>NW_004797323.1:1877569-1880069 GCF_000002075.1 Aplysia californica | reverse complement strand
CTTACCTTTTGATTTAGATAAAGACATGCGGTAATTGGAGGAATGTACACAGTGCGCAAAATCATCATAAAAATTACAAAACAAATCTTGCAACCATCAACAGGACGGTTCTCCAGGTAAAACGGGAAGCCATCACAGTTTAATGTTGGTAGTTTACTTCCCCATTGACAGAATTTAAATCATTTAGCAAGAGGGCTTCCGACCCTGTTTGTCAGGGCCTACCTCAGCTGGGAGGGATACCATATCGCAGTAAGAAGATAACCGATAAAAATTTCTCCCCACTTTTGAATCGAACTCGGATCTCCTGCCTGCATATATTACAGACGCAGGTAAGTTAGTTTAAAAAATTGTCCCTTGGCCTTCGCTTTTCACATAAATCATGATAAGATGGGAATAAGAATAAAATTATAATTCATTTAGAATAATGGTGATAATAATTATAATCTAATGACTACAACAACAACAACAACCATAACAATAACAACAGCAAAAAAACAATAATATTGGCAGGGATAGTGTTATTGATGATAATATCAAGGTACAATAACCATGATGAGAATAATAACCATAATAAGTATAGAAGCCATCATCTTATTCTGCTCACCTGGATACCAAAAATCTCTATGCTGATGTATTTGCTGGTTTCCCCGTGTTTGAAAGTGACCTTGCTGTTCCCGCCAGCATACTCATGGCCAGTTTTAGCTGAGAGGTCCTTTGTCCTCCAACTGACCACTACCTCACCGTCTGCCCCGTTGATACGATTGATCACAAGCTGCGCTGACCCAGCGCTCTCTTTTACGATGTAGCTGGGCTTTCCGAATTCTAATTTACCAGGCTCTGGAAGGAAAGTAAGTAAGACCTGACGTTACAAAAAGGTTTGGCCCGACACAACAGTCGAACGCTCTCGAATGGCAACCTGTGTAAGACAAGCACCTGTACAAACGGCCACTCCCTATTTTCTCATATGGTTTTTTTTCTTTATACATTATAATAGCACTGTATGAGACAGCCATCGGCTTAAATATAGCTACTTTTCTCCTCGACAATAGATGATCGTCTTAGACAGTTTCACCTGTATTTACCAACTCTTTTAACTCCTACCCTGTTTAACCCTCTCCGTATGCCCTGGGGTCATTTTGTACCCTCGGATTGTATTATTCACATTTTAGAATACTTCTAGTACGAAGATCTCTTTGAACTTTCAGTATTAATTTCTCAAACAATCATTTTGTCAGACTACTATGCAACGCGTACAGATCGGATGAATGAGTAAATTTTCTCTTTGGAAAGTAGTGGCACCGGGTCCCTATGTCGTATTGATTCGATAGTAAAACACGACGTTCTGATAGGGTTAAACTACCATAATATTTAAGGTCGAACCTACTCTAGCAACCACATATCCTAGACCCTCAGCTGTAAAAACAAACGCTCATGTCTTTCCTCCATTTGTTTTATTCTATAATATGACACTATCCAAGAGGATCACCTGTCTTAGATGACCACTCTTCTTCTCGAAAATAAATGGTCGTCTTGGAAAGGTTCGAATGTATTCATACCGATGAATACTCTTGGGTAGTCCCTTAAAAATAAACGAAACTAATAAATAGTCAAGTGCACACCTTTTGTATGACAGGTTGGGAATTTTTTTATTTTTTTATTAATTGTTTGGGGGGAGACATGTAAACCCTTTAAAATATTAAATTATTGCACTATCGTGCTGCCACAATACGACTTTATTAATGCATCGTAAAAATTTATAGATACCTCTCAGTTTCTAGGTCGATACTTTATGGAGTAACATGGTCATAAAGAAAATAACTGACGATATTACTCGCAGCTTATAGATATGTTGGTGTCTTAAAAATTCACTATGAAATTCAAAGACAGCGGCCTTTACGTCAGAGAAATACGATGCCAGTTGACAAGAAAGTCCTTCAGAATGTAGAAATTTTATTCTTGAACTGGCTTGCAAGTAATTTAGGGAACAAGACCCGGTTTTAAAATAAAACAAAACAAACATGATGTTTATAAAGCAGTGGTTTAAATATGTGCAAAATTGTATAAGTCCAACAACGCGTTTAACAATACTATTGTAGAGGTTACCAATTAAAATCTAAAGGCGAAAACAGAACAAAATCCACTTACCATCATCATTAACAATTGTGACCTGGTTGATGGAGGTTTTCCCGATGGTGACCTCGTCCTCTGAGCTGCCGTCCGGGTGATGGTAGAGCTTGACGAAGAAGAACTCGTCAGGCTCCCAGACGTCATCGTCCACGATCTCGATATAGAAGTCTTTGAGGCGCTCGTCTGGCCCGAACGTGATCAGCTGTTTGATGGGCTTGTAGTCGTCCCCGGCCTCCGCTGTGCCGTCTATCGTCTCCACGCTGAGGGGAAATGACAAAGTTGGATATGATAATAGTGAGAAGAAGAAGAAGAAGAAGAAGAAGAAGAAGAAGAAGAAGAAGAAGAAGAAGAAGAAGAAGAAGAAGAAGAAAAA
>NW_004797323.1:1874775-1875851 GCF_000002075.1 Aplysia californica | reverse complement strand
TGTTCTCCAGTTGATCTCATAAACCACCAAATCATTGCACCCACTTACGTCATCAAATGCTTTGTTTGTTTTCGGCGTGAGTTTGTGACCTCCAGTGAGCAAGCGGGTAGCGTTGATTCGATACCAGCCAGACGGTTTGGGTTTGTCTCTGGCTAGCCTGGCCGCCATCGCTTTGGCCGCCTCGTCTTCGTTGATGCTTTCGTCTTTCGCGACTTCCTGAAAACAAAGAGAAATTTTGTGGCATGTTTCTTTATAGACTACTTTCGTTAAGGTAGGGGGTTGCTTTTTCTTTGCTGTTGCAGAAATTGGGACTATTGGGCGACTGTTTGTTGTTGTTTGGTGGTTGTTGTTGCTATTGTTGTAGCAATAATTACTATTGTTACTGTTGATGGTGCTGTTGTTGTTGTTGTTGTTGTTGTTGTCGATGTATCTGTTATTATTGTGTCGTTTGTTTTTATTTTTCACTTCTTGTAAGGTAAGACGTCTCTTCTCCTTTACAGATGAGAACGTTATTATGATAATTTCCTGAAACAAAGTAAAGAATGCGCTGGTCATTTGTTAGAAATGTTAGAAATGAACCAAGAATTGTTACCGAATACAAATCGTACTGAGCTGCAAACATTAAATTAATAATAAAACAGCTGTTCTTTGTGTACAGAAAGTGTATGTTCAAATTACCTTTGTTTAAAAGACAAGACACATAGCTCCCCCTGTAGCTTACATAATGAAATGTACGCCTTTGTTTATTAGAGGAAACTGGCTATATTCAAATTTTGGAGATTACATACCCTGGCAAAGTCAATGATCTGGGCAGTGCCATCTTCTGAGTCCGACTTGTCTAAATCTGCCAGGAAAAAGAATGTCTGAGTTATGATGGCCTTGGTGGGATGAATACGTCATTGCTGTTCATGTTACAGTACCTGAAAACAACAGAGGGTCAGCCCCAGACAGAAACACCATCGTTCGATTTTTCTGTTGTCTTAACTGGAAATCCGCCCTCTCCCCCCTTTTCCCTCTCCTCCTCCCCCCACCTCTCTCTTTCTCTCTCTCTCTCTTTCTCTCTCTCTCTCTCTCTC
>NW_004797323.1:1869593-1874571 GCF_000002075.1 Aplysia californica | reverse complement strand
CTCTTGATCTAGTCTATAACACACTAATACGAAGAAACAAAAAGCATGCTGACTCACACATAAGACACATACAGACAAACACACACACACACACACACACACACACACACACACACATACACAGACGCGCCTCGCTCACAAACACATACAACAGTGTTTTCTCCTCCTAAGCAGAACAAATTCCTACTTAATCGCACATTTACCCCCCCCCCCACCCCCCCACCCTTGTAGTCTTGAACGTCTTAATCTCTCCCTTTTGTTTTTACTAGCTACAACATCCCTACTCTTTTCACGTGTACACGTTTTTCCTCCTTATTTTCAAATTAATACGCGTTACTAAGGCAACGTGCCTGTTTCTAAAACGTTCGTTTGTCTTCTTTTCCAGAGATTAATGGGGGGGAGGGGGCGCTTGATTCCCTACACGTTTACTCTGCCAGTGGTGTGACGATATGCCAATTGCATTTATGAAAGGAAATCAATTAGTGTATGAAATGCGTTTGATTGCATTTCGTTTTATACGGCGCTGAATCCAAATATTCCACCCTATTGAGGAATTTCGAGATCTGAAGTTAAGGACCTGGACACTTAAAATGATTGTAACGATGTTTTCCTTCTTATTAAAAATTTCCCTTTCAATGTTAATCTTTGCAAACGCGTCCTCAATATGTGTGTTTGAAATAAATAACAGACTAAACCATTAAATGTAGCGGTCTTGTGGAAGATATCAAGTTTTGCCAAGACATCAAGGTAATGGAAATAGGTTTTTATGAAGTAAAACCTTCTTTTTTTAATCTGTTTTGCTTTTGCTGTAGAAATACACATTACTATGCATATCACCATTGTTTTGATACTTGACTTGTGTTGTTGATGTTTATCTCTTTGATTGAGCTTAAGGGAGATGAACGGTGGAGAGAAAAAAAGAGTGAATGTCAAGCGAAAAAAAAGTAAAAGGAGAGAAATGTGGAGTAAACAGGGAGATAAGAGTGGAAGAGAGAGAGAGAGAGAGAGAGAGAGAGAGAGAGAGAGAGAGAGAGAGAGAGACCACGAGAAAGGAAGCGAGGGGGACAAGGGGGAGGGGGTCAAAAAGAGAGAAAAAAATAAAAAACGAAAGTAAAAGAGAGACAGAGGTAGAGAGAAAGGGAGAGAAGGGGGAGAAGGAGAGAGAGAAAGAGAGATAGGGGGATAGAGAGAGAGAAAGAGAGAGAGAGAGAGAGAGAGAGAGAGAGAGAGAGGGAGAGTGAAAGGGAGAGAAGGGGTGATATCATCATCAATTTCATCACAATAGTAAAAGAAGGAAAAAAGAAAGGAAGACATGTCAGCACTCACTGAAGCCAATCTCAACTTCTGATGTGGTTCTGTTTTTGGTACAGCAGAAACCCTTGTCAGCGAGAAAAGCGACCACAATGAGGACTGGGAACATGAGGAAAGTGACAATGGCCTCCCAGAGCTCCACCTCCTTCGGAGAGATGACCAGGAGGACCAGAATGAGCCACACGTAGGCAAACACGCCCGAGAATGACGTCACGGCAAACACACGCATGTTCTTGATGCGCCTGGGGACGAATTGGAGGGGGGGGCGATATTGTTTATTAACTGAATATATTTGTTTTTAATTGAGACAGACAGACAGACAAACAGACAGACAGACAGACAGACAGACAGACAGACAGACAGACAGACAGACAGACAGACAGACAGACAGACAGACAGACAGAAAGACAGGCAGAGACAGAGAGACAGAGACAGACACGGAGACACAGAGACACAGAGAGGGAGGGGGAGAGAGAGGGAGAGAGAGAGGGAGAGATAGATAGAGAGAGAGAGAGAGAGAGAGAGAGAGAGATATCTCCCAAGCCATACTTTAAGTGCATCACCTATACACTTGTGATCACACTTATGGCGGCCATATTCTTGCACCTTTCTGGGGTTATTTAACGAGTTCTATAAAAATTCCAACCACATATGTCTTCACTAGATGCTTCACGTAACAAATTAAATGGTTTCTAGGTCACAAATCTTAGAGGACAAAAAATGTGGATTTTTGAAAACAGCATTGATTGTTGAAATCGAGGTGCTAGAAGCCATAAGTAATTATTTATTATCGAGCCATTGGCTTAAGGCAAACGAAGTCACTCAGCTCCAGCTATTGACACATTGACATAAGAATACGCATAATCAATTATGCACAGTACACATTCTGGAGGTCAAAATTCGCTCCGGCTCGATGAATGAAGTTTTCCTTTGGGTACATAGCTCATGGCTGTGGCCTCACGCACTTAAAATCGGTGTCCCCAAGCTACCTGTTTGTGTTTTCTCTTTGCTTTTTCTTCAACAATCAGTACACAACTCAATCTTTTACCTAAAGTCAACAAATTCAAGGGGAACCCCTAAACAAAATGAGTTGACCGTTCTTAACAGCTATATTACCTGTATCCAATACAAGAGATTCCAGACTTAAATCCCATGTCGACCATATCGTAATCCCACCCCGTCCCTCACTCACAACCTTTCTCCTACTCACACAATCCCGAATCTCACACCCACCTAACCCTCGACTACAACACCATTTTCGAACCGAGCTTTTTATTAGTAGTCCAAAAAAACATCTGAAGCACCTCGCCAATGCTGTGCGAAAGGAGAACATTCTCTTTCTTGACATGTTCATTCTACCGATGTTCTGCTAACAGCCTTGTAAAAGGGGTTCGTAATTAGTTTGCATTTTTCCAATAACTAAACTGTTGAAAACATCACAACATCACTGTCGTTCTGAAAATTGGAAATCTAAAACATAGCTGTCCAAGGAAAAAGAGCAGAACGAGAAAACCTATAATATAAATCATGTATTTTTATGAGGGCTAATAATAATGCATTGTGCATTATTGCTACTCTCAAACTGAATACAGGGGCCTCTCGTGACCTAGAGGTTAAGGCCTTCTCCTCTCATTCAAAGACCCCGGGTTCGAATCCGGGTAACGACATAAAAATTTTCTTCTTTACAATTGTCTCCGTTCACCTTCTGCCCTTCTCTTTTTCAATATTCTGTCGTCTGTTTTCGTCTCCACTTTCTGCCCCCACCCCCTTTGCCCGCTCCACTGGACTCCTGACTTTATCTGCAGCCTTTCAACTCCTACCCCTTGGCTCCTCGCTGCTATCTTTCAGCCGCACCCCTGATCTTCAGGTAGAAAAGATCAACACCTAGCCTTCTCGGAGTAAGGCGAAAAATCTCGGAGGTACCGTTTGCAAGTTGCAAAATCGATAAAAGTAGGCTTCAGCCGCCACGCGGGCAAAATTCAAAATTTCTTACCAATTGAAAATGTTTCGTGTGTCCCGCGCACTCATATGACATTATGCAGCTGTGAGGACCGTAAAACAATTACCCAAAAAAAACTGAATACATTTTGTATCATTGCTTTTACAAAAGTCTGTGTATTTTGAAGCACGTATGCTATCTGAGTGTGTATTATCAAATTTTGTATCAATGTATTCAGAAACACAGTCACACTAAAACTTATCTCGGTGGAGCGTCACGTAACTCTAGTTTTCTCTGGTCTGGTCTTATGAATCTTAAGGAGATAAATTAAATACTGTGGAGTCCGCATAAACCGAAATCTGCGGGACTGGTAAATCTTCTTCGGTTTAGCCAGGCTTTCTGTTTAGAGAGCTTGCTCAAATAGGCGGGAAAGAAATCATCGGGGATATTATTTACTTTTGGTTTACCCCTGTTTATTGAATTAACCATATTCGGTTTAATGAACTCAACTCTAAGTTCAAAGGCCGTAAAAGGTGGGCAGAAGTGTTCTCACCTGACGTCTCCTTTAGGAATCGAGAGTATACAGATGCCTGTGATGACGAACAAGTTGAAGGCCGCAGAGCCCACGATAGTTCCTGGGCCCAGTTCTCCCGCCACAAAAGTGTGGCCTGTGATCTCGATCACGTTGAGCAAGATTTCTGGCGCGCTGGTCCCAAATGCCAGAAGACTCAGGTTCGCAACCGTATCGTTCCATACCTGAGGAGCAGGAGATGATACATGTATTTGGGATAAGAGACATGTGTTGTTGATTTTAAACAAACAGTGCTCACTGAATAAGTCATTTTGTGACGAGGTACAGGTGACTTGGTACGGAATAGTGCCGCTTTATATGATTTTACATAAAAGCCAGATTGGTTATAGAATAGGACTGAGTCAAGGGAGGGAGGGGGGTTGGAAAATTACATTAGAAAGTATAAAGCTGGCTGCTGGTAATTGGACCAAAGATGGAGCATCACAGCCCAGTGTGAAATTAGCCTAAATAATAGTTGGATACGAATAGTTCGAGCTTCGGTTCGGACACGTATTTTTCCGCCCCCTCCTACCCACCCAGCAGTAATGGGTACCTGACATCGAGTTGGAGAAGAAATGGCGACGTGGAAAGGAACTGGCCACCCTACCACAATATGTCAAAGGCCCAGGAAGTTGTCTCACTAACAAGGTAATCCGCGATGTCTGGATCGGATGCGGAAACAACTTTTAATAGTTGGATGGAAGAGAAGTTTATCCACTTAGATGGCACAACACGACTGCTGAGAATAACAAAGAAACCAAAAAAGCACAAAAAACAAAGGTGACCAATCTATTTGAAAATCCACACGATAATGTTTTAAAGCTTTTATCTGGCTCATTCCTAAGATGGGCTCACGAAAGAAACTACATTGAGCTCTCGGAGTTTAACTTTCTGTTTGATTGATTTTTCTGTCAAACGACTGAAGAAAACATACAAGATATTTTTCATTTTGACAATATACAGAAGGGAAACCGAGAATCTCCTTCCACCCATCCCTCCCCCACCTCCTTCAAAGAAAAAAAAACCAATCACACATACACACACAAATACACAAATACACAAACATACAAACACGCACATACACACACACACATACACACACACACATACTCACACACACACATACTCACACAAACACATGCACACACACACACACA
>NW_004797323.1:1865268-1868365 GCF_000002075.1 Aplysia californica | reverse complement strand
GGGGGTTAAAGCATAATGATAAAGAAATTTGAGAAATACCCCGTATTCACTCGTGAGATGATTATTGATTGGTACAGACGCATTTGGTTGAGGTTCCAATGGTTATTGCAAATGATAGTTTTGATAAAGCTGGGGGCCCATTGATGTTACCTGTCGGGTTTGTTGGTCCGGAATATCGTCTGACCGAGTTGAATAACCCACATTCTTATCGTGACACGCACCAGACAGGAATGAAAAGAGATCCCAAAATAAAAGAAACTTTGTGATACACACGCTGTAAAATCAAATACTTCAATTTTACACGTGTATCATTAATATTTTTTTGGTTTCATCTTGTCGCTGGACAACGTATGTTTCTCGACCCGGTGGAATCAGGCGCTCGTCAATTTGAGCCTTATAAATTTGTTGGTATAAGCCTGTTCGTTTGTCTAATGTTGATGAAAGAGTGCTAATTTTCCTTGAAGTCGGAACATTTGCGATTAAAGGAGGTGGTGGTTGCTTAGAGTCAACAGTAAAATTTGCGAGAAAATACTTGCCAATGTCTTGTGACATCCAGAGCTTGGGTGTCCTTGGAAACTTTAGATATATTTTTTGTTGTACTTTTGACCTATGTTTTTTAAAGTAAACTCCACATAGAATTTAATGTGTTTTTAAATGGACATAAACGGCCTTGAGCCAAAAAAAAGCAATAAAAAGTTCCCAACGAAAGGGATAATAGAATTTTCTGCGATTCAATGTTTAACTAAAAACATTTGACGAGCACTTCATTTCACCATCGTGCAACGTAATATGTAATATCTTCAATCATTGCTCTATGAGAGGCGGCTAACACAAAAAAGCCGCCCTCACTAAGGCCTTTCTCCGCCCCCACTAAGGCCTTTCTCCGCCCCCACTAAGGCCTTTCTCCGCCCTCACTAAGGCCTTTCTCCGCCCTCACTAAGGCCTTTCTCCGCCCCCACTAAGGCCTTTCTCCGCCCCCACTAAGGCCTTTCTCCGCCCTCACTAAGTCCTTTCTCCGCCCTCACTAAGGCCTTTCTCCGCCCCCACTAAGGCCTTTCTCCGCCCCCACTAAGGCCTTTCTCCGCCCTCACTAAGGCCTTTCTCCGCCCTCACTAAGGCCTTTCTCCGCCCTCACTAAGGCCTTTCTCCGCCCCCACTAAGGCCTTTCTCCGCCCTCACTAAGGCCTTTCTCCGCCCTCACTAAGGCCTTTCTCCGCCCTCACTAAGGCCTTTCTCCGCCCCTTCCTCACTCTCTCATCGCCTCGGTCTAATTTCGTCAACGTTGACTCATCGCTTCTATTTTCCTAGTATGCTTAGTTTCAGTTTCGCTTAAAAGGTCGGTTTTGGGTAATCGCTAGAGGTGGGCAAAATCCGAATAAATATCCAGATAATCGGATAATCCTCAATAAGTACATTATCCGAATTCAGACTCCTAATTCTCTCTCCTGATCAGGTTGGCGAAGTGGGTGCTCCCATTTGTTGGAGGGATGCTAACTCGTTTGTCAAAGTGGTTTTAACCCATTTGCCTAATCGGTTCATAACATTATTTACCGAAGAGGCGCACTAACATATTATCCGGATTTTTCCTAAAGCGACTCATTGCCCAGCCCTAGTTATCGCAACTATATATAGCCTCGGTGTCCTTCAGATAGAAGTATGAAAGTAAGCACGGTTGTTGCCTAAAAAGGAATGGTATGACGTCAAGCTGATATCTATTCACCATGACCAAAAAAATAATCAGTTTTCTCGCTATCTCTGTTACGATGAATGATATGACGGAATCAAACAGCTGGGAAAATCAGCACACAATATACGGGTAGCGAATCAGCAAACCTTGCTGTGCTTCCAGTGTAGTAAGTTTGTTTGTTTGTTTGTTTATTTGTTGTTGTTTGGTTTTTTTTGTCCCCCCTCAACACATAAAATCTAATTAATGACTTCGCCACGGATCAAATTGGGGGGCAACTGGACAACGCTCAATGTTCTCACGTAATGCTTTGGAGACTGTATACATTTCCATCGCCTGCGTGAGTGCATTGCTGTGTTTGCTGCCTAGATAATTCAATAGGCCTTGGCAAAAAATTACATGGCAATTAAGAGATGAAGAATAGGGCAAAAAGGGCCATGCCTTTATGTTATTTTAAAAAATGTCAACTATTGATTTGATTGATAGTGTACTCTTACACAACAAAGTTATTTTTCTTACTATGAAGTAAGAGGGTTGGTGCCGTCGGGCTCTAACGAGTTGATGAGTGTAGGATTAATGACTTAACAACAAGGAGGTGTAAATCTACTGTGGGTCAGATTACAATTCCCTAACATGACAACAGAAGCAAAGGTGTCAGCAGCATAAAAGCAAGGGTGAGGAAGACAACCATGTAAAAACAATTTAAGATAAGATTGAATACTTTATTGTACCCGTGGTAGAAAATAGATATTTATACTTTCTATATTGTTAAATTCGGTAATTCTCTCTAACTGCAACATTATAGGAATACTAATTTATAAGAGCACATTCTGTTTTGTCTTCTAAACATAAAGGCATCATTGGACAGGAATGGGCAAGGAACAAAACAAAATGCTAAAAAGCAACAACTGGAAGAAAATAAAAGTGAAATGTACTCTGCACCCGACAGGCCCAGTTTTCTTGATTGGAGATAATCTGAAATTCATGAGACAGTTCAGTTAGTGTACACTTTTCAGACCAAGAATTCGTTTCGATCGCTCGCCCATTCACTAATTACTATTTCTGTTGTCGACTTCACGGATAATCTTTTTTTAAAACGTTCCTGGAGTTTCTAAAAGAAAATTTCTCAAGAACGAATTGAACCAAAGAAAAAATAAGGAAACTAAAGCTTTACCGAAAAATCCTTTGCAAAATCTAGCCGGAAGAGAAACAAATATGACTTATAACGAAACTGGAAGAAAATCATGGGCGTCATAAGTAGAAAATGGTGTGGTGAGATTGGAATTTATTATTTTATATAAAAAGTAAGTACGAATAAAGCAAGAGAAAAGTGGGGAGGGGCGGAGCGAGAGAGAGAGAGAGAGCTAGGTAGCGAGCGAGCGAGCGAGTTTGAGAGAGAGAGAGAGAGAGAGA
>NW_004797323.1:1850122-1865168 GCF_000002075.1 Aplysia californica | reverse complement strand
CCCAAACACACAAACACACACACATTTCCAATATCGACCAGACCAAACCTACATGTAGATCTATATAGGAAACGAGGCCATGATATAGATTTATAGCGGAGCTCATCGACAAGAATCATACATTATGAAGCACTTTATTGCCCCCTTCAATATCTCGCGGACTCGTGAGTGAGCACAGGCGTATACAGATCTCACAGTATCTCAGTCAAGATCTATCTGAGGGGAGGCGGGTGGGTGGGTGGTTGGCGGGCGCTCTGATGGTTTTTTTAACCCCCTCACTGCTGAAATTGTGAAATGTATTCATCCACATTAAAATTTGTACAGACAAGATAAAAATCCTTCAAGAGAGATTTTCCACATAGATTTATTCAAAAAGTAACCAAAAGCACACGTTGTTACTGTAATATCTCCAAACACTTCCCTTATAAACTAGTATACAAATGGCAAAGAACTAATTTTGAAAGACACAAACCAGTGCATACATCCACGCAGCAGTGAAGATGTTAAAATAGTTTTAGTAGAGGTTTTACGGCGCTCGCAACTGCAGCATAAGGCCATGATATGAGAGCCAGAAGATTAGAGGTGTTACAAGGGAGTAACAAACATACAAAAAGAAGAAGGGGAGATAAGGACGATAGACGTTTGATAGGAAAGAAGAACAAGCAAAACTACACTAGAGCACCCACCAACCACCCACGGCGCTTGTATGTGGTTTGTTCCTTTTTCCTTCTATCAGACATAATAATGGTCTTCCTCATCATTCTCTCTCCCTTCTTTTCTTTGTAAGTACCTCTCTCTATAAAAATATAGCGCTTAAACAGCTCTAATCTTCGCCCCTTTTAAGGTCGATTTGTGTTGCAAGAGGCGTAAAATTCTTCAAATACGTGTAGTTCAAATTTAATGACGCACCGCTTCAGAGGTGTTAATGTCTATTCACATCAAACATAAAGTTTGATAGGGAAATGCGACCTGATTTAGTGTATACGATAAGATCATGCTAACAACATTTCAGGTCAACAGGTGCTTGTTTGTTGGTTTGTTTCCTTGTTTGTTTGTTTGTTTGTTTGAGTAAAGAGAAGCACATCGACACAATAATGGTCATTTAGTGCTGGGAAAAAAGTAAGACAGACAGACAGAAACAACGAAGGGAAAGTTAAGAAGTAGGACCAGCCAGTAGCGCCCTCCAACCACCCACCAGAGACAGGGACAGACAAACAGACAGACAGACAGACAGACAGACAGACAGATAGGCAGACAGAGAAGAAAAAGAAGAAGAAGAGGAGGAGGAGGAGGAGGAGGAGGGGGAGGAGGAGGAGGAGAGAGGGGGAGATAAAAAGGAGAAAAGAAGAAGTATACACATACTTTTTGTTTAAGGAAATAAAGAAATCGTGTAATGAAGCAAAAGATACAGAAGTTAACAATCAATGTGAAAAGAAAAAAAAAAACGAACCAAAAAAGAAGTAGCAATTGTGTACACATGCTTTCGAAAATCAAAGAATTAAGACGGGAAGAAAGGATGCTGAAATACAAGCTGTATAACCGCAACAGACGGTGATATTTTACAGATGATCAGAACAGACAGAAGAACTTTTTAAAGAATGACAGAGGAGAAAAATCTGCAATAAAGAAATCAATAAATGGGCCACGAATTCTAACGGAGAAATCACACTTTGATATGAAGAAAAAGAAGCAAAGAAAAGACACGGGACGAACATAATTAGAATAATTAATAAGATACTGAACTAATATCAAAGACCTTAAATTTTATCTCTGGCAGTGGTAAGATTCTAACAATTTTATTATAAAACTATTCTTTATAGTGATGCCTTTATCTCCAGATTAAATAACCACGAATGTTCAAGATTTTACCTGTAGTTGAGGATTTGAACAAAGGTCATCCACTCCGTCATGCAGCACTAAAACAGTTTAACTATCAGCGCTGACTGAGATCTGAGAAGCGGGTGGTTGACGGGTGTTTTGGTGTGGTTTGCTCCTTCTTTTCAATTAAACATGACTGTATCGTCCTTATCTCCTCTTCTTATTTTTATTTTTTATTGCTCTCTTTTAACACCTCTAATTTTTGGTACTTGTATGACTTAATTGTGTTGTATGTGCCATAAAACGTTTACTAAAACAAACATTTACCTAAAAACAAACACAAAACAAAAGCAGGCTGAGACGGAACAAGTGGGGGGAGGTTGGCGTTTGAGGGCATGATGTGCAGTTGTTAAAAGTGGAGAGCTACCAGACACAGTACACAGTCCTCGGAGATTAATTAACAGCACAAACACAGAGAAGAACAGCAGAAGTCAGTCGCAGAAATACCTGTCAATCAATATGGATTTCCCAATCATTACATCATCCCCTCTGGGTGGAAAACGCACAATTTTTGGTTCCAATTGTAGTTGAACACCACCGTCAACGAAAGGTCAACAACGAAAAGCTAACGCTTTATCGTCGAACGTGAACTGCTATTAGGTCAATAGAATTCTTTCGGCTTTTGTTTTGTTTTGTTTTGTTTTGTTTTGTTTTGTTTGTTAGTGTTTGTTTGTTTGTTTGCTTGTTTGGGAGGGGTGGTTGTTGTTTTTAGTTTGTTGGGGTTTTTTTATATTTGGCTTTCAATATTGCCTAGATAGGCATACACTTTTGTTTTCTTGTACTACTTTCCTCTGGTCTTTCTCTTTTTTGTCAGCCTCATGTTTATTCAACAGTACTAATTCTCTGGGAATGGCTCACAATTGTGTTTTTGCACCTGCTATTTTCATACAGGTTCGTTTTAATTCTGTTTCTTTTCAGTTTGGAATCCCTTGAGTGAAGGGCGTGTTGCTACGACATTTGAGCCAATCTGAGGTGATCCATAAACTGACTAAGTAGTTGGCACTGATGGATCGCCCATAGGGAGTTGGCTGATATCGATAAACAATACTCATAGCACCTGACCCCCAGTTTTCATTTAGCGTATTTTACTTTGTGCTTGATTATGGATGCACATGGGTATAAATGTAAAATAATCAGAGTGGCGAAGGATGAATAGCCTGATCATTGACAATAGATTTATTGCGTTTAAAAACGAAATCCTCTTGATTTCGTATAGTATGGAAAAAGAAGTAAACTAGCAATTGTAAACGTGACATTTATTGATAATAGCCTTGTAACTTTGCGTGCTGGCGTTTCAGGAAAAACGCGATCATTACCATTGATGTATTTTTGATTATAACATTATTGCAAACACAAAATTTACTTTACTTTAACCCTTACAACACCAGACATTGCAGACCACCGCAATCCATTGTCTAAAATTGGTAGATGTTGTAGATCCAAAGCAGGCAGCGACGCCAATAGACGTTCTTTTCTGGGTAAGTCATAAGCATAGCCTTTCTATGATTATGACGCTGGTTAGAATTCCTGCGTTCACAGGAGTTCAAAGGGGGGTAGAAAGAAAGTAACTGACATACTTTGTCGTGCTCTTGCCACTCATTTTCTGCATTCTGTGACAGAACATGAGGTTCTTGGAATTCTGTTAAACGAAAACGTATAGGTATATAATATATATATTCATATATATATATTCATATATATATATATATATATATATATATATATATATATATATATATATATATATATATATATATATATATATATATATATATATATATATATATTAGCCTTTGTTGTGTCAATGGGATGTCCAAAAACAGAATCACTACTGGTCCTATCAAAAAACTAACTTTTTCTCAAAATAATCTAGAGAATGTGATGTGTACAAAATTAAAAAGCACTCCCTGTGCTTAGTTGTACGGCATGGGGTAGTCTTTTGGGCTTTTTACTAGCGCTGAAGGTCAATAATGTGCCGTGGGACTATGAAAGGTCATTGGAAGGATTTAACTTCCAATGACGCTTGGTAAATGTCACAACCATGAACCATGCTTCCGAAAAAACATTAATTTAAAGTTCAACAAGACAGAAACACATTCTGTTGCTGCTGCTGCTGCTGCTGCTACTACAACTACTACTACTACTATTACTACTACTACTACTACTACTACTACTACTACTACTACTACTACTACTACTAAGGATGATAATGCTACTACTCATTATCAATAACAACAACAGTACAAATAAAGCAGTTAACATACACTAACCTTGACTTCTATTTTCTTTAGCCCTTCCCCCTTAGCGTCTGGTATGGAGATAGTCCGAGTTTTGCTAGTGATGTGCTCGATGCCGCACATGAAGGAATCCGACACGATGGCCACTCCCAAAAAGCACCAGACCATGCCCAGAAAGTAGAAGAACGCTCTGACTCCTGTTTCCCAGGTGTACTCGTTGATTATGGGCATGAGAAGGCCCTTGTCCGAGCACAAGTAGTTGTCAAGGTCTATCGTAGCCATCTTCCTGTTTTGATCTCAGTCGATTGTAGTTTAAAGTGAAATGGTGTTGGTGTTAGTAGTGATGTTAAACAAATAGTTTTTCAAAGGGCTATAAGACTGGCAGAAGAAGGAGAAGCCTTTGATTACTGTATGACAGCGTTTTTATTGTTTATTGTTTGTCTGTGGTTACCGTAATCGATATGAAAAACGGAACGGGGTTGAGTAAATATTTTTCTTCTTTCGAATAACCGACTGGCTCTGAATCCCGGTCCCCTATAGGAACGTTTTAGCAGCTTTGATTTAGATAACTAGAAATGTTGCCTTATTTACGTAAATACAAGTTTGCCAAATAAGTTTTAAATCATTTGATTTTTTCTTTCATATAAGAACAGTATACACACGATTAAACGAGGGAACTACACTTTTGAAAATGGATGACTTGTTTTATCCTGAAGGTAACTCTGAGAATGCCATACTTGTATGTTCTCTAAGAGAAAAAACATTCAAGAAAAACTGTCTCCTCACACAGCAACAGCACTAGCTCTTTGTTGTTGGATGATATTCTGAAAAGAACAGTACTAACTCGGTTCTTGTTGTGTAATATAATCCTCCAAATAAGACTTATTGTCATAGATAAACTCCATACTCCTTCAGCTCCGAGCGTAACAACATTATCAGAATCGCTATACCAATGAAAACACAAGTGGCTTCTTGTTTGGCCCCGATGAGTCCTTATTTCACTAGCACATGTGCCTGCACAAGAAATCACTTTGTGCACAACAACTGCAAGAATGCCCTGTGAGTTTTTCCTCAAATTAATAAACTACAATTTTGACACCTGTTGATAAGAGCCTACGTGGGCAACTTCCACACGTTGTTGTTTAAAATGTTGTGTTCTCTACGCTCAGAGACGCAGAGATCTGTTTTGTAGGTGTGTTCTGCTCAAGAACCGCTGAATCCAACGTCAGATGCAGTGAGACTGCAAAACAGTTTACATCGACAGAAGAACTGTTTATAAGTCTAGTCCTCTCTGCTGAGTCTGGTTCCTGGGGAAAGGGAACATAGTTAAATGTCGTGAATAGTTGGCTTTTCCTCAAACAAAAAGCTTTTGTTAAAGAACGGACACATCGGTTCTACATAATCAAATATTGGAACGATGCATGACACTGAACAATTTCTGTAAATCAAATGAAAATAAGTCATACAAAAGAAAAACGACTTTGATAAAAGATATGATAGTTTTGAAAACTTCCTCGCAAGTGTACAGAATAACCGCAATATTTCTTGTCTCTCTCTAATAACGAAAGGACATATGAAAATATAAGGTGTTTCTCTCTTGTGTGTGTGTGTGTGTGTGTGTGAGTGAGTGTGTGTGTGTGTGTGTGTGTGTGTGTGTGTGTGTGTGTGTGTGTGTGTGTTTTATGATATGTTATTTCACGCATACGGTATAAATAGAGAGAGAGAGAGGCGAGGCTGATAGAACAAAAGAAAGAGAGAGGCGGAGAGAGCGAGGGGGAAAGAGAGAGATATAGAAAGAGAGAGAGGGAGAAAGAGAGAGAGAGAAAGAGAGATGGATAGAGAGAGAGAGGGGGGAGAGAGAGGGGGGGGGAGAGAGGGAAAGAGAGAGAGAACAAACAGGGTGGTACAACTTAAATTTAGGTAGACAGTCATTCGTCTCTAACTCACAATCCAAACCGTGAAAATGGAAAAGGAAAGGTTTGTGTTTATTTAGTTTCACGCACTTGCTGCACAAATAGGTCATATAAGAGCCCAAGGTTAGAGGTGTTTCATACAAAGAAAAGAGGGAGGAGAAAGGACGAATGACGATAGGTATTATTTCCTTGGAAGGAAGGGGCAAACCACAACAGAGCACTCATCAACCACCAATAGGGAGAGGTTTGGCACAATAAATAGATTTATGACAGTATAATATATTGCGACTTTGACCAAAGGATTAGGGACCAGCCTAGTTTTATTGTGGATCCTGACAAAAGTTTCCCTGAAGTTCTCATATCTAAAGACAACTCTTCCCTGAATGTGGTAGTAGCATAATATTCACTTTTCATAGTGTGACTATAAACACATGCGTGAAAATGAGGTTTGCGTATGTATGCAAGCAAGTATGCATGCGCCGGTGCGCGCGCGCCCCTGTGTGTGTGTGTGTGTGTGTGTGTGTGTGTGTGTGCGTGTGTGTGTGTGTGTATGTGTGTGTGTGAGCCTGTGTGTGTGCCTGTGTGTGTGTCAGTGTGCGAGTGCGTGTGCGTACGTGCGGGTATGTATGCTTGTATGTGTGTAGGTGTGCATTTGCGCGTGTGTGTGAACATACACATCTAAACAGACAGCAGAGAGTCAGGGAGTGCATAATTTATATTTATTGTAATGCCTTTAAACGATTGGCGACAAAGCAACAACAAGCAGAGACTAGGAACACGTTTTACTTTTTTTATTTTGGCTACCGCAGTGTTAGTAAAATATTAAACAAAAATAAATACTTTTAAAATAAAAAAATTACGAATGAATTTGTTGAGATTGTACAATATCCGGATGCCATAAACACATTGATTTGTTTCATTTTTTAAAGCTACACTATCACTGCGTGTATAAAATGACAAAGCAGAGAGTGTAGAAACTAGAGCAGAACTGTGCAAAACTGTATAGCTCTAATAGCCCTTGAAGCACTGTAAAATTATTTCAGAGCTGGTAGAAACAAGTGAATCCTTCCGAGGTAAACAAAGCGTGAAACATTGGCATGGGATGTAAATATAATACTTAAAATGTTATAAACATAACTTACAGATCTACTCTTAACTAACCCTTCGATCCTCAGCGCTGATCTGTCTGTTTTTCACAACTGGATCTTACCAAAAAAATACATGAGCTCTGAGCTTTCTCTGAAGTTAATCCACAGAAGTCTCCGATCTATTCACACTGCTCACAACGCCGTCCACGCCGTGATCTGTTTCCACACCTGAAAGTGAGCGATATCGATGGTGCTCACTCTTGACTCCGTCCCACGCACAGCCCCGTGCTTGTCGCGTTGCCAGTGGTTGCGCGTGTATTGTCAAAACAGTGAGGCGGTGCTAAGGCAAGAGCATTCTCCACGCGCAATTAGACACAAAGGCTACTCGCTTTTCAGAACAGCCTGTTCCGTTAATGGTTGGTGGGAAGAATTATGTGTACATTATTGATAATCCAGCTTCGATGAAAAACAGACTGGTAAATGGTCTCTAACAATATGATGATCTATGAAGTCAAATAGTGCATACTTTTGCAAAAGTTGCAAAAACAAATTCACTCCAGTGTGCCTTTCAAGAGAAAAACTATTGCTCCAATTATTCGGTTTTTCCGTATCGAAGAATAATCCATGAAAGTAAAAGGGAACTGGCAGATCTGAGTTGTTGTTTTTTCTAACATGAATTAATTAGTCTGTGAGCACGCACGTGCGCGTGCTCGTGTGTGTGTGTGTGTGTGTGTGTGTGTGTATGTGTATGTGTGTGTGTGTGTGTGAGTAAGTTTGCGCGCGCGTGCGTGTGTGTGTGCATGTGTGTGCATGTGTGTGTGTATGGGTGTGTGTGGGGGTATGTGTTTGTGTGTGTGTGTGTGTGTGTGTGTGTGTGTGTGTGTGTGTGTGTGTGTGTGTGTGTGTTTGATAGACAGAGAGAGAAAGAGAGAGGGGGGCGTTGAAAGAGAGAATGATAGAGAAAGAAAGAAAGAGAACGTGTGTGTAGGCGTCAGAAATAGAGTGTGTACGTGTATGTTTCTTTTATGTGTGAGTGAGAGAAAGGCAGATTGTGCGTGTGTGTGTGTTTTTGTGTGTGCGTGTGTTTGTGTACATGTGTGCCTTTGTGTGTGTCTTTGTGTGTATAGGTGTATGTGCATGTGCGCGCGCACCTCGGCATGTGCGTTATTGATAGATAAATAGATAGATAGATAGATAGATAGATAGATAGATAGATAGATAGATAGATAGATAGACAGACAGATAGATAGATAGATAGATAGATAGGAGTAAACTTTTCATAATGCATTATGATCCTTTACTTGTAAGCTAGATTTCACTTCAGTTATAATGTTGTCGTAACATCAACGAGAACATAATCTTTACCCTCTTTCTCTTTTTCAATTTTTCCAGGTTCATTGTTACTAATGTTCAATATGATCGCATTCTCAGTTTGCTGTTTACTTTCATCTGTGTTGATTTCTTCTGCCTGCCGCAGGCAAGATCATTTCTACCAACCCTTTCATCAGTAATAAAGCGGCTGTCTCGACCCCCCCCCCCCCCCCCCCAGGCTCAATCTTATCAAAGGAGGCCATCTGAATAGTATAACGTTGTGCACAAGATATGCCAGCTGCCGTCAACCCAAAGTTAGGGTTGGGTTAGTTTTGTAAATGGTAGATGGCATTTTTTTTTACAGTTGCATTTATTTTTATAAAAAAATAATATTCTGAAATTTTTCCTATGAAACATAATATGTTCAGGGATAGTTATCAGAATGGTATTTATAACATCACAATGATAATATACACCGCCAGCGATGGTTGTAAACTATGATGATAAACCCATAAGGCGGTGAAAGACTGAACATATAAAATCTTTTTAAAAATCTTTTTGTAGTCTACAATGATGATGATGATGATGATGATCATCATCATCATCATCATCCTCATCATCATCATCATCATAGATCACCATCATCATGTCGTGACCTTGTATTTCCCTATCGTCTGAGCTGTAATGAGTTGCTTCTTTGTAACGCACATCAAACACGCGTGGGAAAGTCTATTATTATCGAACATCTCTTGTCTTTCTGAAGGAAAGATTTCTCTCATCTCGCACGGGTGGGGGTGAGGGGTGGAGGGGGGGGGGGGTAAAACACGTGCAATCAATGCGCTTCCCGTTAGATCACATGGTCACCTCGACATCCGTCACACAATCTATTTCAGTGAAGGTGCATGCTTCGTAGGGAGGAATTTTTCTGTATTATTTTTATAAGTCAGTCGATAGTGTTGACGTTTTGCCAAAGGTTGATCATAGAAAGACCAGTTTAAAATATTTTTTACCCCCTCCACTATCCGCCATTTCTAAAAGAAGTTAAAAGCGACTTCTCAAAATAATAACGTCCAAGTGACCTTCTTGTGGTTACACGGAGAATGGAGGTCCCAGATGTGCGTACTAGGACAAGTTTATTCCGAGGAAGGGAAAATGTTTACTTTTATCTCTAGCAGAATGACGCAACGACCGATGTACTGTGAGACATACAGAATATCCAGCCCGTCGACACAGCTAAAAGAAGTGAAAAGTTTGTTTCATTGGTAGGTTCATTTCCTTTACCAAAAGCCACGGAATCCAAACTACCAAACTATGTTAATTTTATATCTGTAAGTCTTATTGTTTATCACCTCTCTGTAAACGACAAGCCCTGGGCTTGGGTAATCTATTATATACAATACAAACGATTATCATAACAAGTCGACTTCAACTCAACTTTTTCATCTGAATCTTGTCTTTCTCTCCATAACGCAATCACTACTCCTATTGACAATAATAGATATAGTCGCCCTCCCCCCCCACCCCCCCTAATTTTCCGGCCGCCCCTCGTAACTACTGACATTACCTTCTCTGCTAAGATGAATACACGCCAACGAGATACAGTGGCTTTATTAATCGTAAATACGTTTTGTTCTCGCGGTGCAAAAAAAGGGGAAAAAAACCCATCTGAATTCATATTTTGCTACAAAATTCAACAGTTCCCAATTAATGAGAATCGCAATAACCCAAGGACATACTATTTTCACCGTTCCAACTGAGATGGAGATTGATCTCGTGATTGGCTTACGGATGAACACTCTCACTGATTACCCCGCCATCAGAAACCATTCTTGGGCACTGGCACGCACCTTGGATGGGAGGGAGGGCGTCATCGACAGAACAAAGTAAGAATAACATTATCCAGACTGAGAAATGGGATCAGCCAAAAGAAAATAAATAAGGTAAAAAAATCCTCTCTCCATCCAGACAGTTCATTACAAGGACGAGGTTCCATTTTCTTCGCACGACAGAGTTTGAAATCCCCGTAAGAAAGCGTGTCACGTCTAAAGCGGAAAGTTCACCCCATGGCCATGTATGTAAGCTTACTTCGCTACCGTTCCTGGGAGCATCATGATAAAGTGCTTTTCACAGACTGACACGTTTTTTTAAACTTGAAACTAATAAAGTGTAAGTCTGCTTTTTGGGCAGCAGAGCTCTTATTTGTTCCAGCTCTTCTCTTTTGCAGGACGACTTTGTGTCCTTGGGAAATGCACTTTACATAAATAGTCGTCACTTTACCCAAGTGAGAATATGTACCCTGACATAGAGAGCGAAAGATCTCAGCATGTTAGTGTTTTAGCGCCTATAATGACAGCTTGCAAAGTATGCTTCCCGGGAAGTTGAGATTGTTTCACAATGCTACCAGGCCTCTGTTGGGGTAATAAAATTATAGACTTAAAGCGCACAGAGCGGGAATTTGCACTATACATGCTATTTATCTATCTATCTATCTATCTATCTATCTATCTATCTATCTATCTATCTATCTATCTATCTATCTATCTATCTATCTATCTCTCTATATATATATACATATATATATATATATATATATATATATATATATATATATATATATATATATACATGTATAATCTATCAGTTTTATCATTATTATCATTAAGATTTTATCACTATTATTATTATTATTATTACTATCATTCCATTATTATCATTATTATCATTATCATTATAAGTATTACTATTATTATTATTATTATTATATTATTATTATCTGTCCCTTGTCACCCCGTATGTCTGTTCAAACACATCACCTGGTCTGGATCTGTGGATAGCCGTCCATTTATCTATTCATCCATCAAACTACTGTCGAACCTACTGTATAACAATGAGTCTTAAAATCGGCAATCAAATCTGAGAAAAACAGTTTCGTTTCCATGGATACGGCGGCGTATTGGATTTTGTTGACACATCTTACGTAATTAATACCACCTTTATTTTTTCATGGAAATAAATTTTTGGGTTTTCTGCATGCATCTTGGCAAACCATAGATCTACAAATCTGTGTGATTAATTTTTCGTAAACGTCCTAGATCTAGAACCTTTTTTAAGAATTTTGTCCCGAGGTAGTATTCACGCTTGCAAAAAATTAGAGAAAATCCACACTCCAAACACCACCAACGAAAAACTACCCAACATATAAAAAATTCTTCACTCAAAGTTTTAGTATTAGATCTACATCTTTTCTTCAATCTGTGAAAATTTCATGAAGATTGCTTGAATAATGGTGAAGTTATTCAAAAAGGTTTATTGAAAAACCACGTTTCGAGAAAACGGGCGATGGAGAAAAATAAAAGATTGACTTATGAGGAAATTGTGGTGACAAACATGCCTGGTATGGGAAGAAATACGGGGTTCTTATGCGATGAAATAGTTGTAAGAGAGGCTGAAGAAGCTAAAAATGCCTACAACTTGAAATCCATCCATAGTTTTGAGCCGAATCGGGACTTTCAGCTCAGCTGCAGCCCCCCCCCCCTCTAGTTGTGTTGTTTGTTGTTGTTGGTTGTTGGGTTTTTTTTTGGGGGGGAGGTGGAGGGGATGGTCCGTTTGTCTCTCCACCTATCGGTGTTTCACCTCGATCCCAACCCATACTTCTTGGTAGCGTAGGATGTGTGCATGTGGTATTGGGCGGGGAGCATCAAATAGACCTTAAGGCATATTAGCCTGAGATGCAACTCCTTGGTAAAGAAAAAATCGTGAGTATATCATTACTTGCATGTAGATGTTTGCCATTTACTTTACTGGTGTTGTCTTTGCTTTTGTTACTACTGTTTCCTCTGATTTGTTCTACAAGCAAGGAATGATGTGGCTCTGACTTCCAGCACCCAGAATGTAACGTGTTTGTTTTGTTTTTTGTGTATATTTGTTTGTTTGTTTGTTTGTTTGTTTGCTTGATTGTTTGTTTGTTCGTGCGTTCGTTCGTTTGTTTGATAAAGAAAAGCACATCGGCACGGTACGGATAATTTAGTTCAGGGAAAAAAACCAAGAGAAATAGACAGAAACAACAGAGGAGGGGGGATACGCACCTTCCAAATACCGGCAGTGTGACTTTAAATCGACGCAAATGGGGAAAAAAATGTTTATGTTTCCCACACTCACTCACCTGTTTACAATAAGTAGACACACATTCATCAATATATCTCAGAGGCAGTTTATGCCGATCAAAAAATGCACTGCTTGCTTGTTGTGGGAACGGCGACCACGATAATACACCTCTCACCGTATGAGCCTTGGGGCAGGCCCACTATTATATTGCCTTTTGTTTTGAATCATTCTACCCTAAGGCGATTAGCTCCCACTGGTCTAACCGAGGATCGGCTTTCCCGTATTTACTCGTACCATTTGGCTCTGATTGTCACAAACCGGTGCGCTCCGCGCCTTCATACAGATCAGAGAAAAATACAAGCTGGCGTCCACGCGGCGTGGATTTCTGAAGCAGCAGAAACGCCGAGAACGGTGCAGAGACCAAACAGTTACGTCTTTGGTTTCATGTTCTGTGCTAAAGAAAATAGTCGAAATTAAGAGTTAGCATTCAACAGGTCGTCTTTAGGAAAAGGACGCCCCCCCCCGTGTTCTATTTCGGCTTTTATTAATCCATCAATCTTCCAGCTAGTACATGTGCTGACAATTTCATAGGACTACCCCCCCCCCCTCCCCCACCCCCTGAAAAAGTGAAATAAAAAAACGTATCCAGAGTCTTATTAGATATGATCCCCAGGTAATGAAAGAGGGACCCTGGTTGTAAAACGTGACAATGCACAACCATTTCTGCGGTGGAATAACAACAGGAAATTGAAATACCTTAAGCCTCAAAGTTGAAAGAACAACGTTTATGCGAGGCAGAGAAGTGTAAAGAAGTGCTTAATCGAAATTTCTTGAAATGCCAAGTGATTAGATACGGTGTGTGCGCACAGTGAAAGGCGTATTAGAGGAGTCAGTCCACGGATCGAAGGGCACCGCCTTCACTTTTGACGCCCGCTGCTGCCCTTTTTTCCTTGTCATCGTTGAGTATAATGACCAAGATTTTTTGCGCATTGCCATAATGATGCTAGGAGCGTCCTCATCGCAAACAGATGGCCCAAGTACGATTCCAATAAGGGGAGAATTTGTATTTAGCATCTCGGTCTTTCTGCTTGGATGTTGTATCCCCTCTCAGCCCAGCTTGGCCCTGACAGGCAAGATCAAAGCTTGCTCCAAAGTGATCCAAACTGTGTGCAGTGGGGTTGTAAAACGCCTACATTAAAAAGAAGAATATTCACGTTTGTACGAGTCATTCATTTAGAAAGAAACGTCAGTATAGTGTGTTATGGGTTTAACGCCATTTTCAACATTGTAAGGTTATTTTGGGGGACAGACGTCCAATTTTAACGTCCACCTCCGACGAGACAGAGTCAAGTAAGTGAAGAGTCTTGAAAACATCATTCTAATCGAGCTCATCCGCCAAAAACAGTTTAACAATAAACCAGCTGCGCACATCATAAAGCATCATAAAGTCTTTACCAGCCTCTGCGAGTGGATATTATTCTCTGTATATAAAGTTGAAGGTAGTATTATGAAATCATGGTGTGTTATTGAAACAAGAGAGTGTTGTTGAAGCGTCTTTGTTTGCTCAAACCTGTAATTCGCCAACTTTTAAAACTGTCATTAGTCGATGGTTGGCTAGATCGTTGGTTCCTTTTCCCCTATCAAGCATATATCGTTTTTGTCCATCCTTCTTTTATTTTGGGTTGTTTTTTTTTTTGGGGGGGGGGGTTACTCTAGAGTAATACATTTATTCTTCGGTACTCATATGAACTATTACTTATTTTTGCTTCAGGTTCTGTAACACTCTTTCTAAAACGAAACAAAGCCAAATTAAATGTAAGAGAGAGAGAGATACAAACATATCACGTCAAAAGAGGGTTACACACACCACTCTATGGACTGGCCGAGGTTAACATATAAGCCCCACCGAGAACGTTGAACCTCTTAGCCAAGATCTAAAAGTACACGCTGATCGATCGCTTCATACCAATCGAATACAACGTGTTTGCATCAAATATAATCAATAGCAGCATGGATAACGCTTAAAAATCACACACTATGAACCAGCCGAATTAAACGCATAAAGAAATTATGTAACTGCCGATATTAGTCTGGCGTTTGGCAGTAACGTTGTATTAGTAAAATATGCCATTCTGGGAAGACATGTTTCCTGCTGTGAGTAATTTCAGGAGACTAATTGACCTTCTAATCCCAATCGGCAGTGATAGAAAGGGCACTGACCACAGCTCATTTTCGGGTCAATATGCTTTTTTCTTTTTGTTCGGCGTTACTTGAGAACTTAAGATTCCAGGCTACGGACACGACTACACTCTGGACCACCTGTTTTTGGCAGTGCCCAATTCCGCTCTCTGTGTTTGTACTCCTACTACTGCTATTAATGGCCTAGGTCTACGTGTGATCACAAAATATATAAGCATTTCGTTGACGATTTCGGCATCATTAAGAAAACCAGAAGAAGCTTTATCATCATCATCATCATCATCATCATCATCATCATCATCATCATCATCATCAT
>NW_004797323.1:1839370-1848391 GCF_000002075.1 Aplysia californica | reverse complement strand
CCCAAATAGACACAATTTAAATCTTTTAATTTAAGAGATGAACTTCGACTTTGCTTATTAGGGTCAACCCAGGCTGAGAGGGATACAACGCCCAACCAGGAATATGTAGACACCCGATAAAATTGTACCCACAAGTGAATCGAACTCAGGTCTTCAGCACGCAACAGTGAAGCGCCTTACCGCTACACTACAGACGCCGGTGCCGGAGACACCTTTTTTCCGAGTGAACCATCTTGTAGTAAACAACCTTTCGTTCAGTTTCTCATAACTCGTAGATCGATGCTGCCTTTAGTTTCTATTTAATAGCTCCGCGGTCGATAGAGTATTGATTCCCGCTTTATTGGTGGCTCATAATCAAACGACAGCAACGGTTTTTCAAAGCCGGTGGCTTCTGTAAATAATAATAAGTGCAATGAATGCGGGTATTCCCCAAGCTTTGACTTGAAAGATTGGCTGTCAACTTGTGTTTAGAGTCCATCAATATCCAATGTCTGTATATATTAAATACAATATAATGAGTTTGATACACTAAAAGCAAATGCCTCCTTATTTAATGGTTTTGTGCGAGGCACACGACTAATTTTCTCCTCTCTGAGTCTGACATGGAAGCAATGAAAGAGACTGACAAGTATCTATAGAAAGGAAATAAAGACTGTACAGTATTCCTTAATGAATTCACTCCTCTCTTTTGTTTCAGTGCACTTCTTCGAATGCCAGTTGTATACTGAGAGCAAAAATGGAATTAATAAACAATCTATCACTCCGCCTGGAACATTAGTTTGACTTGTAGTGTGCGTGACAATGCGGGCATTCAGTTAAAATGACTTAATGCTCTTACTGTCAATCATGAAAACAATATTCAGTCCTCTATAAACAGAAAGAAAGAATGCTTTTACAAATCCATTTGACAGAAAGAACAATGAAGCTCCCAAATACGATTGAAAAATCGAATTTGTCATCGACTGCAGAAGAATGGCCATCTTCAATATTCGATCTTTTGCTTTTTTACTTTTTATACATTGTCAGCGGGATATTTCATCTTTAATTATCTTAAATTTTTTAAGATAACGCATGCTGAAACTACTCATTTTGTACTGGAATGTATCAATTTTAATTTCAAAAGTTTACAGTTCGTGAATGAAATGATCAGTCTTTCTGCTTGCTTAAATTTTACGTTATCTTGCGTTTTCTCACAAAGCCCTTCAAACTTAAATGAGCTGAGTAAAAATTTGATCAAAATGATCAGCAAATAATAATATGTAGATAAGATCTATTGTGAAGTGAAAAGTGATTTCCACACTATGGTTCTTTTCCTTTCTCACAAAAAATATTTTGTAAAGGTACGTAAAGAAAAAGCGCTACAGCCCACAGGCAGCCTCTTGGGAGAAATGTTAGCGTCTCTCCAAATGGACGTCACATGAGTGATCTGGCCTTTGAGGATCTTGGTAAGACTAATCATAAATAATAAATGTCTAAAATACACTGCAGTCTGACGGGTTGACTTCCATCAGTAGAAAGATATATAAAAGATTGCACACAATTGTAGCAAAATGAAACGGATTGCCTGCTCCCTAAAAGTTTTATTTACAATTGAGGTTGCCACACCACAGCGCGAGAAGATCAAAGAGGAGACAGATTTCCTCAACTGATAAGGGTTGACAGAAAAAGGGTAAGAAAAGGAAAACACTTGGCTGTGTAAGCGGCAATATCACAGATGCGGGTCGAGTGTCTCGCTGACAGATTGATTGCTTCACAGATAAAACAATGCATTTGTTCAGACCAGTTCATAGCGCCAAAATAAAGCCAGACTCTCGGTTCATTATCTCCTACGGCTGTCCATATTGCTGGTTAATTGAGCTAGTCATTTCTTCTTCTTTTAATCTTGCCACAAAAGCATATTGGCGAATTTCAGGGAAACACATATAGTGCACATCCTTTTCTATCCATCTATATATTCATCTATCTACTCATCTATCTAATTTGTCTTTAAAATGTCCTTTAATATGAAATATGTCTATCTATCTGTATATCTGTCTATCCATATTTATCTATATATCTATGTTTGTCGCGTTCATTTTCCAAATCTATGGGGCAAGACTACTGCATGAGTTCGGATAACACAGGTCTCAAATAGAGGCTTTTAGAAACGGATGGAGTACCACAGATATGACTACAAAGTTGGCATAAAGTAGAGTCAGATTTATTGAAAAAAAGAATTTACAGTACTGCTATTCTGTTTCTATGTATGCATTCCTCGGCGGGCCTATCTTTATCATGCAGATTTCGAACAGATGCACCCCCCCCCTCCCCTAAAAAAGACTTAACAAAATTGATTGGGCTCCCCGGATTTCGAGGGAAATTTTTATTTCCGCCGATTTGTCGATGAGAGCCCTGGGTATAGGATCTGGAAATGACACCATTACCCAATTATTGGAGAACAGATGAGTATTCCATCACAAAACAGCCAGTCTATATAGAAATCTGATTTATGCTAAAAGGAAGAGGGGGGTATGTCATTATGACCCTTGGGATAGAAGGAGATTTCTATTTCTTTGGGGAATGGTGGGAATAGTTTTGTGTGTTTATTCTATCACATTTATTGGACATCCTATCTGAATGGAGCATATCCTGCGGTGAGTGTTCTTCCACAGCCGGTGTGTTTTCCTCATTGCAGACCTATTTTTGACAACTTTTTTGTGTGATACATAGTTGTTTTTCCAAACATAGATTTTCTTCTTTTTTTGAGGCTTGAAATAAAAAGAATGTAAACTTATGACCAATCTTCGGAAGAATTGTAGGATAAGAATACCATTTAATCATGAAAAAGTAACGTAAAGTTTATTTGATACGTTTGCATTGGCCTTGCAACAAAAAAAACCCAGCAACAATAAAACGCCGCAACAAAAGGGAATGTGTAGTTAGCACTGCAATCCGGAAATCAGAATAATGTCTTTGAGAGAAAATGTCGAAATATCCCAACAAATTCCTGTGTACGCTTATAAAATAATGAATTGCAAAATGATTGCTTGTGGATAAATCTATCAATGTCCGTTTCATTTGTGCTTCATATTTTTAATCAAAAATTACGATAGTGGCGTTTCTAAGCAACCAAGTGGCTGGCAACACTTTACTCGCCCTTCCTTAGCAAGGCTCATTATCAATAGCAAGCACACGAACAAAACCCACCCATTACCGACGTGAATGTCCTCCATCTGGTTGACATAACTCTTTGACCCGTGTTAAAGTGAGGAAAGAATTGATACATCGTGATGAAATCAAGCGCTCCTCAAAATAATGAAATCGAAGATATAAACCCGTTTCCTCAAGTTTAGCAATTTCATCAAATTTTTGTTTTTTGGCTGAACATCTTCTAGATTATATATATATATATATATATATATATATATATATATATATATATATTCCTCTGTGTGTTTTGAGAAACATCATTGACTAAAAGCACGAAAAATATAAATTTTCCATTTCCAAGGACTCTAAAGCTATGGATATCACCAAACTTTGGAGGTCATTTTCTCGCTAATTTTACGTCTGAAACCAAGCGACCCATACCTCCTTCAATCACAAATATCTCAACTTCCTTTCAAGATAGATCTTTCATTAAAAGCAAGACAAGTGGACAAGCTTTAAGATGATACCAATGATTCCGAATGCCCTAGAATTTACGAGCGCCTGATTACACCGCGTTGTGACACATATTAACATACAAGGTATTTTGATAGCTCGTGCTGTCGTGGTTTTTAAAAAAAGTCGAAGTGACAAAACCGCTGCATCTGGGTACAGATACTTCGACAGTCCAGTGGTTAGTCGATCGCTCACGTTTTCGCGAGTTGCAGGTTCTGAGGTTCGAGGTTCAACTCCTCAGGAAAAACACTTTACACTGTTTCTTGTTCATTTCACTCAGGTGTGAATGGGTATCCAGCCATTGACAATGACAGGTCTTGTTCTAGTGCCTGTTAATTGGCAACTTGTACAGTATGCTTCCCAGTTAGTTGCTTGGGTAATTGTAATAATATAATATAATGTGAAGCGCACATAGAGCTTGCATGGATATGTGCTAAATGAATCCAAATAAATTATCGTCATGCACTATATGAATCCAGTTGAATGCCATCATGCGGTACATAAATCCAATTATTTATGATTATGCTCTGTATATATCAAATCGAGTATTATCAGTATTAAAACTAAAGTCGAAATAACAAAAAAACGCTGCATGTGGCTGAAAATGCTAGATCTAATGAAGTAAATACCAAACTTGTGCACAAGCAAAACTAGCTTGATGGAATGATTGCAATTTTTTTGTGCTCCTTCCAGTTATGATCCATTAGGTGGCGGGGTCGACCTCTGCTGAGAAGGATACAGCGTCCAAGAAGAAAGACTGGGATACTGAGTAAGCTAGCTTGTGCGCATGTGGATCCAATTTACGTCTTCAGTGTTCAATGGCAAAAGGGTCTAATTATTGAACCATGGACACAGATTGAGCGAAACTGGACGAACTAAACAAAGACCACGAAAAAATAGAGTCAGGAAATAAATCGATATCCTGCTTTGCGTCAGAGCATGAGTGAATCATAAAAGAGAAAATAAACTCAGAAATTAGCTTGATAATTAAAGTATTACTCCCTCTCCGCTTCTGAGTCATGGTCTAGAGGTTACGGTGTTTGTTTCTTATTCAATAGGTCCTGGGCTTGAAACTTGACAGTGACGGAAACATTTCTTCTCTAAAATATCCCCTTTCACCTCCTTTACTCTCTAACCATGCTCTGTCGTCTGCTTTGGTCTCCACTTTCTGCCCCCACCCAACCCCCTTTATCACATCCTCTGGGCTTCAGACTCTTTCTGCAGCCGCTCTATTGCTACTCTTTGGCTCTTTCTTACTTTCAGCCACATCCCTGATCTCATGGTGGCCAAGATCTAACACCTAGCTTTTTCAGACGAGGGTTAAAAGCTTTGGAGGTCCTGTGTACAAGTTGCGTACGTTAAAGATCTCTTTCTGGTCCAAAACCGATAAGCAAAGACTTCGACCGCCACCTGGGGAAAATTCAAAAATAATTCCTACAAAACTGAAAATGTTTAATGTGTACCGCGCGCTGATATGACCTTATGCAATTGGGTGCCCGGTAAACCACTTACCAATAGAAAAAATATAAATAGTACGTATCGCGTAGAAATATATGTAACAGACCTACCCTTCCTCTGACTTCTCGCAGGATTTGTAGGGATACTGAACCCAGCTCCGGAGTACTCAGTAGTAATGTGTCAAGGAGACTACCTGTCAGCATCGACGTGATGCCATCGATTTTCTCCACGAGATATCGACTGAATATTGTTTGATGTCTTCTGACATGGGGACTTTTTAAAAGAAGAGAGAGAAAGATTGAGAGATAGAGTGAGTGAGAGAGAGAGAGAGAGAGAGAGCGAGAGAAAGAGAGGGAGAGAGAGAGAATGAGAGAGATGAAGACGAAGATGGATTTAGATTAACTCTGCTTCATTGATCCTCTTTGGAAATCTGCTTTACTATGGTGTACACAAATAATTTAATTCATAGATTAATACATAAATACATTAACTACACAATACGCAATATGACAAACATAGAAAATCCATACACCATTGTTGGTCACCAAAGTATAGGACTCCATAAAGAGAGAGAGAGAGAGGGAGAGAGAGAGAGAGAGAGGGGGAGAGGGAGAGAGAGAGAGAAAGAGAGACAGACAGACAGACAGACAGACAGACAGACAGACAGACAGACAGACAGACAGACCGAGGGCGAAACAGAAGAGAGAGAGGGGGGGAGGGGCAGGAGAAAGACCGACAGACAGACAGACAGATAGACAGACAGACAGACAGACAGACAGACTGACAGACAGACAGACAGACAGAAGGCATGCTGGCAGACACAAGGAGGTATTATTAGAAAGACGTCTACGAGAGTCACTACAACATCTCTTAAACAGTCATATCAGAAACGAATTTGACTCTGAGCACCATATATACGGAAATCTACGATTAAGTGACCAGGGGTCGTTTGTCGACCACCTTAATTAATCCAGCATGATGATGACATTGTTTTGTGCAGAATTTCCCTACTTAAACTTTCTGGGGGTGGCGGAGTGGTGGAGGGGAGGGGCAATGGCCCCAAGGTGGATTGCTCTGGACAATCCTTTAAGACAATGAAGCTTGCCGCATTATTTTGAGAGGGAGAACCTCGCTATTCCTTTGACTATTAGGAGGAATGACCTACTCGCGAGGAGAAATGAGAAGCCAGAGCAAACCCATTAAGCTTTCCTCTCCAGACAACAATGAACCATCCTCCTCTAATAACCTGACTCCCATGCAAGCATTGAACAAGCAAATCCTGTCCTTTATCAGCTTCTTTGGCTTTTTTCTTTAAACTTAGATCGCCCAGAATTGTGTTTCTATAAAGAAAATTATTTTTACTAACCATTCCTTTTATGTCCAAGCCAAAGTTTTGTTTAAACAGGGTATTACATGTTTCCTTCACAGGGTACATTAGCATGTACACATGTTTGAAAGACTCTCATTAGAAGATCGCCAATTCTGTATTATCCACCAGCTCGATGTCTCAGTCTGGCTCGGTTTCTAATGATACTAAAAAGTCGGCCAATGTGTCGATGCCCTTCACTTAAGAACACGCAAATAAACAAATTATCAACGCAACACCTTTCTTGTTATAACTGTTGTCTTTCCCTTCGAATGCAGTCTTTTGGTTTCGGTTTACGAGTCTCGTACAAAGATACAATTCTAACTACCACCCTTATAAAACCATTGACGCCGAAAATGACGCTGAAGTTTATCAAACCATGGTTATAGACGACTTGACCTAGGAATGGCGTATCTGGAAGAAACTGACATGCTTATCCATCCACCCTATTTTTATACAGATATATAAGTTGAACGCTTTCTTTGTAATCAGTTATATAATTTTTATCTGTAATATAATAGACATCTATGCATTAGACTTTCACAATGTTTAAATAACTTATTGCACTCTCGGATCTAAATTGCGATACAGCAAGGAAGATCAAAATGTTTAACTTCCGTTTGTGTTCCGAATATTGAAATTGTATAAAATAATACTCTTTTATTAACAGGTTAGGCTACACTACTTATAAATAAATTTCTTTACCGACGGTCTAGATTTCATCAAAGAAAACTTGTTATTTTGTTCTTAGATAATACATTATAGCAATCTGCTTTGTTTGTTTGAGATAGGCAGTGGACTAAGGTGAGAAAACCGACTGTACACAGTCAAACAATTAGATCTAGACCTTGAATTTACACTTATTATTGATCGGAACTATAAAGTGTCATATTCTAGGATTCTAGGCCTCAGCAGAATGCCCCTTCTCAGAGGTCAGTTGAGCCCACATTTCCAGCACGGGATCAACGTATGGTTTACTGGTGAGTGACAAAATAGGCCCAATGAGGATAACTTCTCGCATCCACCAAGCTATCCACTCGTTCACAGCTTTTTATAAAATGACGGATAGCAATAGTGAGAGTCACTTTGAAGATACAACCATACGACACAAACACACACATACAGAGAGAGAGAGAGAGAGAGAGAGAGAGAGAGAGAGAGAGAGAGAGAGAGAGAGGATATTATTAAAGTATAGAGAAATTGATTATAACAACCAGTGCAACCACGCCTTTCAGCACGAAAACAAGATTATTCCTGGTGCCTGGATGCAAAGAGCTGAAGAGGACAATTTATTATAATGATGATAATAATAGTTCGATGACGTCAGAGATAACGGCCTCATTACATGAGAGTACAATACCCCAAACAACGAGGGAAAACGACTTCTGCATGAAAAGTTGGAAAACCGCTTCTCCGCTTCCAGAGAGAGAGACAAAGATATCCTTTGGAAGACGGATTGATTTTGTTTTCATTAGGTAAAAGCCACTGTATATTATAGAGATAATTGGGGGGGGCAGATAAATAGATAGATAGATAGATAGATAGATAGATAGATAGATAGATAGATAGATAGATATACATAAAGGGGTTGCGTGGGGGGTGATGTGATGACAATGACGTAAGAGCAAGGTAGAAGGAAGGAAGGAAGGAAAGAAAGAAGGAAGGAGCAGAAAGCTAGTGCGCAGATCGTGTGTGGCAAGTGACCAAAGCATACCTGGGCCTGGCCGGTGATGTCGGGTGAGTGACCAATGCAAACAGCAGTCGGCCATAGCCTGACCCCGACTCGTGAACAGGTCGACCATAGCCTGACCCGACTCGTGAACCGGTCGGACATTGCCTGACCCCGACTCGTGAACAGGTCGACCATAGCCTGACCTCGACTCGTGAACCGGTCGGACATAGCCTGACCCGACTCGTGAACCGACTCGTGAACCGACTCGTGAACCGGTGACATCTCACTCTTCTAGAGCTCTGTCCGTCCCACTCGACTATTCGACATAATCGATTTTTCACTACTCACAGCTATTGAAGCATGGAGGAGATATTCGAATGTTTTGTAAATCCTTTTTTAAAAAGATAATGGATTTTTTATGTACTTTTTCTCAACCTGGCGTACGATTACAGCATATTTCATCCATGTAGAACAATATGTACCATCATTGAAGTAAATTCACCGATCATTGAGGTTAATTCAGCGATTATTGATATAAATTAAGCGATCATTGAGATAAATTCAGCGATCATTGAGATAAATTCACCGATCATTGACATAAATTAAGCGATCATTGAGATAGATTAAGCGATCATTAAGCGATCATTGAGATAAATTCAGCGATCATTGACATAAATTAAGCGATCATTGAGATAAATTAAGCGATCATTAAGCGATCATTGAGATAAATTCAGCGATCATTGACATAAATTAAGCGATCATTGAGATAAATTAAGCGATCATTAAGCGATCATTGAGATAAATTCAGCGATTATTGAGATAAATTCAGCGATCACTGAGATAAATTAAGCGATCATTAAGCGATCATTGAGATAAATTCAGC
>NW_004797323.1:1821233-1839270 GCF_000002075.1 Aplysia californica | reverse complement strand
AGAGAGAGAGAGAGAGAGAGAGAGAGAGAGAGAGAGAGAGAGAATGAGAGAGAGGGAGACTTACACATACATACATACACACATATATACACGCAATATACTCGAACACGTCAACTCTTGCTTGAATTTTTGGATATACCTTAATAGACAAGTGATATTCAGGTCAAGCGTTTTTCTCCTAGTTGTCTCGACAGTTCAGTCTATATAAATTGATCATAGTAATGCCTTTTTTAAACATTATGATACGTCACAAACTCTAGCATACCAGTGCATGTACCTCAATTAATAAACGGTTTTAATTATTTTTGGTGTTTATTTTCTTGTAAATGGTAAGACCAGCATTGCTATGAGAAAGGGGAAGGCGATGAAGAAATCGTTGGAGATAATAAGAGGCTCCACATGCTTTTTGTTACACCCTCATAATGGTGCTTTTTTCCTCTTGCAAACCCACGAAGGACAATATAGAAGTGTTCTGGTCAAGAAACTCTCACGGATTGTTCACCTTATGACCACAATTAAACTCCGCGTCATGTATAGCAAAAGCTGTTGCTCTAATTTACAGTAAGAGTTCATATAAAAAATAACGTATCCATTGTCTGACATTCTCACCCCAAAGCCTGTCACAATGTTATAATGACTTTGATTTCTCTTTGAACTTTTTAAATTTTCAGTGTGAGCAGTAGATCTCAAATCATGTTTGGTTGTTTATTGTCGTCAATATTACATCCCTAAAAATAGAACATGTTATTTCTAATGTCACCAAACTTTATATGTGAAACAACATAACTGCAGTCTTCTTCAAAACAAGGTATGACTTTGACCGTGGCCTCGATGTGTACGAACTCTTGGGTAGTCTTCACAGCGGAATTCGCCTTCACATTCACCATAGTTACCAGAGCGGGTCTGGTCCAGTTTTGTACAAAAGTGCCCAAGGAACTATTTGCTGTGCACCCTACCAAATGTGAAAACTTCCTCGTCAGTCCCAAGTGTAAGTGTTCAGTCACAGAGTGGGTGAGAAATGCATTTGTCCACTGTTTGAACATGGTATGAGTTCATTGTCCCTTTCAGTACCGGGATATTATTATGAGGCGCAGGTGGGTGATCGGTGTTCTGGTGTGGCGTGCTCGTCCTTTTTTTGGTTTGTTACTCGTAACATCTCTAATATAATTGTAATGCAAATGCCGTTGAACTCTTACTAAAAACCAAAACCAAAACTTAGAGGTAGCCTCCGAAACAACGTCACTTCTAAAGCAGTTCCGAACCAAGCTGGAGCAAGGCCTTAAAAACTCCCTGAACCACTCAAGTTCAAGAACTCCCCATTACGAATTTTAAAAACTGATCCTCCACAGGCCAGCCTGACACAAACTGAACTAACGTATGCCTACTGTGCCCACGATATAGTCTGTCTATCAGCTAAAGATTTATAGTAATATTTTCTACTTTTTCAAGGTGTCTGATTTCCGTGTGAGAGTCTTGTACACTTTTAAAAAACGATTTGACTATTTGATAGAAGCCAGTTTTCATCCCACTCGCTATGGTCCTGCTCCACATGGAATTATAGACCTGTTCTCTCAAATAACTGTACCGCGTAACAAGGGTGCTCAGCCCACACCGCACTGTAGACTGCCTAAGGCATGGTGATAATACATGTATACGCTAGGAGTGAGGTTTTCATGATAATGGTTTAAATAAAATGCATTTTTTTAGTTTCTTTGTTGTACTTCCTATAGTGTCAACATGTATATAATCTACATACTTTACAGCAACATTTAAACATTTTTGCTGCTTCTTTACCTTTGCCCCAGAAGCAGTTTTTCGACTATACTTTATAGTTGTCCCAGGAAAAGTGTAATATCTGGGTGAGTAAAGAAAAAAACTTGTGATGTTGTGAGTCAACTTGATAACCGGAAAAGTCAATAGCTGTTACCTGACAAAAACTGGAAGGGTGGTCATTAAGCTGTGAGCCCTTCATCGAGATACGCGAAGCATAGCTTTATACAAGGGGGTGGATTTAAGCGACTAGTGATGGGGATCAAACTTTTGAGTTAATTCTGACGGGGTTTTTTTCATGGACAGTTATTAATACAAAAGAAATCTAAGAGCATTACTAAAGTTGTCTTTCTTTGCGTGTGTAGATGAGGAAACCCTTTATCTCTTTGATGTGCGTCATCCGCTAGATTTCAGTTAAGTGACCATGCTGCCACACCTACAGAACAAAACGCGCTTCCGTTTTATGAAACGTACAGAGTTGAGTTCTCTTCTGGTGACATTTTTAAGTAGAACAAATATCAGAAAATTCAGCAAAACATTTTCTTTTGGTTGCAGCGTTGTAGAATAGAAATCGATTGAAAGTTGTTAGAACAATACATTTTGATTTTCACAGTACATAGGTTAAAAAGTGCTCCGTCTATCCGTCTACCCCATTTTCCCTCTCCCCTCTCCATCCACTTCTTTAGGCCTCTCCAAGCCTTCCAGGCCATGCTGAAAATCTCGTTAAACCCGTACATTCGTTTATTCTATTTTTTTCTGTAGTCTTCCAGACACAGCTGGCCCAAGTGGCCTTCGTCCTAGCATGTCTTCAGACTCTGTTCTCCGCTCCAACCATCCTGTGTGTGCTCACACAGAACCAGTCGACCAGATTTTCCTGCTGCTGTGTGCTGCTCACCAGCGCTGGTAGGATGCTTTCAAATGTACATATTGTATTACTCTCACCACTCGTCGGGAGTGATCTATGGTTCAAGTCTGAGGACGAAACCGCTACTCCCCCCCCCCTCCCGTGCCCCCAAAAAATCGACTTTTCAGCTCTGTAAGATAATCTAAAAGTAAGAGGTGAGACTTTGGACTCCTCATCCATTCCATAGTTAGTGGTGATGGTGGTGGTGGTGGTGGGGGTGGTGGTGGTAGTAGTAGTGGTAGTGGTAGTGGTAATGGTAGTGGTAGTAGTAGTGGTAGTGGTAGTAGTAGTAGTGGTAGTGGTAGTGGTAGTGGTGGTAGTGGTAGTGGTGGTGGTAGTAGTAGTAGTAGTAGTGGTAGTAGTAGTAGTAGTAGTAGTAGTAGTAGTAGTAGTAGTAGTAGTAGTAGTGGTGGTGGTGGTGGTGGTGGTGGTGGTGGTAGTGGAAGTGGTGGTAGTGGTAGGGGTAGTGGTAGTGATAGTGGTAGTGGTAGTGGTAGTGGTAGTAGTAGTAGTCAGGGGCGAAGGCTGACTTGTTTGACAGGGTAATCAAAGTGAAACAGGACCAGATATAGATCTATATGGCCTGTAGATGTCACATAAGAATCTTACTCGAGGTGGCGACTCTGACTGAGTTGTAAATGAAAACAAATCCGGAATTCATATTGTATGTTCAACCGCCAACCGTTAGCGTCTATATAATCAAATAATCACTGCTTCCCTTCCTAATTTTGAAACATTGTCGCTGTCAAATTCATCTTTAAACGTAACCCTCTTAAATTAAAAGTAAAAAGAGGTTCGTAATCCACAATGAGCATGCCTAACATTCAAAACGGTTTCACGGCCACATAAATAGCCTCCTCACCCCTCTCGGGCCACTCCATAATCATTCGCAAGCTTTGATTAAGTAAGCTTAAAGTGAGGCTGAAAGAATTTACCAATACAGTTGAGGGAACATGTGCATAGCAGTCATGGCTGTTTCATTGCCACATATACCCTGTTCACCCCTTTGGGGCCACAGTTAAAATCAATCACAAGCCCTGATTAAGTAAGCTAACGAACACTGGTCGAGTCTACCTCACAAATGTGAGGGGAACTAACTCCTAACAATCTATGTACTGCTGCATGTGCTTGGTTTTTTTTCCTCGACTTTTTTACTGTCCTATAATCAGATCGTGACCTCGATTATGACACCAGCTCCTGGCCGCGAAAGGCTAACAAAAACAGCCAAATGTGAAATTTAAAAAATGATAATTTGTCATGTTCTACCAAAGAGTTAGACTCTCTGGTTGATCTATAACATATAGATCTAGTACTGACATCTCTGCTTCTTTGCTTTGTGTTTATGTATTCACATCAAAGTTAATTTAATTTTAGTTGGAACTGATATTTAATAAGATACTTTCCCGATTATTTTGGCGGTTGAACATACAATATGAATTCCGGATTTGTTTTCATTTACAACTCAGTCAGAGTCGCCGCCTCGAGTAAGATTCGTATGTGATATCTACAGGCCATATAGATCTATATCTGGTCCCGTTTCACTTTGATTACCCTGTCAAACAAGTCAGCCTTCGCCCCTGGGTTCGAATCTCCAACACAGAGTCCTCGAACTACTTTTATTCGTTGAGTGTACAAAGCTCGCCATCCACCTGGCTCAGACACATTGCAGAGGGACATTATAAATTCCTCGGAGACCCTGCCTCTTGAAGAACCTTACTGTAATGAACGGAGTATCAAAGCCACAACAATAGGTCTAGCCCATAGACTTGAATTATATATTATCCTAGACCATGCACTGTCATAGCCAACCCTCATTACTTTTTTTTTTTTAACTTGTCAACTTTGCCCACCGTTCTGCTCCAAAATCGAGAAAAATGATGTGCTCCATGGTGAACCGGGGTTACGTCAACAAAGAGCACTGCTTAGGATATCTATACATATTATATTTGTGAAAGTCCGTCACTCTCGTCGCCTAATACTTCCGAACCACTTAACTTTCGAATTTGAAAAAAAAATAATGGTGGTTCAGAATCATTTAGCGGCTGCACAGGTTTTACTGAGGAGTCTGAAGTCATTGTTGTTTAATTTTCACATTTTCATTAGTTTCGTTTAGATATAATCTTGGGAAAGTCCGTCTTCTAAGACGCAATTGTAAACAAGTGAGGGGGGGGGGGGGGCTCTCGTGGCCTAGAGGTTAAGGTTTTGGCCTCTCATTCAAAAGGTTCGAATCCGGGTAGCGATCGAAAAATTTTCTTCTCTAAATTTGTCTCCTTTCACCTCATTTTCTGCTCTCTAGCAATGTTCTGTCGTCTGCTTTCGTCTCCACTTTCTGCCCCCACCCCCTCACCTCCTTCCCCCCTTCCTCTGGGCTCCTGATTCTTTCTGCAGCCTTTCTACTGCTACTCCTTGGCTCCTCCTTACTGCTGTCTTTAAGCCACACCCCTGATCTTCTGGTAGGAAAGATCTACACCTAGCCTTCTCGGACAAGGGCGAAAAAATCTCGGAGGGCCCGTGTGCAAGTTGCGCAAGTTAAATCCCTTGGTGGTCTAAAATCGATAAGAGTAGGCTTCGGCCGCCACCCGGGCAAAATTCATAATTTTCTACCAACTGAAAATATTAGGTGTGTCCCGCGCGCTCACATGACCTTATGCAGTTACGAGCGCCGTAAAACACTTTACAAAAACAAAAAAACAAACAAACAAGTGAGGTTTCCGTTCACAAAGAGTGCCTGCACTGATCCCAAAATGACGATCGATTCTTTCGAGTCCGTTCATCGGAGGGGAAACCCAGATATATATTATATATTTTGCAACTTGGAAACGCATGTGTCACTTTTCCCATAAAACTGCGACAGCTACAGAGTTGAAAGTTGCCAAGTACATGCAAAAAGATAGATAGGTTCCCATGACAGAGTCCGATTTATTTATTTATCTATTTTCTGAATTTAAAAAAATATATTTATCAAAAAGTTCACGTCCTTCTTTGGCCTTTGTGGTTATTCCACTGAGAAACAAAACAAGTCTGCGTAGCTGTCGGAAGTGATAGTTCTCCAGGCGCTTTTTGTTTTTGAGACTGTAGATCTAGATCTAGATCTTCTGATTTCTTGCATCTCTCAAGATTTATTGCTCCTTTCCAGTAGAGTGTAAAAATATAGCTAATGATGTTGATTAATACACCGATCATTCCTTTCATCGAACGGGGGGCCCAGCAAGTATATCATAAAACAAGTCTGCGGTCTTGATTCTAGCACAACCTTTCAATATGAAGTTTGTATCTGTAAGAGGCTCGCAGTAAAAAAAGACAAACGATCAACTAACTCAACGTTATTCCAACTTTCCTTAGCTCTGTTCAACCTGTTGGGCGTAACTCTGTACCTACATGGGGCAAAGAAAGAGATCGGGGATTATGTGCTTGGAACTGCCACGAAGGAGACGACATCTATTCGTTTGCACGTGGACTGGGGACTGCCACTATTCTGTGTTGGTAGGTTATCAGGTACACCTGTACATACTATACTATCCTAGACTCTGCATTCTGAGGCAGTGCAGGATCACCATGGAGCTCACCTTTTGACTCAATTAGGGACCCAAATTAATGAAGGGCAAGGTGGGAAATTTTGCACATGCACAGGACTATAGCAAAATAAATAACGCTCTTGTTCGTGCATTTGTAAGATAAGCACTCGGAAGCGACAAACGAATTTCTTTTCTTTATTTTTCTTCCTTCATTGTCTGACACAGACATAAATAAAGTATACCCACCTCTGTATTTGGAACATTATCAGCATGTTCAAGATTGAATTTCGAATTTGAGTTCAATCTGAATTAATTCCGTTTCAATAGGAATCCCCTTCACCCCTCAGTAACAGCCTTGTAAATGATGAAAATTATAATAAGAAAGCTTGGGTTTGAAAAATGAAAATGGAAAAATTCTAGTCTTTCTCTTAAGAGCTGTATATTTCTATAATTGACTGTGCGAATGCAATGCGCGTCTCTCCATTGGCCTGGAATCCCTGGCGTAACAGCTGTACCTGAAACTCAATTTTCCTATAACACTCGCCTAAGGCCAGTTTTCATTGATGAGGATAGTTCCAGTTCCAGGAAAGAAAAGAAGTCTGCAGTCCCATGTGGAGGTCCTCGCGTTCACGAAGCTCAAAACTGCACAACGTCAACGAGAAAGAGAGTTAGGATAAGAAAGAGATGGGAAGGAGAGAAGAGTTAAAGAGGAGATGAAGAGAGAGAGAGAAAAGAGACAAAGGAAGGAAGAGAGAGAGAGAGAGAGATAGAGAGAGAGAGAGAGAGAGAGAGAGGGAGAGAGCGAGCAAGAGAGAGAGAGAGAGAGAGAGAGAGAGAGAGAGAGAGAAACAGAAAGAGTGAGATACGAGAGAAAGAGGGAGAGAGAGAGAGAGTGGGGAAGAGAGAGAGAGCGAGAGAGAGTGGGGAAGAGAAGAGAGAGCGAGAGAAAGAGGGGTGCAGAGACAGACCGGCAGACAGTTTAAAGTATATTTGCCAGAAGAAAATGTAGATTCAGATTCCCAGGGTCGTTATCATAATTGGTGGACTAAACTGGTCAGAGATTCACAGCAACACAATAAGTATACAGAGTTTTAAAAGTCAAAGACCCAACCCCACCCCCCCCCCCCACCCCAAAAAAGTCCCGGTAGCTGAGCCAGCACATTCACTCGCAGGTAACATCTTGATGGTGGCGTCGGGGGTATTGTTGAGCTCCACGGCCAGCATGCATCAAGAACCTCCGGGCGATTCCCTCTCAGACCCTGGTCAGCTGGGTGACGGTGTGAGTGAAAAGGCAACCTCTTGTTTTGTAACTTTGTGTCAAGATTGCGATTCTGATTCGCAGTGCGCAGAAATAGATGTTTACAACTTACCAATGCCGACAAACGGTGGTGGTATGACTGAGTCGAAAGATTTGCACTCGGAGCAGACAAGAACTGAGCAACGTCAAAAGTAGACATTTTGACAGAAAATATTTTGACACGGTATCATGATAATTTTATATCAAATTTAATCAAAAACGTTCCTTAAACTTAATTACTTAATGAAAACATCAAAGGTAAAAACAATTCTTTTTGTGTCTGGAAGTGGAGTGAATAAAACTTTTTTGATGTGCCATACTTTCTTTATTGCGCCAAGAATGTGATGTGTTCGTTCTGCCAATGACTAGATTTTGAAACACATTTCATGTTATCAGACACATCAGTGTCAAATTGGTTATTTCTAATCAAATTAATGGTTTAACTTTCCTACTTCATTTTACTTACCTGTGAGTTGTAAGGGCATCCTTGTGGAGCAGAATGTCTCTCTCCATTCTATGACATTTTCATTTTCCTCTCTCTCTCTTTCTCTCTCTCTCTCTCTCTCTCTCTCTCTCTCTCTCTTGCTCTCTCTCTCTTCCCTCTCACTCTCTCTCCCTCCCTCCCCATCTCTGTCTACCTCTCTATATATACATATTCGCTCTCTCTCTCTCTCTCTCTCTCTCTCTCTCTCTCTCTCTCTCTCTCGGTCTTTCGCTCTGTCTTTCTTTATCTCTCGCCTTTCTAAAAGGGTTTGGCTATATGGTCTATAATTGATTATTGAAAAGCTTGCGGGAAGTCAAACCATAACAGCGCATATCAAATCAGTGCTCTGTCTGTACGTTCTTACTTTACATCATTCCGTAACATGTTTTCATGCAAGTTTCAGAAACTGGATGTTTCGATGCCAGTTGTGGTGTACGCTCTATCCTTTTACGTACTTTAATTAAGAATACATTACATAGCCGTATTCTCTTCCTCCGTTTTATTTTTAATACGATACAAATAGAGGCACATCCTTTATACTTATTAACATTATGCTCGTTTCGGAACAGTACTCGTTATATCGAAACCCTCCAAGGGACTGGGGCCTATCTGGGGACAACAGTCCCAGTGGAGCTGACTATTTGCGAGAGCCTTGACGCTTTTCCCTGACCTGGATGAGATTATCTGATGGCATTAATTTGTTTTGATTCCTCTCTCTTGCCTTCCGATGCCACACCTACGCTCGATACTGCCTCCAACAATCCCATCAGAATAATATTATACGACCAGATCCGATTCTTCCCGAATGCAATGTCGACGACTCTGGGCTAATTACAAATCGATACTGAGCATGGCTCAAGAGACAAGTTCTCCGACCAGAGAGTTTGGTCTTATACTAATTACCCAAGTTGTGCAGTTAATTATATTACAGGGTATAGCCGTGCTTGTATGTGCCCGTCGTGGTTGCGTAGAGGTCAGTAGGTGGACATGTCTATGAATCTGTCCATCCACGTATCAGGCAGTCTGTATCATAGTAAACTTTCCCAGTGGAGTTTCCCCGAGACTTTTACTATGACACTTTAAGTCACTTAATGTAAAGCAAATTTGTTGAACACCAAACAAGATTTTATTCCTCCTTCTTCCTGGAAAATTTCCTGTTCGCCTTTGCATTGACCAAGCACGGAGAGATGTACTTCCGAAGCTCTTAGCCGTAGAGAAATCGGAAAGTGAAAATGGAGGTGGTTTGGACATACCTTGAGGAAACCGAAAACAAACATTAGTCTAAAATACTTAAGATGGAATCCACAAAGAAAGAGAAAGAAGGGCAGATCTTAAAGTACTTGGAAGGAGGTTTGACTTTGATTTGGACCAAAGGAAGATCGTATACAAACAATTGAATAGAAGTAGATGGAGAGCTCTTGTTGGCGGCCTACACTTCGGTGAAGAGTGAGAAAAGAGATGATGATCCCTTGTAAAGAAAAGCTCACACGACTTTGCTGACTGGGCAGTGCAATTCAATGTACACCTCAGTTCCCCAGAAAGGGGACAGGCGGTGAGCTTTGCAGCTTGTGTTGCATGCTACAACATTCATACAATCAATTACTAGTTTGTTGACGTCTATTGACATGTACTTATTGACTGTTAAAAATAACTTTTGCTGCTTTCTGTATACTTGTCAAGGTTGAGGTTCACTTCAGTTTAAGAGAAGCACATTGATACCATAGCAGAGTTTTGTTGTCGGATAAAAAAAAGCAAGTCAAACAGGTATTTTATTATACAAAACAGTACAACGAAAGGAGAATTTAGAAACTGATTTATGTCCCTTGGAAATACTACCAACATAACATAAAATTCGGAAAATTTTTGAGCTTCCAAGTGATCCCTTTTAGAAAGGTTCATATTTCTGTCTGTTTCCAATGACTCCAGTTTTCTCAACAACAACAACAACAAAAATATATATATAGCCCCTGTTTAGCCTTTCTATAATTATGTTAATATATCATGGTGTCCCTGTTGAGGAAAGGAAATATAATATCCACGTTAGCAAAGAGCTTTTGAGCTGTGAGCTGTGAGCTGTAATTATTGTTATATTATTGCAGTATTGTCTTCAAAACAGCAACGTCTTTCTTGCTCTCGCTCTCTCTCTCTCTCTCTCTCTCTCTCTCTCTCTCTCTCTCTCTCTCTCTCTCTCTCTCTCTCTCTCCCTCTCTCTCTCCAAATCCACACTTTAGCTCATTTTTAAGACTATCTGCTCAGCTCTATTCTTCTTTGCAAATTTTAATACTTACTCTACATTTATGTCTCCAAGAACAACATGCTTTCTTCCATTGTGTGTGTGTGGTTTGGAAGGGGGGGGGGTACGCGCCTCCAAGCCAGCGGCTGGGTTTTAATGCTGCATGGGTAAATGTGCTATTGTCAAAAGAGAAAGCCGAAGCTAGGAAATTCTCGTCTCTTGAAGTACACGACAGGGGTAAGCCGAAGATTTCTCGCCATCAAACTTTTTTTCGCGTAGCAAAGCGTCAAGACGTGTCAACAAAATCAAAAGAAATGAGAAATTTCGTTTTGCTCTCATCATATTATTATATGCATAGGGAGTTCTCGATACTGTTAAAGAAGTAGTCGGAAGCAATGCGATTCCTTGGCCTTGAGACATCAGACACGAAAACAACACTGAAGGGGGAGGGTAGACCTGGTTCTGATTATTTGTACAGACGGCAACAGACCTGTTTTTATTGAGGGGTACATTAGAAAAGCGGATCCAAATCTTGAAACTCGGCTCCATGATAGTAGAGTATGAATTATCCACTGCCACAAGTTTCAAAGGTAGTAAACTGCAGACCATTTCCTCTATTTTAAAAGGCTCCCGTTAATATCCACAAACATTTTAATAGATTTCCAGCTGCAGGCATTTGGTACTGCTAAAAACATGTTGTTTTATTCCTTTAAAAACAGTTTTCTTTTATACCTTTTAAGGCTATCTTCTTTAGTACGATAAACAAGAATTCTAACGTTCAGATATGATTTAAACGAGATATTATATTATAGATCCAACTGTCTCAACTTTAAGTTTCACGGCAGTTTTGTTAGTATCATTATCGCAAACAAATGAGAGAACCATCATGCAGCATACTATCTGTACTCTTTTCAACTTTTTCACCCGAGAAATAATGCTTATTTGCAGTTGAAGTTGATCTTGGTTAAGTAAATAGAAGCCCATTGACACAATAGCAGACATTTGATGTCGAGGGAAGAAAGAAAGTCAAACAGGTATATACAATGAAAGAATAGTATAGAAATGTGACCTACCTATGACACTCTCCGAGCACGTGCCTTTGTACATCTGAATCTTTCACGGGTTCTTTTCTGTGACGGGTGAAATCGCCAGTACCTTGGGAATGGTCAGCTTTAAATCTTCTGTATGTGAGGCAAGTCTGTCACTAACTCCCGTTTTCAGCAAGGAAAAACATGGCACACATCTGCATTTCCCCATTAGGCTACACAATCAAACAGATTCAATTCGTTTAATGTGAGGATGCCTCACTCAGTACCAAAGACTGGATGTGTCTCATTACAATACTACATCTTTTCGCCGTTTCTTTTCAAGCTCTATTTTGATGGTTTTGATAGTTTATAATTCACTAGTCTAACACGGTTGAGTTAACCTCCGTCATCCCTACAGCGTCGGAAACAATACTATTCTACACGCGCATGCGTCCAAAGGCTGTACAGACATTTCGCTCCTAAACAAACATTGAGACTGGCTCCGGTCACGTGAGGTGAGTTGTTTGATCTATCGGTGTCGATGTCTTGCCAAGCCGATCTGTGGAGGACGTAGAGAGGGTTGATTGTTATTTGTCCCCACTCTCGCCCCCGCTTCCTCCGATGTTTCCAGGGGCGATGTAAGGTCCTGCGAAGGTCACGTCGGAGGGGAAGAGGAGGGAAGGAATGACATGAAAAAACATTCAGGGACTTATTCATTTTTATTATGTGTTTGTTTTCTGGCTTGATTGTCTTCGGGGGTTTTGTTTGTTTGTTTGTTTGCTTTTCGTATTGTTTTTTCTGTTGTTGCTGTTTTTTTGTTGTTGCTGGAGGGGGGGTGTTGTTGTTATTGTTGTTGTTTAGGCATATTACCACGAGGCACAATTAGTACATATAAATATACATTTGTGAAAGCGACGTGGAATAGGGGGCCTGAAACTGGAGTAATCGTTACCCAAAGGTAGAAACTTCAGCACTTTCCTCATCTACCCATCCTTTTATTTTCCTTTAAAAGATTGAAAATGGGAGGTTGTATGAAAGAGTGGAGCAGGAAAAGGGTCTCGGTACCAAGTGAAAAGTTTTCATAGGAGAGTTTGGGAAAGGATGCGTTAGGGGTAGATCTAATAAGGTAAGGGCTTCATCCGGGAAATTTTATAGAGAGGAAACATTACGCAACTTTGTGTAGTGTAAGCCAAAATTAAAATATACGACCGGTTTAGATTGTATTTGAGGCAAAAGATATGACACGTATCTGTAGAGAGGCAGGCAAAATAGCACCTGTCTTTTTTCCCCAATATCAAGTCAAGTTTATAAATAGCTTGACTTTTGTATTCAAGTGTAGCAAGGAATAAAAATCTGATTTAGAGACTAGATGAATTTGTAGAGTGTCGTAAAAGCAATTGCAGGGATAGGGAGGTTAATGGGAAGAAGGCAGAGGGTGATAAAATGGCAATTAAATGTAGCTCATTTCAAAATATAATATGTATACAATTTGTCCTGTGAGAGCAGCGTGAACGTTATAACTTAATGTGTTGAATCCTTTCCTGAAGTATACATTTATAACCCAAATTCTAATAATGCCTCGTCCCAGAATTCTTGTGTTTTTGCTTTTTTTTCTTCATTATTTTATAGGGTGTTGGTTTTTTTTACTTTGCCAAGCTCTGACACTATCAAAACTTTCAATTTGAAAAAGCTGGAATCGCCAAAATATTTTAAATGTTATGCCTTCACTGAGTAAAAAGACTTCAGGGCCTCTTTCAAATTACAGAGCAGTATTTCAGACTATAAACGTAAAGCTGGTGACCCACTTGTTAACTCTGTCGTTATAAATAGTGTAGAGTTCACTATTCAAAGCTATGTGCTCTGAGGTCTCCTTTAACAACTGTGTGAGCTTTACCCAGATCAGTGTTTGCCTGTCCATTACCACCATCACCCGTGAATTGTTTTCGTTATAATGGACTCACTAATCAACAGAAGGCATTCGAACTCGTTTTATTGGTTAAAAGGGTGGATGGAAAAGTGTATTTTATAAATCCGGAGGACCAAGAAAGAGCGACCGTATTTTTGCCATTGTTAAAAACACAAAAGAAATCCGTCCGAGGGAACAGTAACTGTACTAAGAGAACACCTCGTCTTGGTGGTATTGATCATCATGGTGTTAATATTCAATGTTTTTATCCTGTTTTTGCAGCTTATCAGATTGAAAAAGATTCAACATTTTCCCCCACTGCGTTTTCATACTTGGGACTGAGCTGGTAGCATTTAAAAAAATTCTTCTTAATTTGTTTTTTGTGTAAGCCAGCTCCTTATGACTAGGCTTTGATCTAGCTCTGTCTTTCTTGTTCCTTTGCCGGTTGATACTTTACATTACTATGAGCGTTCTCATCTGCTGTCTTCAGCACGGTCGCTATCTCAAAAATTCCAAATATGTTTGAATGAAGACTATTGAACAAGGCTCCGAAATGCACAAAAAAGCTCATACAGAAGTTCACAGTAGTTGGTGGTGTCTCCTTCGTGTTGATTGCTCCACATTGAAGGTAGAAATGGGGCATCGTCGTCGATGAAATTTTCAAAAATATTACTTTCAACGGTACAAATCTTTGGCTCACATGAGAAAAATGGAAAACGCAGAGCAGTCGCCGATTTCAGTCTCTGTCAGAGCAAGCAACTGAGCCAGGTTCCACATTCTAAATCCCATGTCTTCTTACTGCAGTCCGAGTACCTAAGATTAAATCTTCCCGTACTATGACTGAATAGTAGCAGTAGCAGTAGCAGCAGTAGCAGCAGCAGCAACAACAGCAGCAGTAGTAGTAGTCGTAGTAGTAGTAGTAGTAGTAGTAGTAGTAGCAGCAGCAGCAGCAGCAGCAGCAGCAGCAGCAGCAGCAGCAGCAGCAGAAATAGCAGCAGCAGCAGCAGCAGCAGCAGCAGCAGCAGCAGTAGTAGTAGTAGTAGTAGTAGTAGTAGTAGTAGTAGTAGTAGTAGTAGTCGTAGTAGCAGCAGCAGCAGCCGCAGCAGCAGCAGTAGTAGTAGTAGTAGCAGCAGCAGCAGCAGCAGCAGCAGCAGCAGTAGTAGTAAAAGTAATTGTAGTAGTGTAGGGAAAAACTTGAAATAGGCCAGTACCGCATTACAAGAAAACAGTTGGACAACTACTGTTTCATCGATAAGCTGTGGGCGATGAAAACAAGAGCAATTAACGTATGTGTATGTGTGTGTGTGTGTTTGTGTGTGTGTGTGTGTGTGTGTGTGTGTGTGTGTGTGTGTGTGTGTGTGTGTGTGTGTGTGTGTGTGTGTGTGTGTGTGTGTGCTTGCATAAGCACATTGGTGCATAAGAAATACATAAAAGGGGAGAGAGAGGGATAAAATGAGGGAGAGAAAGAGGCATGAGAGTGTGTGTCTGTATAATGCCCGTTTATCCTCAAATCTTGCCTGTGGGTACTTTTAAATGAATGTACCTATTTCGTGCCTTTATGTGTACAGAGGTAGAATTAAGCATGATGCATGCTCATGCCGCCAAGAACACGGATACGTATCATGACGTTGAGGACAGGGTGAAAAGTCAGAATTAAAAAAGAAGAGAGTTAAAACGAAATTGAGTCTATTGACAGCACCAACCAAAGCCCCGCTACGAAGTAAATATAGCACAGAGCGAGGCTATTAGTCAAAGAAAAAAAACATCAGTAGCATGGCAATGTGGTGTACGAAAAAAGTTGTTTTTTAAATAATCTAAGAAAAATTCATGACAACGGTCAAAACTATGACATACGAAGAAAGTCATGTGGCGTATTTTGTCTATGAGTAAAAGACAGAAAAGCAGAGAGAGAAATAGAGAGCGAGAGAGGGAGAGAGAGAGTGAGAGAACGAGAGAGAGGGGGGGGTGGTGGTGGGTGGAGAGGAAATACAGAATGAGAGAGATAGAAACCGCCTCCAATTTAACCTTGAATCGGTGTTTAAAATTGCGTACAAATGAAAAGAGAGAAAAGTGTCGTCATTACCACAGTTCAATCTGTCAGACCACTCGGTATTAAAAGTAAAAGAAAATTTCAAGGGAGTGATAATTATGGAACACAAATCCTTTTCTTTACAAACGTAGACCGTTCGCTCGCACCCTTGAAATGTCCTGATGACGACAACAAGTCGGGGGTCCCCAGCTTTTGATGAATTGTCCGGGGACTGTGCCTAGTTTGCTCGCCAGTCGCTCCACGCTTTTTGAAATATTCAGGATTATTGATTTCAGCTTCAGGTGAAAATATATTAATCGTTAGGCGCGAACTTGGGAAATCGCTGCTGAGCCTATAGAGACACATTATCTGGTGTCCTTCTGTTTTTGCAGGGCTTGCGAAATGACTGCTGTTCTGGACGCACTTTTTTTCTGAAATAGTTCTGGCCTGGTACAACGTGATAAATTCTCTTGAATGAAAAAGTTGTGTTATGACGTGCCATAGTTCGTATGATCCTGGTTCGATTTCTTGAAGGAGGGGGGGGGGGGTCCTTGACCTTTAATTGTTTTGAGAACTGTCAAAGTTACCCACTATGTCCAATTTGAGATCGATATCAGATTCATAGGTCCCGCCTCAAAACTCTTTGCGGACGTAGCGGACACATGGCACAAGAGCAAAAGATTTTTTTCGTCACGTTTGGAACAATCATACACAAATCAGAAGCACGATTTTGCATATTTCATAGTATGCATGTTGGTACATGCCTTTTTTTTAACTTTCAGAAAACAAAATAGAACAATCTGTTTGAACAATGAAGATAAGCCACCAGAATGAGCATCCTCAAAGAGTTGAGCATTAGTACATGTGTTTACAATGTTGAAACAGACATTATAATTGCCCCATACAATCATCGATCTTAAAAGACAAACAAAGTACAAAGTTTGTTGTTCTGGGTCGCAAGACAAAATTTGTCAGTGGAAATAACTCAAATGTACTATAAACATTTTTCAAAAAACAATTTATAAAAGTTTGGCATGGTATATTTTAATTTTAAAAACAATGTCAACGACATCTGCTATTCTGTTGGGAGATATCAGGGACTTGAATTGATATCCCTTTCCAAAAAGGAATATTGAATCTAGATAATGTAGAATGCTTGTGTATATCTAGTTTTGTCAAAACTGTTTATTGATTTGAAAGCATTGTAGAACAATTCATTGATGTTGTTTAGCTTTTAATTTTATTAAGCTTTCACGGTACTTGAAACACAAATAGGTCGTAAGAGACGAAGATTAGAAACATTACAAAGAAAAGAAAAGCAAGCCATGAGGATGATGGATGTTTGATAAGAAAGAATCAGTAAACCACAACAGAGCACCTACCAGGTACCCACATTGATGTTGTGAAGTGATTAATAACAGATGTTTTACACAGCCATCTACACGGGTCAGCTCATTCTGAAGGCGGGCTGTTTTGACCTTGTCTTTCATGGACAGTCAGGGCTAAGAGGAGCAGAGCAAAAAGGAGATATATCATTCAACAGGCTTCCCCACGGGGGAGCCGAATTCTCCTTTTTGTCATGCAATATAAGCTGGCCCAGCACTGACACCACAGACACCAGCTGAAGAATTACGTCAGGAGTCATGTTATGCAATGCCGAACAAATATACTTGACCAATTCCAGGTGTGAGTAATTAATGTAGAATGACCAGACTTCTCGCTCAGAGCTGATTGCACAGACCATAGTACCTGGCGTCTATGATATGAAAATATTATTTGTCAGGTTCTTCACCACTGCACTCACAAGACGCGAATTCAATTCCTGCGCAGGGAACACAAAATAATAATATTATTATCGTCGAGTATCTGCGTCCACCTGCGGGGATACTGAGTCCCCAGATTGGATCTGACGGGTAGAGTTCTGTCGAAACAGTCCGTCTCCTACACGATCTGTAATTTGCCTGTTCTCCATCAGGCAGTTACGACTAGCTGAATTAAGTTCGTGGGTGCTAAAGTATAGATGTGTCAAGAGTCGTCGACCTAATCCTAGTCAGCCTAATCCTAATTTAACAAGACCGCACTTGTCCAGGGGCGGGTGATGATTTTTTTAAAATAACATTGACAAGACCATTAGGTATTCTCAAGTTTGCTTTTTATTGAATAAATTTTTAATTGGTGCAATTCGTTGATTATAGGTATCCAGGATATCAAAGTATGCCATGGTCAATCATAATGCCCCACAGAGTCTGTATATGTCCTTCTTCAAATCTGCTTCCTTTTTTCGTCTTCCACTACGGTTGTCTCTCTGCCTGTTGCAAAAACCAGTTCTTGTATGGTGACTCCCACTGGACTGAAAATAAAGTCGTTGGCGTTTCATTAACAGTTCAAAATCCATGCCCTGTTTGAAAATCAATTCAGCTTATTCAGGGAAAGAATAAGAATAGCAATAACAAGGGGGAATCTGCTTATGCCCACGACTTAACCAGTAAATTCACATTCTTTGTGCCTGTTACCACAATCAGTCAAAATAGCGGACGACTGTGAAAAACCCATAGTTACCAAAACGCCAGAAATATTATTCAAGTAAGAAAGAAATAATATTTTCAAAGAAGCAGAGACTTAGAACAAACACCACGGGGCAAAATTGAAGCGGTGTGTCAGGCTAAGATTCGTTCCGTTTATCAATCAGGATGAACGACAAGCTCATATCGAGGGCTTTAATTAATTCGTATTCAGCGAACGGCACCCATGATGCCTACCTCCCAAACTTGACCACTTCCGGATGAATTAAGAGTCGCCGACGCGCTTTTCCCTTTCGTCAACCCGCAGCCACCTCCCGAATCGTCAGCCACCTCCCAACCTTTGACACGT
>NW_004797323.1:1819926-1821133 GCF_000002075.1 Aplysia californica | reverse complement strand
ATTATTATGATTATTATTATTATTATTATTATTATTATTATTATTATTATTATAACCAAATCTGAAGAGTGAACGCTGTTTTTAAAAGTGGAATTGGAAAGAAGCGTCTCAATTCTTCAGTATGTTATAAATCTTGAAAATCCGGCTCCGTAATGCCCTTAGGAATATTGAATGTGTCTTTCCTTTTACTTCTGAAATCTGAAGAGTGTTTTTTTGTTGTTGTTTTTGTGACACAAAGATTGGCGCCACCTGAATTATACCGGGGGATTTAAGAAAAGGACCCATATAAACAGCAATAACTTGGTGATCTTGTTTTAAAGCATGCAGCAAATACAATTCAAACAATAATAGGAAGAATAATATAACCCTTGAGATTATATTCGAGGCAGTTCAAGTCAGGGGAATGTGGTGACTATTTAATTTGTAAACTTTCGGTTCCCAAACTTTTATTGTAACCATACAGGGGCTTCCCTTCATGTGTTGGGTATGGTCCCACCCTGCTGGAACCAGACCTCCTCAACATCATTAACCCCATCAGCCCGATGAGAGATCCATCTGTTGTGACGGTTGTGATTTTACCATCCTGGTCTTGAAACAAGAGCGGAGGTTTCTCATTGTCTAGAGGTACTGTGTTCTCCTCTTATTCAATACGTCCAAGGTTCGAAACATGACAGCGACTTCTCTAAAATGTTCTCATTTCAACTCCTTACCAGCTCGCAAATCATATTCTGTCACCTGCTTTCATCTCTACTTCTACCCCCCCCCCCTCAATTCCCCGCCTCTTCCGGGCCCCTAACTCTTTCTACTGCTACTCCAGGCTCCTTTTTACTACTGCCTTTCAGCCACATCGCTAATCTTAGGGTAGGTAAGATCGAACACTTAGCCTTCTCGGATTAGGGCGAAAATATCTCGGAGGTTCCGTGTGCAAGATGCGCACAATAAAGATCCCTTGGTGACTTTAAAATCGATAAGAGCAGGCTTCGGTCGCCATGCCGCCAAAATTCTAAATTAATTCCTACAGTAGCCTATACACGCACAAACATTTGGTTAAACTTTTTAATGTCAAAAGTATTAACAGTTTGACGTTCTCCCTTTATGCTCAATATATATTATGCAATGATCAGTGTGTGCCTAGACCTCGCCTTGGGCGCACCAACAGCTTTGGCTCTTGCTTTAGTCTTCAGGCGAAAAACACGAAAAAGAAACG
>NW_004797323.1:1797327-1812680 GCF_000002075.1 Aplysia californica | reverse complement strand
TGTTTGTTTCATAGATAGATAGATAGATAGATAGATAGATAGATAGATAGATAGATAGATAGATAGATAGATAGATAGATAGATAGATAGATAGATAGATTGGTGCCTGGATGTGTGGGTGGATAGGTAGGCAGGCAAACAAACATTTAAAGAGGCAGGTACTTGTGGGTAAGTAGAATTATAGGTAGGTAGGTAGGTAGGTAGGTAGGTAGGTAGGTACAGGCAGGTAGGTGGGTAGGTAGGTAGATAGGTATGTAGTATAGCAGATGCTCTTTCATTCCAACATTATCCTGAGATCATAGTGCAGCTACTCACAAACTGGCTTTGTAGTCACCCGGAAGTTCTTGACGATGGCGAGATCTTCTGCCGAGTACAGGGCGCATGCTTGGTTATTCTTGATAGACGAGAGACACGTATTGGTAGCCGATACCTTCCTGTTTTAGACAGAGAGACAGATACAGAGAATATACGTATAATATGGTTGCACACGCTTCGATTACATTTCTGTCAAAGTGTTATAGTAGAAGTCCGTTGGTCAAAGTGGATGGGTTCGATAAATGGCGGCGCCAGTGCACACTATAATCAAACTGGTTACTGCTTTGCTTAGTCAGATTTCACCCGAAAGTCCACTAAGCCCTACCCTATTCTACGTGCTAACAAAATGTTTGACCTAGCATTTGCGGGGAAGCCTTCGATCACTTTCATTAAACGTATTAAAACGGATTTAGTGGTGACCATAAAAATTAAGTACGTTTGGTTTCGGGGGGGGGGGGGTGATTAAATTCCATAAAGCAACATCTGGCGTCTCTCAAATGTATGACATGTATTACATTAGATTTGCCGAAACTTATCTGCAATGTGCAGTGAGTATTAGAGAGAAATCTCGCCAGGTGACAAGGTCCCAGCCGACATGCAAGAGGATGTAAAGGTCCCATTAATGGCCTTGACTTTTGTAAGTTTTCTGGTGATAGTAAGTGCCGAACGTTTACGACGTTTGTCAAACACAGTGAAAGATTCGTGCCTTATCAAGACAGTGTGGCGTTTATTATTATAGACTGCAAGGTTTTTCAGGAGAAAGAGGAGGGTTGGGGGAATTCGCGCCGTATTTTATTACTGGCTTCGATGATGATGGTATCGAGTTAGCCCAGCATACCAGCAGGTGTGACTAAATGGGGCGATTAAATAACTAAAGAGGTGAAATGGGAAAGTGGGGGACGGGGTGAGAGTGGAGAAGATAGAGAAGGGTGAGGATGATGGTTGGAGAAACAGGAACTGAGAAAAAAGAGAAAAAAGAGAGAGAAAAGAGAGAAAGAAGAGAGAAGAGAGGGTGAGAGAAAGAGACAGACAGAGAAAGAGAGAAAGGGGGAGGGGTGAGAAAGAAGAGAGAAAAGAGACAGACAGACAGACAGAGTGTGTGTATGAGTGTGTGTGTATGTGTGTGTGTATGTGTGTGTGTGTGTGTGTGTGTGTTTATACTGTGGGTGTGTCTGTGTTTATGTGTGTGTGCGTGTGTGTGTGTGTGTGAGAGAGAGAGAGAAAGAGAGAGAGAGAGAGAGAGAGAGAGAGAGAGAGAGAGAGAGAGAGCGAGACGGGGGAGGAGGAGTTCTTACTGGCAATATGCTGCCTTATCTGTCTGTGCCAGGCCTTCGGCACCATTCAGTTTGTCCAGGCATCCCGACGATCGCTTGTTGCAGTCGCTCCTGGCAGCTGTGGAGAGGAAGAGACACAGCTTCGTAACACCGACTTGAATCATGCTATGTGTGACTTTGTGTTGAAATCAGGCGCTCCTCAAACCAAAGAAACCGATCTTCACTTCTTTGGAAGGGGGGCTCAATACCTTCATGTCCATTTAAAACACATTTCTAGATGGATTTTTACTGAAATCGTTGATTAAAGGCAGAGAACATGCAGCTTAAGCAAAAAATTTAAGCAACATTTCTCTCTAATTTTACCTCTGATACCAGGCGAACACCATCTCAATCAATAGATGGATTTTTTTTTTCATCAAAAGCAATACCAATGTACAAGTTTATTATGATATGTCCAAAAATTGACGAGCGCTGAATTGATTCCAATGTGACGCATAACAAGGCTGGGAACTACAGTCATGGCCGCCACTCTTTGCTCTTTACAAAAAAAAATTCGCTTTGCTAGTGCACACCACGCACTCGGAAAACACACGTGTCGCTACTGTTAAGTGCACGCGCTACTAGATCTAGTCCCACTTGTCATTCGGTTCCAAATAGAGTCAAATTGTACGCTTCATAGTGAACTGAATGACTTGAACTTTAATTACTTGAATGTAGAACTTGGGTCTCAGGAAAACGGGTTGCTCCGTGATTTCTCGCCCCTCTTCAGGAGGTTCCATTTCAGTGTGGGCAGGCTGATTGTCTCTCACTGTTGGGGCAATCAGACGCGAGGAGACATGGGTACAGCTTGCGGACGACGTGAAAGACAGATTCACTCAGGTGATTGCTACATACGGGCGAGAGTGTCGTGAAAGGCCTGAAGGAGCAACAAATGCTGAAATCCAGAACTGAAACTACGTCAGGGGTGCCCAGTCTTGGATACTATGAGACAGGTCAATGCTTTGTACTTATAGGAAGAGGGGTGGAAAGGGGTGATGTGGATGAACACCTGAAAATAGGGTATCATGCCGGGAATGGGGAGACTGGGGGTGGATGTGGATTGAGGGATGGAGGCAGTGAAAGAGTGTAGCATTCAGTTTCAGTTTCCTAACGGGTTTTTTTTCAATCCTATGATACAAACTAAACAAATGTGAGCAGACTTGTATGTGCCATTTTCGCAATGTCTGAATCCAGTATATTTACTTGGTTATTTGTTTGTGGTTCTTTTGTCTGTTTGTTCGTTTAGTTGTTTGTTTGTTTGTCGTTGCTGCTAATTAGTTATTTATTTTGTTTGTCTTTGGGTTTGATTTTTCTCCTGAATTTCTTTTGATGAGTGTTTTCTGCGGAAAAGGTGATAGGCGGAAAACCTCACCTTGCTACGGCCTCAGTGCGTTTCTTTTGTTAATCAATTGATCTGTTAATTAAGCAATCAATTAATTGATTAGCAGCCGAGTTGGAAATAAATAAATAAATAAACGAATATTTATTTTATCTTTTTGAACTAATATACTAAAGATATCGCCGTTTCGCATTTAGAACCCTGGTAACGTATCAATCCGATTTTTTGTGGAGGGGGTTTGGGGGGGGAGGGTGATGGGTTTTTTGCTTTGTTTTCAGGATAAACCAATGCGACACCGAAAGACGACCACGGCAAAAAGACTGACTGCTTTCGATCCAGGAGAAAAACAATTAACAATCTGGCTACATTCTCCGGCTCCATGACACTAGTTCTTTAACATCAGACCGCGTCTACCCAATTTATTATCCGGAGAGACAGAATTTGACATTCATTTTTCGATAATTCAGATTCAGCTTTTTTGTTTCTTTTCATCTACTGGGGGTGGGGTGGATGTGTGATGTGAATATATGTAATGGGGGGGGGAGGGGGGGTTAGGGTGAAGAGGATGTATTGTGGTGTGGTTGAGGGGTTAGGGATGGGGGCTATGTGCTGCGGTTTTGGTTGGAGATGGGGAGGGAAGGGACGAAGAAAGAGGAGGATGTGAGACGCAAGTGTGAGTCGTGATGGGAAGAGGGTAGGGGGAGGGTAGAATGAGGAGCGAACTTTTGAGAGAGAGGTAGGGGAGGAGGAAGGGCGTGGGGGAAAAGAGGGTGTGAGACGTAAGTACGTGCTGCGTGTGTGGGGGGGGGAGTAGAGGAATGGAAGGGGGGGAAGAGGAGGGTGTGAGATGTGAGTATGTGTCGTGGCAGGAGCTGCAAGGGGAGGAGGGGGTAGGGTGATTCAGAAAAAGGGGAGTTTAGGATGAGGTGGAAGGAGATGTTGGGAAAGGGAGGGGGTGCGGAGGGGGGCTAGGCAGAAAGAGAGGGAGCAACGGGAAGAAGGGATAAGTGAGTGGGGACGAAGGAGAGGAAGAGGAAAGAAGAACTGGGATGGGGACAAGAAAAGACAGGTGGAGTCGATACAGAGAGAGGGCCGGGGAAATGTTACAGAGAGAGGACGAGGATGAGGGAGAGAGATGGGAAGAAATAAGAGGGAAAGGCAAAGTGGAGGGGCAAATGCCTCAAGAGCGATGAGGAGGATGAAAAGACTGATATGGTTACGTGGGTGGTGGAATTTCATAGAAAGTACCAACAAATATTTAAAACAATATAAAACAGTCGAACCCAACAGCTGTTTGTGCAAACTGGATATTCACCCCATGATATATATCATACAAAATCTTTTATCAGCAGCCGTTGATTTGAGATTCTCCAGCTCTGAATACTGAACGACACGACAAAAAAATAAATTATTCCACCCAAGGGCTGACGAAAAACCTCCCGTTCAGCGAAAAGACCAAGGTAAAACTAAAACACATTTCTACGTTAACATTTTAAGTTTTAATGATTTCTTGTGGCTTGGAGTGTGTTGCTGTTGTTACTCATGCTGTTGTCAATGCTACTGTTCCTGCTATGCGGTATTCACACATACAGGAGTAATGAAGCCGAGTAAGACAACATTTCAAAGTCTAGCAGATCGGGGCAACTCTGGATTTTTTTTCGCCGAGCAACTCCCCGAGCCATATCTTTACAGTCTTCACAAAAAGTTAAGGACCACTCGCAAATATGCACGCAAAATAAAAACCAGCGCATCAAATCCTGCCTTCGTTAATATGCATTTAATTCATTAATCCATAAGTGGAACAAAGAAATTTCATCACAATCGAAACCGAAATGCATGATTCCCAATGCTCAAAAGGGACCCACCCTTGAAATCGAAAATCACAAAAGAAAGGCCCAGGGAATGTTGTTCCATTTTTGTAACAGCAATCCAGGCAGCTGCTGGCGAGCAAAGGGTGGTTCTCCAGAACTCTCCGATCAAGCTTAGCCTACAACTGTTCAATAGGATTGAGGTCTGGACTGTTGGCTGGCCAAACCATGCGGGTAATCCCCGCCTCCTGCACGAAGGCGACGACGGCCCTGGACCTGTGCAGCGTGGCGTTTTCATCCTGAAGGACAGCAGCAAGCCCAATCTGCTACAGCGCCGGGACGACCAGAGGTCGAAGGATCTCCTGCAGATACTAATGCCCTGCCAAGATGCCTTGACTTCCTTGCCGTAAATGGTGGACACATGCGCTTCTGACAATTCCATTAACACTAACGAACTTGAACTGGTCGTTTTCTTTGATATTGCTGATACTTTTTGACACCCTTTCTTTTGTGATTTTCGATTTTGAGGGTGGGTCCCTTTTGAGCGCTGGGAATTACGCATTTCGGTTTCAATTGTGATGAAATTTCTTTTTTTTAAATACTTTTTGATTGATGAATTAAATGTGTGTGAAAAAAGGCAGAATTTGATTTGCGGATTTTTACTTTGAGTGCACTTTTGTAAATGGCCCTTTTTGTGTAGACTGTATTTCATGCTCACCGTGTGATATTATTATACAGGAAGCTTGCCAAACTTTTCAAACAGGCTTAAAATTTTAGCCTAGCGAAAAATGAGTAGCCGAGTCAATAACCTTCTAGGGAAAAACTCGAGGACGACTCGGGAAGTGTCAGAAATAGCACGTTGTGCAAGGTTACATACGTTGCCGAGTGACAGTGACACGCGACGAGATCTGAATGGTAGTTGAGTTAAATTTTATATTTTGCGGATTAAGTCATTGCTAGCCGTGTGAAAATCTTGCACGGGGGAGTCTGAATTCCTCAAGCACGGTGCGCAAAAGTTGACACGACGAGCATGCGCCGTGAGACAGCGACCTTCGTGCCCCTACCAAAAAACGCACAGCACACTGTCCCTGGCATTATCTACACATCGACTATCTACTTACGTTACAATGCCCCCGAAGAAGTTCACTCGAAGGACTGCTGCTGTTGATGCTCCACCTTCTGCAGATACCAGAGTGCACGTACCAAATCCGTATTCATGTATGCCAAGCCCTGCTGTCCATTCTGCCTTCATGAGCCTTCTGGATACTTCTGCTGCTGCTGCTCCCACTCCATCTCCTGCTGTTTCTGAAGAAGAGTCCAGAATGTCTTCTACTGCAATATCTGCATCTCCGGTGGTGGCATCTCTTGAGCACTTCCCAGTGCATCATCTGTGTCATTTGAGGCGTGTTGAAGGAATGAGCACAAACATTTTGCTCCCCTCATTATATATTACAACATTGCACGCCCAGTAACTCGGCGACGGGTTGGCAAGATGGTTAGCATGGTTGGCGAGTTTGTCGGTTTGTGAAATTTTACACAGCCACTACGTTTCTTGGCTCTGCAAGAGGCCAGGATTCAAACTAATTGCTCGCTAAGACGCTCGGCGAGACGCTCAGCGAGATGCTCGCCGTCCTAAATTATAGCTAGGCGAGCGTCTCCCCAAGAGCCCACGAACACACTAATGTCAACAGTCATGGCTAGATGCTCGTCCCGATTATACCCGATTTTGCCATTATCTTATCGGGAATTGCTCGTCGACTCTTCTCCTGTATGTGTGAACACCGCATTACTGTTTTCTTTTTTCTTTTGCTACTGCCGTTGCTGTTGTCATATTGTGACGCTTTATATAAGATAAGTAAACGGAAGCTGTGACTTACGGCAGAAATCTGAAATTCTTTTATTCCAGACAGACATGATACTGTCAAAAAATGTCTTGTTAGAGGCACAGTCCGTCTGGTTCAGCTTCACAGCACAGGTCAAAGCCACGTTTGTGTACCTGTAGAGCACATGCGGAAGGGATGGCATTATATCTCACCGTATTTCTTGTGTTTGGGGAGAGTTTAGGAAGTTATTATTTTTATTTTAGGAAGTTAATATCTTTAAAACGTGGTGCCCATTTTCACAAAACTAGCGCTGTTAGATAGCAATTCGAGGTGTGTTTGACTTGTCCGTCAGCTGCATCTGTTATCAGCCTATACCAATTTTATAACTAAACAAGATCTATATCTTTCAAAATTGAGATGCGATATGAAATGAAACCTCTTGTCAAAGAGCATACACACAAGTGCTATCAACTTCTAGAAATGTTGTGAAGTAATTAATTGTGTAATATAATATGCTTAAAGCCCTCAAGGGCACAGCTGGGCTATCTACGCTATGCTTTGGTATACATAATCTTATTAGCCTTCAAAGAAAAGCTTCAAGCACTAAAAACGTAAAACACGCCATAAAACAAGTAGTTTTGAATTTGAACTTATTTACCAGCAAATGCATTTAACCCCCACCCCACTCCCTTTTTTCCCTCTGGAAATGAGAAGAAGCTTCAAGTGCATCTCTCGGTGTATGGAAATGGGACAGTGTGTATTTCGTTTGTTCTCCTGTGAGATTCAAGAGCACCATTTAAGGACAGACATTTCAATGTCATACAACGTATACCTACGGGCAGAGAGTGTTGTTTCTGACTGGTTTCTGGCGAAAGGTAGACTCCACAGTCCGGAAGCAGGAGGACATAGCTTTGCCACAAGCACCATCTGAAAATAAACAAAGACATTATTTCATTTAATTCGCCATTTTCTTAGGACAAGGCATTACAGTCGAAATTGTCCAAGATGGCCAACTATTATGGGGAAGAAAAGTGGTTGTCTTAGACAGGTTGACGTTGAACACATTGTCTTTATAATGTAGAAGAAGCGGGACGGGGTGTGTGGCCATTTGAACCGGTGATTGTCTTATGCTGGTGGCTGTGTTTTTGTGGGGGGGTTTTGGTCTTACGAGCGGTCATTTTATTTGTAATTTTGTTAGGACATATGGAATGAAGATCTTAGGAGCATACTCTTCAAATGTCTTTAATTTGATGCAGTCAATCTGGGCGATGGCTGCTCCATCAAGAACTATACAGCTAGTGACAGGAGTCGCTGTCTTGGCGTTGAAGATTTCTTCAAAGCCTGTGATGAGATCATTCTTAGTACAAGTGAAGACAGCAGACAGTGCAGGAGGAAATGCCTGGTTCTTGTGACGAAAGAACTCCTCAAGGTTTCCACCCCTCGTCTGCCAGCCAATGTACAGGCGTGCGACGAGTTCACGGTCATTTTTGACAGAGGCGAACTGATCCTAACATTTACTCTTGTTTCTTGGAGTGGAAGTGCTGAATACCTTCAGCTTTTTCACGAGGAATGGGGTCGTCCACTGCCTTTGTTCTGTCCAACAGACACTCTTTGGTGAAAGCCTCGGGCTGCTCTTGCCCAATCCTCTTGGCTTTCATCACGGTCTCCACGGCAGAAGGATCTGCGATGTTCTATGTGTCCAGTATGACTAGATCCTGACTCTCCTCCTCGAATGGGTTGCCCATCTCCTTTATGATACCGACGAGACAGCGAACATCTTTTACAAATGAGGAATGTACACTCGGCGTCTGATCATAATGACGTGTGTCTGTCTGCTGCTTGCTTGCTGTCTCCAGTATTGGTTCCCGTCCTGGGGAATTCTTCGATCACCCTAGCAATTTCTGGTCTTGAAACCATCCAGCGACGAAGGGCACTAGTCTTTGATGCAGGCATTATTCTGCTCATGTGCCTGGTCAATCGGGATTAAAGAGAACACCCTCTGTGTTTTCTCAACTGTGAAATGGCCTTCACTGAATTTCCTTGCTACGTCTGGGTGTTTCGTAGTGAGTTCGGTGGTGTTCTTCAGGTGCCCCGGTATCCACCTTACATAGTGGGTATGATCTAGTGCGTGGAACCAAGTGACCAGCTCTGTCAGAGCATCGAGGTACATCATCAATGATCCCTGCCTGAGAAAACGCACATACACTAGAGCCAACAGTTCTTGCTTGTTCCAGCACAGCTGCCCAGTGGCGAAACTGGGAGATGCTGTCTCGTCTCTGGCGTCACCAGTCTTCAAACGCAGGAATGTCCTCTGCATCCCTGGTTTCTCCCAGACACTAGTGGTTGTAGGCATGGTGTTGCAGGATGTACAGTGCTGTTGCAGTCACTTGATGTGCTCTTCTTGTGCGCAAGACTTGAGATGCTCGCAGGAATGAGTCTGCTGTCCTTGCTGTCGCAACCAACCACTCCCTTGCAGCCAGTCCCCTATTGTTTTCAGTATTGCCATCTCTATGTTGAGACCACCAAACATCACCACTATGTAGTCTTCACCATAACTCTCTGGCCACTTCCACTGTATCTGCTTGGCCAAAGCAAACAGTGGCTGATCCAATGTGACCACTGGTGTCTGTCCAGGATCCAGGTGTTCTACAGCTTTCTTCACAACGTCTATTAAATGCCTGATCATTGCCACAGTGTGAGCACTTTCCAGGAAGAGTGAAAGCAGCCACGTGGGACAGATGACTCTACCCTCTGGTGGCTGTCGGCTGGCATAAAATGCAGCCCAAGATGTGTTTTTATTGTCCAATGTACCAGTGTTGTCTCCCAGGGCGTGTTTTGCATTGCCTAACCAATGGTATTTTGCATCAGTCTACTGTTTGAAGTCTCCTGTCGTCAATAACGCAACACCAACAGCTGGGACAGGCGACGTCTTGATACTGCTATAGTGACAGGGGGTACATTAGTACAATAGTGCGGCAAAGAAGCGACAGTCTTGGACCGTGCATCTCCAGATTCTCCAGCAACGAATATGCTCAGATTTACTCCTTCACCAGTGTAAGAAGGATGTTGTACGAGGGAGATAGTGGCACCTTGGAAGGAGTCTTTTGATGTTGTTGCACTAGGATTGTGATTTTTGTTATCTACAGCGGCAATTGTGAACTCTTCGTCAGACACTTTTGGAGGTCAGACCACTTGTTCTCTGTAAAATTGTTGGCAGACATAGTTGCCCATCTCTGCTGAGTGCTGGAGCACTCTATCATAAGAGATACTCAGGCCAAGGTGTGACAGTCTGTCGATCAATTCCTTCTTGTGTGTATGAGCATGCAACATCATCCTAATGTATGTTGGAAGTGGGGTCTCCTGTACAACATTGTGCCTGACACAGGTGGATGATGTGGTGCCACGCGTTCGCTTGTGTTTTACGCTGTTGAACTTCAGTATCTGAGCTGCGGTAATTGCTGCTGGGTTAGTGTTTGCCATCTGGTCCTTGATGCTGGGTCTCTCTAGCTTCATGTTGACTAAGGCAAGCAGCAACGGTTGCTAGTTTTCTTCTTGGCATCCTCCAGGGAACCCTGTGAAAGGTTTGGCTTCTCCAAACATGTGACGGCGACAAGATAACGACGAATGTAGATCGAAAAGCAGCCATGCAATGTTAAGCAGCCATTTTGAAATCCAATATGTCGACCCATTAGTACAAATACGCAATTCAGATTGTTACCATTGGCTTGCTTGACCCCAAAAACATACATTTAGGCACCAAAATGAAGTCAGTAGCAGCATTTGACCCAGAGATAATCGCAAACGTAGATTTCAAATGGCGGCCATTTTGAAATCCAATATGGCGGCCATTAAGAGAGAAATCCGAGTGGCCCAATATCTGAAAATGATTTCTATATGTTACGGTACATTTGTACGAAGTTTGGTGCTTGTATCACAAAATGCACAATGGGTTTGCTAAGCGGCCCCACTATTAGTGCAAAGCCCATTTTCACCTTGCGGGATATGTTAACTCCAAACATGCCGTCTATTGGGCACCCCTCTGCCTATTGTCTCTAGACGCCACTTCACACTGAATATATACAGTTATATTTGGCTTTAAACGCTCATGGTTTGGCAGGTCCTAGTGTTTGCGCTCCATTGAACATTTCGAACGACGCGTTGAGTCCAAAGGAGAGCACTGCTTCTAGGAATTCCAGAATGAAATCGTTTGTTTTTTAAACGCTGTAAAAAGAAATTAAACATTGTTTAAACATTACAGGGATGAAAAATTACATGTCAAAGAGAAAAATAAAGGAAGAAAAAAGAAAAAAGTCAACCAATGTTATATGACTTCCTTTACAAGGTTTTAAAAAAACTGGTGAACTTTATGTTTTAGGGTGTTTTTATCTTTAAGCCATTTCCGTTTTCAAAATAAGTGTCTTTTTCGTGGATTATATGTCAAACAAATTCCTTTTGACTGAATTATGTTTGTTCCAAATTACATCATTCTAGAACAATTTGAGCGCGAGATGCTCAGAAAAAAGTTGTATAGTTGTTGGGTTTTTTTAAATTACGCTTTCAATTGCTTTTCCTTATTAAAATATTGTGTAATGAAAGCGGTTCATTCTTTTTTTTAACCACCCTGTATATACGTGCGTGTGTGGGTGTGTGTGTGCGTGTGTGTATGTGTGTGTGTGTATGTTTGTATGCGTATGTGTGTGTGTGTGTGTGAGTGTGTGTGTTTGTGTTTATGTGCATAATATGTACGTATATGTATGACTAGCTGGACCCCTTTTCGATGAAAGGAATGATTGGCGTATTAACATCAACTGAAATTCATTGGCCTTCTATATTTACACTACTGGAATGGGGCAATAAATCTTGAGAGAAAAGTGACACGTCATGTCATGTGTTTCCAATTTGCCAAATATATAATAGATGTATAGATTGATTCTCTCTCTATTCTAATCTGCTTTCGTGGTTGCACACTCCAGAATTTCAAAGGTGTGGAGTCATGAGTGTGCACGGCTAGTGAACGGAAACCTCACTTGTTTACAATGGCATCTTAGAAGACGGACTTTCCCAAGATTAGATCTAAACGAAACCAATGAAAGACTGAAAATAAAGCTACAGTGACTGATTTTAGACACTGTGCTCCCTTTAAATGCTTCTGAACCACCGTTATTTTTTTTCAAATTCAAAAATTAAGCAGTTCCGAAGTTGTAGGCGGCCAAAGTGACGAACTTTCACAAATACATTATGTGAGGCAGCGTGGTGGAATCAGGCTCTCGTCAATTTTTGGGCACATCAAGTTATTGGTATCATCTTAAAGCTTGTTCACTTGTCTTTATTTGGATGAAAAAAATACCCGTTAATCTTAAATACAAGTTGAGATATTTGAGAATGAAGGAGGTGGGAGTCACCTGTTGTCAGTGGTAAAATTAGTGAGAAAATGGCTACCAAAGATTAGTTATTTCCTTAGCTTAAGAGTCCGTGGTAACTGAAAATTTACATCGTTTGTGCCTTTAATCAACGTTTTTCAGAAATATCCACACAGAAATGAGTTTTTTAATGGGCATGAAAGGCGTTGAGCCCAAAAACAAAAATTTGATGAAAAATTCACAAACCTGCGGAAAAAATGCAAGTTTCTTCATTTTGATTATTTTCACGAGAACCCGATTCCACCGCACTGTCTCACTTATGTATAGATGAAGATGACAAGGAACATATAATAATATTCCATGAGCCAAATTGATGGACATGGGCAAAGAACTTATTCTTAACAAGGTTGAATGAGCGAACTGTATAGCAGAAGCACATTGCCCTGCGAAAAGAAAAGGTGGGGCGGAAGGGGGGGTGGGGGGAGGGGCAAGAAAGGTGGTTTCGACTCCTTACCACATCCCGTCAGCATTTCCTCCAAGTAGATGTTATTTTTCTGATCCTCTAGATGATCCTTGACTTTCTCTGGACACGAGGAAAATGCTGAGTCAATGCAATCTCCAAAGTCTTCTCCGAGCCTGAAGTCACGACACAAAGCTCATTTAGCTTATTACTGCCCGAACTCATGACTGACGCAGGAAAACAACATCGCAGGGAATGTCATCTTTTTTTTAAAAAATGAAATGATGGACAGCGTGAATGACAATGAGTCTGGTGGGTTTTGTTTTGCTTTGTTTCGTTTTTAGCAAAAGCTTACGGCACAATAATGTTACAGAAGTGTTGAAGATTAGAGCGGAGGTGTTACAAGAAAGTGTAAAAAACAAATAAGAATGCGGAGAGATAAGGACGGTACCTATTTGATAGGAAAGAAGGAGCAAACCAGAACACCAGCCAGCCACCAACCAATGAGCTTATAAATTAGAAGAAGAAGAATGAAGTGCCATTCATGAGAACAAACGCTACTGTGGACAAAGTACCTATGTCACATTTCGTCATTGGGTTGCCCCGCGTTACGTCAAGGGTGGGCACTCTATTTGCTTAGTTGGTCTTATGCTGGACTACAGAGCAGAGCGGCCCTGGTTCGATTCCCCGACTGGGCATTCATGAACTCAGGTCATTTTGTACGGTTTCGAAAGATTTCAGCGTTGATGTTCATATTTTATCATTCAACCATAAAAAGTATGATCAATTTCTATATAACAGCATGGGCGGGAACACAAGACAAAAATGCAAAGAAAAATTGAATCGACTGACACGGAAAGCATGCAAAAGTTCAACATCTACATTCCCCTACCTCGATGAATTATACATAATAGCTTACACTAGAAAGGTGAATTTCATCTTATTTGGAAGAATAAACATTCCTTGTTCCCTCAAATGAAAATATCAGTCAGAAGTAAAAGATCTGCTAGGCTTCTCACCTCTAACAAAGAAGGATACAGAAGATCATTCTAACCATCATCTATTAAATCAGTGCGCGGACTGCGTTCAATCCCACGACCAAGATAACTCGGTTCATAATAGTTTCGTTTTGTGTATTAGTTATTTCGTTTTGGAAAATGGGCTTAAGTTTTATCTGAGGTCAATTTTGCATTTTAACTAGCCTATTCTGCTTGAATAAGCGCCCCCCTCTAACTCCCGCTTAATAATTTGCTTTTTTTTTCTTGCGCACCCCCCCCCCTCCCACCCCCCGGTCCCTTGTGCCATACCCCTCGTTTATTATTTTTCAGCTTTCCACGACCGACGATCATATTGTGAAATATTAGATCTAGAATCTAGATATCTGAGTGAAACTTCTTTTGCATTTTGTAAAAGGCAAATGACCCTCAGTATAAGTATTGGTACGGGGTTGGCTGCCTCAATTTTCTGAGCATTTTAAAAACTTTTGTACATTGCTTTATTTTTTTTTTTATGAAACTGGTTTGTTCCTAAATGGGGAAAAATTGTCACAGTAACGTACTAAAATCCCTAAAATCTCATGATCTCTTTTTCATTTATTCACAGAAGGAGAATTAATACAGATTTGTTCCTACTAGTAAAGGGATATGAGGCTAAATTTGCCACCTCTCCCCCCCCCCTTTTTTTTCAACTTCCCACCCCACCTAACCCCTGTTTATTAATTTTGGATCACTTGTCCACCCCCCCCCCCCCCCCCTTTTTTTCCCTCCCCCCCCCCCCCCCCGCTTTTTTTTTATTCGATACCTTAGAGTGGGGGGATGCTACAATTTTGTTTTTACTGTCTGTCATTGCATACGAAGAAATGGCGTGTTTTTTTTTATAAAGGCACTTTCAGCACGTTTGTTCACACCGATCAGCTGAGCATATCTCGCAATCGATCCTCTATGCCTTTCTCACACATACATTTTTTTATTCAAAAAGGTATCCTACAGTTTTTATTATATGTGACAAACAATATATAGGCACTTACAAGCATATTTGAATATCAATGTTGGCTCGCTCTTGCTTGTTCCGCCATGAAAATAGCCCCAAAAAATGCTAAATCTGTGCAACATTTAGGGTGATTATTTTCACATGCCTTTTCAATTGCAGGTTGATTGATGCTATACAGAGGAAATGATCTGACCCAAACTCTGTCCCTCTATAGATCAACAATAAAGGTTCTGAGTTTCTTTCTAAAGCAAAAATGGTCTAGTCTATTCTATTCTATTATATATATATATATATATATATATACATATTATACATATATGTTATATGTATAGGATATGCATAATTTGTATACGGTTTCTCCCAAGGAAACAAAATGTTTAAGTAGTTTCTATGAATGAGTTGCACAGTACATTGTTTGTTTAAAATTTTTTTTTTCAAGCCATTCGCTTTGCCTCGATGACTGTAGCAGATCACACTGTTTCATTTTAAAAATAGAAAAACTGTCTCATGAGCAAATCCCCTCCCAAAAAAATTTTTTTTTTTTAATTTTAAAAAATTAAAAAATTGTAAAACACCACTTCCGACTCATGAGCTACCAAAACAAGGTTGTTGAAACACTGCCTTAGACTCACACGCAACAAAAACTAAATTTGTAGCAACTCCCCCTTATACCAATAAGCCACCAAATTAACGTTGTTGAAACACTGGTTTAGACTCATATGCAACGAAAGCGAATTTTATAACAACATCACTTTCTACCCATTAATTACCAACACAAAGTTGCTGTAGAAACACTGTCTTAAACCCATATGTAACAAATAAAAGGATAACTGTTGAAACACAGTCTTAAACCCATATGTAACAAATAAAAGGATAACTTTGTTGATACACGGTCTTCAACCCATATGTAACAAATAAAAGGATAACTTTGTTGAAACACTGTCTA
>NW_004797323.1:1794703-1796348 GCF_000002075.1 Aplysia californica | reverse complement strand
TAGTAGTAGTAGTAGTAGTAGTAGTAGTAGTAGTAGTAGTAGTAGTAGTAGTATCACAATCAGTATTATTACTATCAAAAATGGTGTTGTCGTTGCTGTTATTACCTAACTACTCACCACAGATTCCTTGGAAGTCGCTCGTCACCGTTGCTCTGAACTCGTTAAACTGGGCCCTTACAGCGTCACAGTCGTGGCTTATTCGGTCCAGACATTGTAGGCGATGAGCGAACATACTGGAAGGACGAGCGGTCAATTTACTTAATGGTGAACAACGAGGTGAATTGAAAGGAGTGTGTTTGTATGAATTTTGTTTTTTTCGTATGCGAGTGTGTACATGTCAGGGTTTGCGTGTATATGTGGATGTGTTTGTGTGTGTTCGTGTTTGTGTTCGTTTGTTTGTGTGTGTGCGTATCTGCAAAGGTGTCTATGTGTGTGTGCGCGCGTGTTTGTGCGTGTCTGTTTGTGTATGTGTGCGTGAGCGTGTGTGTATCTGTGTGTTTGTGCGTGCGTGTCTGAAGCTGTGTGTGTATGTGTCAGTGTCTGTGTGCATGTCTATTGCTTTGTGTATGTCTGTGAATGTGTGTGTGTGTGTGTTTATGAATGTGTGTATGTGTGTATGTGCTTGTTTGTTTTTGTGTGTGTGTGTGTGTGTCTATGTGTGTGTGTGAGTGTGTGTACGTAAATATGGGGGTGCATGGTCACATTGCTATCTGTATTTTCTATACCGTAAGACCAGCTTTGTGTCTGGCCTTTCTACTGACTGTATTGGGTTCATAAATCAAAAACAGAGCGCCAAAATCGTATGGCTTTGGTCTACTTTCAACTCGACCAAACTCTCCAGAAAAGCTGCTCCCTCCAGATAATTCTATGTTGATACCAACATGATGAAAAACATTTCAGTATCGCATTAACAACGAGTCCAATTTTGGTGTAGAAGAGGTTGTATAATGTTCATGAAAATAATAACAATAAATAAAAAGGATGGAGAAAATCATCATCATCATCATCATCATCATCATCATCATCATCATCATCATCATCATCATCATCATCAGCATCAACATCATCATCATCATCATCAGCATCATCATCATCATCATCAGCATCATCATCATCACCATCATCATCATCATCATCATCATCATCATCATCAGCATCAGCATCATCATCATCACCATCATCATCATCATCATCATAAATGCGTCCTATTCAGGGGGGAAGGGGGGAGGGGCACCTGCTTTGATAAGGAAGTGTGCCCGCAATTAAACAATATTATAGCTGTGATTTTGTCTTATACACTGACTATATTGTGATTCAGATATAATAATAATGATAATAATAATAATAGATAGCATTTGTATAGCGCATATCCCCGCTCAACAGCAGGCTCTGTGCGCTTTACACTATATTATTACCCCAAGACCATAGAACACTCCGAAACATTCTCAGCTTCCCGGGAAGCATACAGTGCAAGCAGCCGATTAAGCGCTCGAACACTAACAAACTGACAAGATCTTTCGCTGTCTATAGCCGGGTACCCATTACCACCTGGGTGAAGTGAGGAGATTCGTGTAAAGTGCCTTTCCCAAGGACACAACGTCGGGCCCTTGACGGGATTCGAACCCACGACCTTACGGTTGTGAGT
>NW_004797323.1:1791780-1793814 GCF_000002075.1 Aplysia californica | reverse complement strand
ACACACACACACACACACACATGTACATACACTCACACACACTTATTCACACACACATACACACACACACACACAACACGCACATACACACAAACTTTTTGTGAGGGAATGAACGTGTGGGTGAGTGAGTAAGTGAGTGAGTGAGTGAATGTGTAAATGAGCGTGTGAATGAGTGAGCGAGAGAGTGAGTGAGCGAGAGAGTGAGTGAGCGAGAGAGTGAGAGAGTGAATGAGTGAGTAAGAACGTGAGTGAGTAAGCGACTGAGTGAGTGAGCGAGTGAATGGGTGAGTGAGTGAGCGAGTGAGTGAGCGAGTGAGAGAGTGAGTGAGTGAGTGAGTGAGTGAGTGAGTGAGTGAGTGAGTGAGTGAGTGAGTGAGTGAAAAAAATGAGCCAGTGAGTGAGTGAGAAAGACTGAGCGAGTGTTTCTATGAGTGACAAAGAGTAGAAGAGTGGATAAGGGCGTTGCTGAGCAAAGGGAATGAATGAGTGTGAAAGCCGCTTGAGTTTACAAAACTTAAAAGGTCATTTACTCGCAGGCCGTCGCGTATTGCGGCGGGTTACTGTTGACCAGATTAAGCATGTCGTTTTTCTCGGTGTCGCTATAGCAACCTTCAGCGTCAGCCATGCAGGTGCTGATCGGGGTAGTTGACTCCGAAGCCACGACGACGGCTGTGGAGGATAAGGGAAGAGACTTCAGTCTTTGGTGAAGATGCTTCCGTTGTTCGTGAATGGATATATCGGCAGCAAGGGTCATTGCTACTAGATAGGCTACTGAATTTAGAAACACGATACTGTCTGGCATGATATTTGTTCTTGTACACCACAGAGAACATCTTGCCCAAAAGGTAAGCCTTGTCTATAGAAATAGCAGAAAGATGGTGTGTGTATTGCGCGCCCTGCCATTGACACAATGTTTCATGCTGAGGCAACCTGGGTTGTCATGGGAAAACCCAAGCCAATGACGAATATATTTTAACAATGTATCGTCCCCACATGGATTTCGAACTCATCACTTGTTTGTGAATCTCGAATAGCCCTGCTAGTATCCTGTAGAAGCAAATTAGATAGAGGCCGTATAAAAGTAAAACCTAAAAACTATTTTCTGCTTCGCCAGATCATTCAAATTTGCTTTTAAGTAGTTCGCTTTTTACGTAAGAATTATTCCCAAATGTGTACTAGCTTTCTGTCTTGATAGTTCTACGTGGTTTGGTAGCAATTCAAACGAGTTAGACACTCAAAATACCCAGTTACATAAAAAAGGTACCAGTATTAATTCCATTGATACGTTCAAATACAAGCTGGTAACCATGTATATAAATCAGCAAGCACCACTTTCTGGCTGAATGTTTAGAATCTTCCATTGTCTAAAATCCTGCATTTTTTTCGAAGTAATATGTTTTATATTAGTGTATTCTGGGAAAGTTTCCTTTTAGCGGTGCGTTTTTTGGTGGATGTTATTGTCCATAGGAAATTTGCCCACCTTCGTCACGAATGTAGCATCCCTTCTACACGAGTATAAGGGGCCGAGTTAAACAATTTACCCAGTTTAAAAATTTACCAACTTTTTTGTGAAAGTGCTCCATCTGATTATCTTCGCAGTTTGAATAGTACTGGAAAAAACACTCGCTATAACTATAATGACATTGAGGACATTATAATGCTTGCAAGTGTTTGTGCGTGCCCATGTGTGTGTATTTGTGTCTGTGTGGGAATTTGTGCGTGCACACGCGCTTGTGTGTGTGTGTGTGTGTGTGTGTGTGTATGTGTGTGTGTGTGTTCATCTGTGTATGTAAGTGTGTGCATGTGTTTATGTGTGTGTTTATGTGTGTGTGTGTGTTTTTGCGTGAGTGAGTGTAATGGTTTGTGTATTTATGTTCGTCTGTGTACGTGTATGTGTGTTTGTGTTTGTGTACGCTTGTGTGTATGTGTGTTTATGTTTGTGTTTTTTGTGTGAATGTGTTCCTGTGTGTATGTGTATCTGTGTGTGTCTGTTTGTGTGTGTGTGTGTGTGTGTGTGTGTGTGTGTGTGTGTTT
>NW_004797323.1:1782256-1790270 GCF_000002075.1 Aplysia californica | reverse complement strand
AATACAAAATAATAATAATAATAATAGTCTCATATATTATGGTCGCTTTTAAGCACAAAGGTGGCTATCCCGAAAAATTCTGTTTTGAGAAAATCGAAGGTAAAGTGTTTAAGACCCTTGTTCGGTTTCATTAAAAGACAAGGAGAGTTTTCTCTATAATCAAACAAACATACTCACCAATGAAACCAAACTTCTCCTATACGTAGGGCAATGTCCACTTTTGTTGTAGGTCTAGATTTCTGGAAACCCCCGAAATCGGGGTTAGCTCGCTTGTCCTTGAACAACCTCAACTTCCTGGGAAGCGTACAGTGCAAACGGCCATTTATAGGCGCTAAAACACTAACATGCTGACAAGATCTTTCGCTGCCTACGGTTGGGCACTCATTCCCACCTGGATGAAGTGAGGAAAATTCTTGCAAAGTGCCTTTTCCAAAGACACAACGTCGGGCCTGCGGGTCGAACCCCCCGAAGCCGCAACCTCACGATTACGAGTCCGGTAGCCTAACCACTAGGCCACCGATGCCACAAGATAGACAGACAGATAGACAGACAGACTGGCAGAGACAAAAATAATCTGATAGATGTTTACACAATACATAATATACGATAAATTGTGTGATTTTATGACAGTCTACTGGATGATAAGACCCAATATAGAGGCGTGCACAAGCATTGGAAATCATGTGTTTGGATTTAAAAATAAGTATAACAACTAGAAAAACAAGTCTTGGTTGAAGCAAATTGCAGAAGACAGCTTATGCCGAATATACAAATACGACAGGCCAATTTCATTGGACATACAATGCGGAAAGAAGCAATGGAGAATATTGTAACAACAGGCAATTTTGATAGAAAAAGAGGCAGAGGCAGACAGAGGGAAAAGATACTGGACAAGCTGATAACAAGCCTGGGAGCAGCAAGAACAACAGACATCATTGCTACAACGCAAGACAGGGTGACGTGGAGATCCATGATCGCCCACGCCAGTCGTCAAGGCACCGGATGATGATGATTACATGACAGCACAAGGTGTGTATCTATCTTAATAAATGAGCTTCAAACAAGAGGGTAATAAAGTCCTTGATTAAAAACTAAACAGAACCAGAGTACTAGAGCAAAGAAACGAACAGCACCAGTGAAATGGCACAAGAAATCAGTTTTTACAAGGGGATCTAGTCTATCATCTCTTAAAATTTCAAGCGTAGGTTGGATATTTTTACGCCCCTATTAACACAAACTTGCACATTTAGGAGACGGGCTTCTGACCTTGTCTCTCAGAGCCAACCCAGGCTGAGATGAGTAAATCCCAGTATAGAGAACAAGATATTCAATAAAAATTTGCTATCCACTCGGGAATCGAACCCCGGACTCCTGCGAGCGACAGTGATGCGTCTAACCACTACAACACAGGTGCTGGTATATCAACTCTGATGAGACCTCTTGGCGCCTTATTTGAATACAAAAGGAAGGGTCATCAAATGACGGTGTCTATATATACTAGCGAGCAAAAGAAACGCAAAATCCTGTTTACCTTTGCAATGGTGATCATGTTCGTTTTCCATTATCAACAAAACGGAGAAATTCAAACACAAACTGTTTTCTGGCATTATGAAAGAATACGTGGGACATCACTGCGAATATTACATTTTCGCAGAATATATTTCCAATTTCCTGTTAATGCATCAACATGCTCGGTAGTGATTTCGGCTACAATTAGATCGGGTAATCGTAGCAGATCTCCAGTTCAAGGAAGCCATTTGGTTGTTAGTAAAACGTAGCGGGATCTGCCTACACATGTCCAGGATGGCCACATCCAGTTCCTGCGGCCTTGGTTATCTCCCCTCGGTGCGTCTTTTAATGTCGTCCTAAAAATGGGTTTAAATCCATGCTAAGGGCAAGGTGAGGCTGCAAAGTGATGCCACGGTGTTGGAGGAAATCCTGTGTAACACGGAAAGTGTGCGCACAAGCAATATCTGGCTGGAACCGGAAGTTAAAATTTTGACTGTGTAGAGGGGCTAAAAACGTCTGCTATGCAACGGGCAGCATTGATACCTTGACATCGACCTTGGCCTTGATTTTGGAAGGTCATTGGTCCTACTCTGTGGCTCCACATAATTCCACCCTAGATCATGACGCAATGTCCTTCCCAGCGATTTCTCTCTATGACACAGTGGTCACGATAACGTTTGTGTTCTTCTTGATTAACTCTAAGGTCCCGGTTTATTGTATCTATGGAAAACAGGCATTCGTCCAAAAATGAGAACCAAAAACCTGTCTCTCAGACGGCTGTTGACATGGTGCTGGGCCCAGTTGAAACGCTCTTGGCGATGGTGTGCGGTCAAGACTGGACCATGGTAAGGTCGAGGGCGTCAAATGCTTTTCTGACGTAATGGTCGGTTTATTGTGTGTCGACTTATGGCTCTTCTGTGGGTACCCCTTATGAAATATGATGTTCTTGTAGCTGTCTGAAGTCGATTATTTGAACGATACTTCCGGACAATGTATTTGTATGCACGTGCATCAGTCAGTCTGGGTCGACCTGACCTTTTTCGGTCCGACGTAAAATTCGTGAGCTAAAAACGGGTTATGAGTCTGTGGATAGTCGATATGTGAACACTAAAATGATTGGCGACCATAATTTGCCTTTCTCCACCCTCCAAATGGCCTATTACTATTTCTTGCTGTATAGCCCTTAAACGTGGCACTGAGTGTGTGTGAGTGAGTGAGCGCGAGCATGCGAGCGTGTGTGTGTTTGTCGTGTATCCCAACTCTGACGAAATTCAACCAAGTGCTCACATTTTAAAATCCGTCAAGGGCTCAATAATGTTATTTTGGAAAATGAGAATCATTTGTGAATTTAGTTTGACAAAGCTACAGGAGAATCCCACTATTCGTTACAGAAGTTCTGGGCAGTCAAAGAATCCGCTTTAAGTGGCGACAGTCATGAAAGACACACTCTATTTCTTGACAACATATATAGACACTTAGACAAGCCTAAAACATACTGTAGGATCCTGTTTGTTGATTTTTCGTCAGCCTTTAATACTATCCAGCCAGCTATCCTTTTAAAGAAATTAAAAAACATAGGTGTTATCGTCAATGTAATATCATGGATAGGCAATTTTCTTACCAACCGAACCCAGTATGTAAAATTAAAACATTGTTCATCGACATACATCACAACAAATACAGGGGCCCCTCAAGGATGTGTTTTGTCACCAGTTTTATTCACACTATACGCGAACGATTGCCAAATAAACAACAGTAACATCAAGTTGATAAAATTTGCAGATGATTCAACTACAATTGGGCTAATTCAGGTTGACCATAGCGAAACCGCTTACCGGAATTTTGTACTTAATTTTTCTGAATGGTGTGAAAATCATAAGCTGCTTTTAAATGTGAAAAAAACAAAAGAACTTGTCGTTGATTTTAGAATAAAGAAACTGCCCCTGCAGCCACTCAAAATGAAATGTGAAAACATCGAGCAAGTGTCAGACTATAAGTATTTGGGTGTTACAATAGACAACAAACTCAACTGGCGTGTCCGCACTTCTCTCCTGCATAAAAAAGTGAACAAAAGACTATTTTTTCTAAGAAAGCTAAAGTATTTTAAAGTTGATAAAACATTGATGTCCATGTTCTACCATTCAACCATAGAAAGTATGATCAATTTTTGTATAACAGCATGGGCCGGGAACACAAGACAACAAGATAAAGAAAAATTAAATCAACTAATACGGAAAGCATGTAAAATTTCAACATCTTCATTCCCCTACTTGGATGAATTGTACACAACAGCTTGCACTAAGAAAATTAATTCCATCTTTTTAGACAACAAACATCCCTTGTTCCCTCAAATAAAAACATCAGTCAGAAGTAAAAGACCCATGCTTCTGATCTGTAACAAAGAAAGATACAGAAGGTCATTTTTACCATCATCTATCAAAAGGATGCTTCCATCTTAACCATCTTGTTTAGTGTACTTACGACCTTGGAGCATGCATCAAAATAACATTGAGTGTGTATCTAGCTTACGATTATTATTGTTTATATTGCTGCTCATTTATATTATGCATGTGATTGTAAGCCTACTTGTGTGTGCATGTGTGTGCACGTGTGTACATGTGTGTGTTTGTGTCTGTGTGTGTGTGTGTGTGTGTGTGTGTGTGTGTGTGTGTGTGTGCGTGTGTGTGTGTGTGTGTGTGTGTGTACACGTGGTGGAACACCAAACCAATGTGCCAGGATCTGGACAATAAAGATGTATCTTATCTTTATCTTATGTGATCACATTCACTAGAATAGCTGATCTTTGAAACGACGGGCAGTTCAATGATCTCAACATTTCACTATTGGTTGATCGACTGTGCCCGCTAGGCTGTTTGTTCCGTAAACTATGATTTGAACTGCGGGATCTTAGTCGAATGCAGACCTTCAGAGTAAATCTGAGCCGGATCTTAGGGGTGACTTTTGTATTGTAAAAATTCTGTTTTCTTTTTAAAAAAGCGGGGATCGTACACGGAGTAATCTTAGGTGGAGATTAAATTATAAGATGTAATCCGCATTTTCCAACTTACTTACTTCAAATTTGATGTCGATCGTGTAACAATTAACTGTCAAGAGCTTTTGTTTGAATTTCGCTAGAGTTGGAACAACACGTGCATTGTGTGTGTGTGCGCGCGTGCGTGTGTGTATGAGTGTGTGTGTGAGTGTGTGTGTGTGTTTATGTGTATGTGTATATATACGTTGTATGTATATGCATATAATATGTATACACAATAATATATCTGTGTCTGTGGTGTATCGGTTATTCGCTTTCCGTCGCACGCCGAAGACCCAAGTTCGATTCCCAAGCTGAAAGAATTTTTTCTAGAGTATCTTGGTCTTTCTTCTGGGATGCTGCATCCTAATCAGCCCACGTTGCCCTGACAGGCAGGATCGAGAGCTTGCCTTCTAAGTGATCTAAGTTGTGTTAATGGAGGCGTAAAACACCTATCTTTCAAAATGTAAATACGTGTATTATGTATGTTTAATATAGAAAGACACGTATTCAAGCAAAGAGAGAGGGAGAGAGAGGGGGGGCAAGAGAGAGAGAGAGAGAGAGAGAGAGAGAGAGAGAGAAAATGTAATGGTAGAGAGAGGGAGAGGTGGCAGAGTCAAGTACAATCCTCCCATTTCTCCTTTTTTACTCTCCTTCTCTAAAGCACTCGCTGTTGCTATAGAGCAACATTTTGTTAGGTTTAGCTCAGTAGCACAGTGAGAACATAATATACTCTATTGATAAGATCAGAATTATGAAAGAAAACGTGAATCAGGGCAGCTTGTAGTGTAAGTTATTTAGTTTACCTTGAAAGGCATGGACACTTTTCCTAAAAAGCCCCATCCGTCCTTCCGCATGTTTTCTTTCACTCATCCGTAACCCGTGTGACCCAACCATGGAACAGAACCGGACATTGAATGCATCTGGAACGCATGCTCGGATGTTTGTATGTGTACGAAGGCCTCTTATTGAGGACCCAAAAAATATAGTTCTTCTGATAGGTCATACTGATACTGGAGGCTACATGCTATTATTGCAAAAAAATGATCAACAGTATGCAAATTTCATGTCCCTCCCCTCCCCCAGTGGACCGATTGTGGGATGCTTATTCAAGAGACGCCGATAGTGAAAAATGTGCAAAGACTCATAACTCTGTTGCGTTAGGTTCTAGGTCGCTTGAATATCTCTTTGATGCTTACGAGATGATTTGTTAAAATAAATGAGAAAAAGAGACCATGGATTCCTTCTCTTTTCCGAGAGTCTGATGTCGATGGATGCGAGGCTCACTGTAAAGGAATTTGTTAATGGTACTGTGCATTGGTATGTTGTCTTATCCAATAATACATTATTATTGTAGTTAGTGCTGAAGCTGCCTCTGTTCTTTTGAAAGAAATGCTTATTCTGTATGGGATTTTTATAAGAATCATCCTGCTAACGGTCTTCTGGTTATGTTTATGAATGAATGTAACAATGCAATACACTTTGTAATGCAAGCCTGATCACCAGGACTACACTTTTCATCACTACAACTACTGGTAAATGAGTTGCAAGCAAGAAGCACTAAATACATTTTTGATATTGGACAACAACGCAAAGCGTCCCTGGCACTATGTATAAGCAAAACTATACTTTACTGGTCCAGCATTAGAAATACACAAATACACCCACACATATCCAGCATATTGATTATTGCAACACATCATACTCATATCGTCCCATCCCCCCCCTCTCTCTCCTCTCTCTCTCTCTCTCTCTCTCTCTCTCTCTCTCTCTCTCTCTCTCTCTCTCTTCTCTCTCTCTCTCTCTATCTATCTCTCTCTGACTCTCTCTCTGACTCTCTCTCTGACTCTCTCTCTGACTCTCTCTTTCTCTCCTTTCTTTCTATCTCTCTCTCCCTCTTCCCTCCCTCTCTCTCTTTCTCCCTCACTCCTTACAAAATAACGACACGCATCATGATAATTGTACGGACAAACACTGGAAATAACGTAAAATGAAACTAAAAACGACTTCTTAGATCGTACAATACAATATATATATATATGTATGTGTGTGTGTTTGTGTTTGTGTGTGTATGTGTGAGCGTGTATGTGTGTGTGCGTGTGTGTGTATGTGTGTGCGTGTCAGAATGTCAGTACCACGATGCGGTTGAATCAGGCGCTCGTCAATTTTTTACCATATTATGCAATTATTGCCTTACATTTAAGTTTTTAAAAAGGAAAAAAAACCATTTGCCATAAATATTGACTGAGAATGTCTACGATTGAAGGAAGAGGGGTCGCCTGGCGTCAGAGATGAAATTAGAGAGAAAAAGACTGCTAAAGTTGTTTGACTTTCAAAGCTTGAGGGCCCTTGGAAACTGCAAATTGTTTGTGTCTATGATCAAAGCTTTTCTGTAATTCCACGCATAATTGTGTTTTAAATAGACATAAGAAAAGTTGAGCCGTAAAAATTATCGATAAACACTGCCCAAACGGGTGGAAAATCAGTTTCTTTGTTTTATTATTTTGACGAACGCCTGACTTCACCTGAGTGTGAGCGTGTGCATAAAATGAGGCACAAAGGGATATAGCCAGATTGCTGCAAACTGCTATCATTAATTTTCTACCAAACTTCCATTTCACCCCGTTGCCTTCGCCTCTCGGTTCCTGGCCCTTTCTGCAGCCTTTCTACCGCTACTCCTCGGCTCCTTCTTACTATTGTCTTTTAACCACAGCCCTGATCTTAGAGTATGAAAATGCTGAAATGGTATGAGTTTAACGCCCCTATCAACACTATTAGGTTATTTAAGGGGCGGGACCTCCTAATTTAACGTCCGTCTCCGATAGGACCGAGCCAAGTGGGAAGTTCGTGTAAAGTGTCTTTCCCAAGGACACAACGTCGGACCGAGCTGAGGCTTGAACCCCCGAACCCGCAATCTCACGATCACCAGTAGAGATTAGAGTTTGTAAGATCTAACACCTAGCCTTCCCAAACAAAGGTGAAGAATCTCGGAGGTCCTGAGTGCAAATTGCGCACGTTAAAGATACCTTTGTGGTTCAAAATCGATAAAAGTAGGCTTCAGCCGCCACCCGTGCAAAATTCAAAATTAATTACTACCAAACTGAAAATGTGCAATGTGTCCCGCACGCTCGTTTGACCTTATGCAGTTGTGATCGCTGTAAAACACTTACCAAAAAAACACAAAAAACATCTATCCTCCTTATCTCTCCTCCTTTCTTGTGTTTGTTACTCTCTTGCGACATCTCTTATCTTAGCATTTGTAGACCTCATTGTGTTGCAAGTTCCGTAAAATACTTGCTCAAACAAAAATATAAATAATATTGCATTACTGGGGAAACATTTCAGAGGGATGAACTGAACACCATAATATAAACCTCCTTTTTCTAAGGGGGGGAGGGGAGGGGTGGTACGATTATTCTTCTGTCTCACCCCCAGGAAGAACCACTCCCCATTAATGGGGGTGCCGCTCATCAA
>NW_004797323.1:1779826-1782053 GCF_000002075.1 Aplysia californica | reverse complement strand
CCCCCACCCTCGCAAAAAGGGCATAGTGCCCGAAAGTATTGAAGTGTCGGACTAACGTGTCTCACTCAGTATCATTATCAAAGTTAAAATCTTCGAGCTGTCTCAACCACTTTGTAGCAGCTTTTTCGTAAGAGTTTAATGACACTTGCAGCACAATTAGGTCATGTAAGTGCAGAAGATTAGAGGTGTTACAAGAGGAGAGTAACAAACACGAAAAGAAGGAGGAGAGATAAGAAAGATAGTTGTTTGACAGGAAAGAAGGAGCAAACCGCGTCAGAGCACCCGCCAACCACCCCACCTTGTAGCAGTGTTGGGCCTCTCTCTTTGTGCCTTTCACTGATAAATTGGTGAACGGGTGGGTTTAAATGCTCATTTCTTTATCATAATTACTCACTCGTTACTCTTTATTCGTCAAAATTCGACCTCGATAGTGGAGTTATCCGTAGTTCGAAGGATATCTTTCAAAGATTTAAAAAAAAAAGAAAACCCGAACCAGAGGCACAGTTGGACCGATGCGTGATTTCGAGTTCTCTGTGTTCGACCTATCCATGTTGCACTGCGTGTGGTAAAACCCTTATTAAAACAAATTCAAAAGTTCTTATGCAGCTTGTCAGTTAGACTTGCAGGTGAAAGCGTGTTGAGTCACTATGGGTGTCCTTGTCGGCTCTTTTCTTTGTGATTGAGATTCAAGTTCGATTCGAAACGAACAATGTATTTAGGTCCAGTAATGTGTTCGGTTAATACGAGAACAAAACAAAATAGAAAAATTTAAGAGTTTATTATTATTTTTTACATTAGTCGCTTCATGCAAGTGGGAAGGAAATGCTGGCGTCATCTGCAATAGAATTGTTAGGCTTTTCACGTTGCATACAAAAAGCGTGAGTTCGAATCCGACATTTTTTTCTGCTTTTGCCTATCCTGTGTTGATTTGATTTTTCATTATCGGCAGGGCTGAAACATGTCTTCTCTCAGGTTTCCTCGTAAAAGTAAATGTTGACCTCCCAATTTTAAAAACACTTTTAAAAATCGGTCGCGCATGGTACAACGGCGCCCCAAATGTAGCCCAACTGAGAGGGGGTTTTGTTTTGTTTTGTTTTATTTTGTTGTTGTTTTTAATATAGGTGGGTTTTATACGCCCCCGTCGGCACAATCTTGATAATTCAGGATTAATTTCCGTCCTTGCTTTTTAGGGCCAGCCCGGGCTGAGAAGTATACAACATCCCATAGCAAAAAAAAGACGAAGGTACCTAATGAAAATCCTCTCCTCATTCGGGACTCTCCTCCGTTCGACAGCTAAAATGAGCGCCTAAATGCTACAGCACAGACGCCTGTCTACTGAAAGTAGAAACCCTGAATGCGCGTACGAGGTCAAGTAAGTTCCGACTGGAGGACGTAAAGTAAGAGTAAACTTGAGCTCTCTCTGGTGAACTCACTTGTCTTACGATGCACATTTGAGTTCTCCACTCTCAGTGGGGCACATTTGGAACGCCCTGACGTCATTGCTATAGTTTTAGTAAGAGTTTCATGGCATTTGCAACACAATAAGATCATCCTATAAGTGCCGAAGATTAGAGGCGTTACAAGAGAGAAACAGAGACAAAAGGAGGAGTGACATGGACGATAGGTATTTGATAGGAAAGAAGAAGCAAACCACACCAGAGCACCCACCAACCATCCGAGAAGTTCATGTATGTATGTATGAACGTACGTATGTATGTGTATATGAACGTATGAATGTATGCGTGTGTGTGTGTGCATGTGCGTGCTTGCATTTATGTGTGTATGCGTGTGTGTGTATGTGTGTGTGTGTGTGTGTGTGTGTGTCTGTCTGTGTGTGAGTGTGTGTGTGTGTGTGTGTGTGTGTGTGTGTGTGTGTGTGTGTGTTTGTGTGTGGGAATGTGTGAACATAATGTATGAATGTAAGCCCTTAACGTGAACATCCGTAATTCATTGAGTATCATTGAGACTGGAGTCAACGAGTGTCCATAGACCCAGGTTTGAATTGACAACAGTCACATTTATTGGCGGAACACGGCGTAAAAAATGCCAAGGAGACCCATAAGGAAGGAATTCAGCACGATGGAGGAGGCACCTGAGGGATAAACAAGAGATTGGACGTTATTTGGGGGTTTATGTGCATGTATGAGTTGTGTGCATAAAGGTGTGTATGTGTTTGTGAGAGAAAAGAGGGGAAGAGAGAAAGAGTGGGGGGGGGAGAGGAGAGAGG
>NW_004797323.1:1777026-1778522 GCF_000002075.1 Aplysia californica | reverse complement strand
AGAGAGAGAGAGAGAGAGAGAGAGAGAGAGAGAGAGAGAGAGAGAGAGAGATTGATTTCACTCATGTCTGTAAGGTCCAATCCAGGCTAAGTAGGAAGCACAATCGCAATAGACAGACGAAGATAATCGATAGAATAATGTCCCCACTTGGGAATGGAACGTGCGTCTTCTGGGTGCGGTGGCAACGAGCCTGACCACTGCACACACCCACAGGTAAATTAGATGCGCTTTAAAGCAAAAGGAGCGTTCACAACGTGGAACGGCACTATATAAATGTAATCAATTGTTATCAATCTGCCGCAGATCAAAGATTGCATCTCATTAGACAAACCACCCCTCTATTTAAGCATTTAAAAACCCCTCACAAAAACGGTCCCAAAAACTTATCTACCTTATTACGCAACAAATCGCTACCCTAGAATTACAAAGTTTTATCTGACATTGTTTGGCCGTATTGAGTTACAAAGACCATAAGGTCAGAAACCAAGTGTTCTGTCTACTCTATCAAAATCATAGGATTGTTCGGAGTCGTTATCAAGATATTCATAGAACTCCATTTGAAAAAGCTTGACATTTTGTGAAACTCAAATTTTAACTTTAAATTTCTCAAAAGTTGGTACTGAGCAGTTAGAACTTGGTAATTCTATGGTACCAAAATGCAAGATCTATTTTAGGGAGTGACTTTTCTTGAATGCAAAGAACGTCTTATTGTTTCTTTACACAAGAACCAAACAAAATGTTTCTTTCAGTGTCAACGGTTACATATTATTGCACTAAGATTGCAAAACAACTTGTTATAGAAAGAGAACCATCTTGTTAAATTATTATGCAGAGCTATGATCATTTTCTTCCGTTATTACTGCCGGGGTACGCCGTTAAATATAGATTTTTCTTTAACGGCGAATTTTGATAATACTGCCACAACCGTGTACATTAACTCTTACTCCTGGTCTTATATTTCTATTAATAAGACTCTTTGCGTCTTTACAGTACAGGCAATCTGAAAGCAGCATGCGTGATACAGCTTTGCCTGGGTATAGACATCCCTCCCTTCAGATCTTGAGTTCCTTGATACGCTCCTAAGCAAATTATCATCAATGCGCTTGAAATCAAGCGAAAAGCAAAATGTAAGAGTCTAGTCTTACTATTTTACAAGTGTAATAAAGATTATCTTTGCGGTACGGAGATTTTAATTTTTTAATGTTTTCCCGGAGGCATATTCTTCGACGATTTTCAAATACAAACTAAATTTTTAATATGCACAACGTGCTCACAGGACCTTCGAGATTTTTTGAAATGTTTGCCCGTCCTTGTTCTGGAATTGCCCAAGCCTTATAGCTGGTGTAGTAAGAGAATCCAGTTTGAGGACCCCAATGGTATGTCCAAGTAATGTTTTGCTCTTCATTTATTATTTCTGTGTGTTTAGGGTTCTATTTTTTTTCTCTTTTCGAGTCGATGTGCTTCTCTTTACTAAAACCAAGGAAGGACAACCAGCT
>NW_004797323.1:1759526-1772026 GCF_000002075.1 Aplysia californica | reverse complement strand
CAAAACCCAAAATGACCAACACCATAGTCATCCCAACACTCACCTACCAATGCCAAATATGGACCACAAACAAGACATTAGAGCAAAGAATTACAACATGTGAAATGCGATGCCTTAGAAAAGCAGTAAACAAGACCAGGCGAGACAAAATTAAAAACTCAGTAATCCGAGAAATGGTGGGCACAAATTATGTCATACGTCACATCCAACACCAAAGAATCAAATAGTTTAGACATCTCCTACGATTACCAACACACCATCCAACACAACGTGCCCACATCCAAAAATTCGATGGCTACAAGGCTAGAGGGCGACCGAGAAAGACCTGGATAGATGGAGTCAGGGAAACATTAACCACCCACGGCATCCCCCTGACCCAGGCTCTCCGGCTGGCGATAGAGAGAGTGTCTCTTTCTTCCCGCGACACCCAAAAGGGTATAAGTGGCGGATAAAAGGAAAGTAAAGTAATGACAAGAGACGCTTACCTGTCTAATTTTTCTCCTCGACAATGGGTGGTTGTCTTAGACATTCTTGACTGTATACATATACTTGTTATTGTTAACTAGTGTCTGTGGTGTAACGGTAAGGCACTTTGCTGTGGCTCGCAGAAGACCCGAATTCCATTCCCCTGTGGGGAGAATTGTTATCGAGTATCTCGATCTTTATGCTGAGATGTTGTATCAGTTGTATCCCTCTCAGCCCGGGTTGGTTCTGACAGGATCGGACGCCTGCCTCCTTAACGAAAGTTAATAATCTAAATTGTGTCGAAAGGGGCGTGAAAACACATACATTTGGGGACACAGATGATTACACAACAAGTCAATAATTTTCAGCCAGTATTTTTGCTGGCATACTAGGACCTGCCCAACAACATTGAGACATCGAAAACAAAATCACCACTACGAGTCTTACCTGCTGCTAAGACACAGAGCACAACGCGTAGCACCTCCATGGCTGGTAGCTGGGTGGAATGGAGAGATTATCAAAGCACAAAACATCCCTCAGATTATATATCAGTAGATAAGTGAACTTAACCTTTGCTCCCTTAATAAGCCCTTACTGCGGTCTGTTTTTAATCTGGATGACGGTTATCGTGTCACATTTATCGATCTGATGCGATAACTGTATATTTAGGGGTCTCAGACTCTGTGTTATCCTTCTGGTTTTAAAAAAGATAGATATTGGTGTTCTGACAAACACTGCGTGTGTTGTTAGATCACTTGATATCAAGCTAGGCTATGTTGTTGATGACTCAGGTTCAAATCTATCTCAGAAGGAATTCCTGAACTTCGTTTGTTTGGTTAGTTTTTAAGGCTCCTCGCCAATTTGGATCAGTGGTATCAGAAAAAGACGATATTTCAGACGTCCTGCAACTTTGATAACCTTATATAATTACAAGTGATAAAAGCGGCGTTAAACCTTTAAAATTACAGAGTAATGCTTTTAATTGCTCTTGCTTGACGGTTGAAGGGTTGTAAATTATGATTAGACTAAATGGGCGAGGGCGTTAAATCGTGTTAACTAGTTTAATAATTGTATCAAACAATCCAGGTTCTTTTCTTCACTTTCATTTTTTTCTTTTATTCTTTCTTTCCCTTTTCATTTTTTTTTGTTTGTTTGCCTCTTCTGTCCCCTTCTTTTTGAACATTTGGAGTTTGGAGCCAAAAAAAACAGAGCCAAATTTCTAGGATTGGCTCCAATTTGACAGCCCAGACTAGGACTAGATCTATGTCTATTAGGACACCAACACGATCCTGTGGGGCATCAGTCCGGTAACCTCAGCCCTGATCCCTCTTGGGTCATTTCCGGTGAAACAAGGGAGGGGTGAGAATAGCGAGACATGAGAATAAACCACTTCCTGTTATAAAAATGTAAAAGTAGAAGGAAAAGGGGAGGGGGGGGGAAGACAGTTGGGGACAGACAACGAGAAATTTGGAAATCAGAGGGGTGGTTCTTTTATAAAAGAAAGTGTATTACATAAAGAAGAGAGAGAGAGAGAGAGAGAGAGAGAGAGAGAGAGAGAGAGAGAGAGAGAGAGAGAGAGAGAGAGAGACAACATGATATAGGGTTGACTGGAAGTTCGTGAGAATGGCAGCCATAGCCCAGCGGCATAATTTTAAAGCAACTGGAAGTAGTTGTTGTTGTTAAATGTGGGCGATTTTATGCCACTATCAACACAATTTAGAATTTAGATCGTTTCGGAGGCCAGCTACGACGCTGCTTGTTAGGGCCAACCCGAACTGAGAGGGAATCAACGACCCAGCAGAAAGATCAAGATATTCAGTACAAATTCTCCACAAAATGACCTATATTTCATGAACTTATCTTAGCTCAATTTTTTTTTTTTTATGAAAGCATGGGGGTGGGGCTACTAAAGGTCATTTTTTTGTTGTTGGTATGTTTATTTCAGGAATCAAATCGATTGATTGTACTTGTACCTGATTCTAAATGGTCTATTTACTCATTGTCACAATTTTGATCACAGACGACATGGTTTGTTTCTTGCACTCTCTCTCTCTCTCTCTCTCTCTCTCTCTCTCTCTCTCTCTCTCTCTCTCTCTCTCTCTCTCTCTCTCTCTCTCTCTCTCTCTCAGAGAGCGGTACAGAGGTACGGTGTTCGTCTCTCATTCAATGGATCCTGGATCCGGTACCTGACAGCAACAGCATTCTTTTTTCTAACATTAACGCCTTTCACCTCCTTTCTTGCTCCACCTTATGCCCCCCCCCCTCCTTCCCTCCCTCCACTGGGCTCTGACTCTCCCTACTGCTACCCATTGGTCCTTCTTACTGCTGTCTTTCCGCCACACTCCTGATCTTAGAGTTGGTATAAATCGAACGCCTTGCCTTCTCGTTTAATGACAACAAATGTTCAGAGGTCCGGTGTGCATGTTGCGCATGTTTAAGATCCTTTGGTGGAACTAAAATCGAACAGAATAGGCTTTGGCCATCACCGGACAAAATTTAAAATTAGTCTTTACCACACTGATAAAACATAATGTGTCCTATGCGCTCTTATGGCCTTATGTAGTTGCGAGCGCCGTGAAACAAAGAACACTTGATAGCTTCAAAAGACATCTTAAGCATTTTCTGTTCCTACAGGCCTATCTATCCTTTATAAGCTTTTAGCGTTATTATTTTTTTGGGTTTATAGTTGTTCTGTGCCTACGTCTGAATGAAAATAGTCCGTGTGTGTGCGTGTGTGTGTGTGTGTGTGTGTGTGTGTGTGTGTGTGTGTGTGTGTGTGTGTGTGTGTGTGTGTGTGTGTGTGTGTGTGTGTGTGTGTGTAAACATAAATTGCTTGAGAAGAAAGGAAGTAGTGAGAAAGATTTAGAAAATGGGTATTCGAGTGTAAAGAGCATTGAGTTATTTTTAAAAGATGAGCTATATAAATGTACACATACCCTCATACACACACACACACACACACACACACACACACACACACACACACACACACACAAACACACACACACACACACACACACACACACACATAAGCAGACTGAGAGAGAGAGAGAGAGAGAGAGAGAGAGAGAGAGAGAGAGAGAGCGAGAGAGAGAGAAGGAGAGAGAGAAGGAGAGAGAGAGTCGAGCACACCTAACACAAAGACGGAAAACTCGAAATCACAGATAGCAAAAATTTGCCGTTCCCCGACTAAGGTCTCTTTTGGGGTTTTTTTTGTTAACGGTAAACCTCTTATTGGATGTTGAACACATTTGTCAGTCCCCGGCGAACTTCAGTTATCCGTTATCTTAGATAAACTACGTGTATATTATAATATTATAATCTCTACGAAGAGCTGAATAGAAAAAGAAAAAAATCGACATTTCTGTCCTTGATGATCCAGTAAGCTACAGATGAGCACAAAGTACTTGTTGTGAGGACAGAGCAAAGCAAGTTATCTTGATAGCTCGAAAGCGTTTGTTAACCTTTATAGCACATTACATTGTCGGCCTAATCAGGGTTTTGACGTCCGTATTTTCATTAGATTAAAGAAATATAATTTTTGAAGATATATGTGACAACACTTATCGACACAATCATTAATCATGCTTAAGCATACTTTTTTAATATATAAAAACGTTACAGCCACAAAGTGGACCTACGTGATTGTTGCTTTTGATGAAGGCTGACAGACAGACAATGTGAAACGTGAACCCCCTAGAAAGTGCAACCAAAAAGCAGGCTTTCAATGAAAGAGAGTCAAATTATCACACATAATTTTGGTCGAGATATCTGAAGAAAAAGTTGATTTTGATTAATATGTGGGAAACCGTACTTATGACATCGTTCTGGGCAGACAATCTTCATCATCATCATCGTCATTGTCGTCGTAGTCGTCGTCATCATCATCATCATCATCATCATCATCATCATCATCATCATCATCATCATCATCATCATCATCATCATCATCGTCGTCGTGGTCGTTGTTGTCGTCGTCGTTGTTGTCGTCGTCGTCATTAAAGAAAAAAGAAAGCAATTGCAACTTTCTTACCTCAGATTGAAGGGGGAGCATCTGAGGATCGGATTTCTATTTCTCAACGTAGTCTCCGTCTTGTTCGATAGTCAATGCCCTCCTTTTAGTAAATCTACATATCATTATGCCAGTTTCGTAGAACTGGGCAGATTGGCTTTTTAGCAATTTTTGGCAGCAGTCTTGATTTCTTCATTGTTTTCATACTGTTACCTTTCAATGCACCTTTCATAGGACCGAAAAGGTGAAAATCTGAAGGTGCCTTGTCAAAAGAATAAAGCTGAATGTGGCAGAGTTTTTTTTATCTAAACGAGGTGATTGCCTCCGTTTTCGGACACTCGCAAGCGAACAGGTATAGCCATAGTGAAAAAGTACTCTTTTTCCATGTTCAATTGGTCTACCTCGTCGAAATCTTGCTTTCAGTTGTATCATTGTTTCATTTTAGGCTTCAGAGTTGACAGTTAGTCCTCGTGGTAAAAAAAAATTAAAAATCTGTGAAAAGCACTTCATGAACATCCCGAAACACGGTTGCCATGTTTTTTCTGGCTGATGCCTCTCTTTTGATGTTGTTTTTGAAGACTTGAGAAGTCGCCGTTCCATTGATCATCTCTTCTATGCTGGTTCAGAGTAATTGTCCCATGTCTTTTCTCATGTAATTCATCATCATCATCATCATCATCATCATCATCATTGCCTTTTTCCCCATGCATTAGGGTATAGGCAGTCTTTCTCTATCCCGGGGCAGTCTCTTGTTGTTATTCCATATCTTCGACTGAGAAGGTTTCGGTGTCCACCTGTCCTACATTGTCCCTGCTGATGCAAAAGCTCCTCCGTCTCCCAAGATCGAAAAATGAATAGTCTAGTTTTGTTCGTGTTTCTGTAACTTTCAGTTTTACAGAGTCGAGTAGCTGGCCTTCCGCAAACTAGCACTTTTCAAGTAATTAGTATTTCAAAGAACATGTTGTCTCTTTCACTCACTGAGCTCCAAAAGCCCAGTACAGCAATACATCTTTTCAGTCGTATGCTCAAGGGTCGGTCGCCTCCGAATCCAACGTGCACAGGCTTCGATTTTTTTTCTTTTCTCAAAACCTTTCATGTTCATTTAAAAACACAAATCTGTGTGTATTTTACGGAAAACCATTGATTAAGGGCACAAAAAATTGTAAATGTACAGTTTCCCATGACTCAAGCTTTGGAATTCAGCTAACTTTGGCGGTCATTTTCTTTCTAAAATTATCTCTGACACCAAGCGACCTCCACCTTCTTCAAAATCAAATATCTCAACTTCTGTCCTAGATGGATGGGTCCAATTCTCTCGAAAGCAAGACAAATGAAAAAGTGTTAAGACTGTAACCAATCACTCCATATGCTCAAAAATTGACGAACACCGGATTTCACCGTGTCGTGACACATTTATGTACCCCTTGTAAAACAAAATTCCTGAGGGTTCGATTAAGTGGATATTTATCTTATCATTATCTTTTTTTTTCTTATTTCACTTAATGGTAAACATGACATCTGTAGATCTATTCTAAAAGACGGGAAAGCAAGACGTCGTCAGTAAGCAATACATGCTAAGCGGCGACAACCCTTTTGAGGGTTAGGGGGCGACAGCCCTTTTGAGGGCTATGGGCGACAACCCTTTTAAGGGCTAGGGAAGGGAGAGGGTGGGGGCGATAGCCTTTTGATGGCTAGAGGGCGACAGTTCTGAGGGTTAAGGGAAGCTTAAAAATATTATCACCCAATCATCGTATTAAAGTAAAGCCTTGCACTACCCACTCTTGCAGCATACCAATTTGGGGATGAATGAATCAATTCGGCATTATCTGACACACTAATAATATTATTTTCATCTATATTAAGAACCGCCCGAAATATCGTGACTCAAAATGACCTTCAAAAATCAGATGTGGTAAAATTGTGCGAAATCAAAAATACATTAAAGTGTGTTGGCGCGTGTAGCAACATGTATTAAATATCAAATGAATCGAGAATTTTATTGTAGCTGCAATGAGCTGCATAGGTAATATTCTGATTAGGTTTTCAAACAGACTGAAAAACAAAGCAGTCATACATACCACACAAAACCTGGACTTAACATTGCATGTGCTCATTAGTATTTTGTTAATGAACCACTGGTTTCGTGTATAGCTCAAAACTTTTTTTAGACAGTGAATGTGTTAAATAGATTTTGGACATAATCATCTGTCAACGAGAAACATAGGTCACGACATTGCCATGGTTTTTAGTTTTAGTAACTCGCAACTGCATAAGGTCATATGAGCACCAGAAGATTAGAGGTGTTACAAGAGAGTAACAAACATAAAAAGAAGAAGGGGAGATAAGGACAATAGATGTTTGATAGGAAAGAAAGAGCAAACCACACCAGAGCACCCGCCAACCACCCACACTGCCATGGTTTGGGGCAGTCTGGGCTGGAATAAGCAAATCTACCCTCGTGAGAATCATTGGATGGCTTGGTTTAGTGGACTACATCGTGCAAGTGCTGGAACAGCATGTCTTACCCTTATTTTCGTTATGGAATTATTCAAGTAAACGCCTCCATGCCGGACAAAGCACTTTCTAGTAAATAGCCCCGATGCAAATCTTACAGATGTGTGAATCGCCATGAAATAATAGCTACGGAAAAGTGATTTTGCTCCCAATTTGGTCATTTTGTTTGCAGCTCCTTCTGACATGTGGGATGAACAGACAGGCAATTATGTCCAGTTCTTATTAGAGTCCAAGCCCAAAGAGTTTCTTCTCTACACAAAACCAATGACTAAAAAAAGTAATGATGAGTGGAGGCTTAATGTTAACCAAGTTTTCCGTGGTATTTGTGATTGATCTGTTTTCCGAGTTGTGTCCAGATGACACAGATTTAAGACCAAATCATTTTAGTAGACGCCTTCAATACGGTCTTGTTTGCCTACATTTACTCACAGTGCTCCAGTACTATATCTAGGCCCTATATGTGAAACTTTAGAGAAAACAAATCCTACTAAAAAGATTCGATCTAAATCTGTGTCCTCTGGAAACAACCTAAAAGAAACTCAAAGACTACATGTACAGGGAAAGTCAAGAAAAAATGTCAAAGCGTCATGAAGCCGAAAAGCACCTAACATCGTCTTTACCCAGGATTTTAACCGTAACAGGTTAACTTTGTGATAACAATGCTTGGAAGTAGGCAACAGTAAGATTGGATGGCTCAGGCAGAAAAACAAGGCACATATTTTTCCTTTGTCGTGGAGTTTTCCTGATTTTGTGTTGTCTCCATTTTAAGGACAGATGACGTCCATTGTCTTGTACAAACAAAAATAAAACAAAAACAACAACCCCAACAACAACAAAACAACAGCAACAGCAATGACAAGAAAAAGAGAAATAGCTATTTTACAACTGCATTAGCAATAACAACAATAAGACAAACAGCAGGGAAGGCAGCAACAATGACAATAACAGCAACAAACAACAGCATCATAAACGGCACCGGCAACGATAACGACAACAAGGGAATTGCAATTAAACAACAACAGCAGCAAAATCATAATACAGAAGTAACATCAGTTTCACATTCTGTTCTTTTCTTTTCCTTCTCCAATGCCCATTTGGATACGTCTCTCTACTTCTCACGTCTTCCCGTTTGCTTTTGTTTTTACCTTTGAAAGCAAAACATAGAAAAACGAGATGACACTACTCTATATGGCTCTTTTCGTCTGTTAACACTATTTAGTATTAGGTAAATATGATTATTTGCACACAAAAATTGTTAAATTGTTTCTGTTTATCAATATATTGCTTTTAGAGAGCTAGAAAGAATATGGAAGAGGGGGAGAGTGAGACAGACAGACAGACAGACAGACAGACAGACAGACAGACAGACAGACAGACAGACAGACAGACAGACAGACAGACAGACAGAAAGGCAGGCAGGCAGGCAGGCAGGCAGGCAGGCAGGCAGGCAGGCAGGCAGGCAGAGAGAGAGAGAGAGGGGGGGGGGAGAGATACTGAGAAATGGGGGAGGGGGGGGGGGGAGAATGAGACAGAGATAGTTTGAAGATAAGAAAAGGTGATTAGAGCATTGCAAAACAGAAGGAGGACTTGAACATGGAGATAACAATTTATTAAGGAAAAGAAAAAAATTGTTGCCAGATAGCGCCTGGGGTCGTCTTTTACCAGGATTCGAACCTTGGAAGCTAGACGTAGCCTTTGCAATACAATTGCTGGGAAGTATCTCCATGGCAAGGCCGGCAAGCTTAAGGAGCAGAAGACAATTCATATAGTTCCCTTTTGTAGTGGGTTTTCCGCTTTAACACCGACTGTCTATTTGTGAGTAGTGAGCTGTCCTTAAATAGCAAAAACAACAAGAAAAACAACAAGAAGTGCAACAGAAACACAGTACTAGTTCTAACAGTATCTACAACAACAACAACAAAGACAACAACAGCTCAAACTGATGATGACGTACACAAGAATGCACAGGCCTACATATCTAAAATTGTAAAACAGTTTGCATTCTTTCTTTCTTGCATAGTGCATAACATTTATATTTTCTTTCATTTAACTCACTCCTCCCCCCCCCCCCTTTTCGGTTTTCAAAATAGTGTGGCCAATATAAGTCTATAACAAATTTAAAATGTAATCAAATCTTTAAAAATAAGAAGAAACGCACTTTTAAAGAATAAATAACAAAGGCCCCTGTACCATGGATGGTGTGTGTTGACGTGTCGTTTAAATATTATGCTTTCAGTGTTAGCCATAAAGACTACTTGTACAGGGTAAGTTTTAAAAATATTAATGTCAAAGTATCTTGGTGGAGAATACCACCTGAGATCGTCTTTACCAAGAGTTTGAGCCTTGAAATCAAGACGTAAACTTTGCGATGCCATTGCTTGGAAGTAGGCTACGGTAAGATCGGATGGCTAACGCTGTAGAAAAACAATTCTTAATTTTCCTTTTATCGTGGAGTTTTCCTGATTTTGCGTTGTCTCCACTTTAAGGACAGCTGGTGATGGTACCTTTATGGTCTCACAGCAGTAGTAGCTGCAGCAGCATCAACAACAACAACAACAACAACAACAGAAACAACAACAACAGCAACAACAGCAACAACAGCAACAACAAGAAAACGGTAAATAGCACTTCTACAACTACTGCATTAGCAATAACAATAACAATAAGACAAATAGCAGGAATTACAGCAACAATGGCAATAATAGCAACAAACAACTACAACAACAACAACAAGAGTACTAACAACGGCACCTGCAACAATAACGACAACAAGGGAATTAAAATTAGCCTAAGCAATAACAACAGCAACAACATTGAAGTAACCTCAGTTTCACAGTCTGTTCTTTTCTTTTCTTTATACCCGTTTAGATACGACTTCTCTCATCTTATGGCCAGGTTGTCCATGGTCTTGTTGAATAAATTTTCACGTCCTCTCGTTTGCTTTTGTTTGTTTTTTCTATTTATAACAGAAAAGAAAGAAACAAAAGTGAGCGTAATAGTAATAGTATATATTTGCACAAAAACATTGTTGAATTTGTCTATTTATGAATGTATTGCTTTTGGACAGCAAAAAAGAAGACGGAAAAGAGAGAGAGAGGAGGGTGAGACAGAGAGAGAGAGAGAGAGAGAGAGAGAGAGAGAGAGAGAGAGAGAGAGAGAAAGAGAAAGAGGGGGGAGGAGGGGGGAGAGATAATGAGAAGAAAAAAGAAAAAAGAGAGAAAAGAGACTGACAGACCGTCAGACAGACAAACAAAAAGACAGACAGAAAGTCAGACAGACAGACAGACAGACAGACAGACAGACAGACAGACAGACAGACAGACAGATAAAAAGACTGAAAAATAGAGATGGGACGGGGTGGGAATTGGGTTAGATAATAAGATAGAGATAGTTTGACGGTAAGAAAAAGTAAAATAGAGAATTGCAAAGAGGGTGGGTGACTTGAACATGAAGTAAAAGATAATACTTTTAGGCAAAGAAAGAAACTGTTGCCAGATAGCGCCTGGTTGTATTCGTCTTTCCTTGCATAAGGCCTGCTTACCTTTTCGTCACTTTAATACCCTTTCCCTCAATTAAAAAAACAACAGAATATTATCTACACATTATAATATCAAATTTAAAACATGTTTTTATCTTTTAAAAATAATAAATTAAATATACTTTTTAAAAATCTATCTCATTGGCCCTTGTAACAATATGGAAGATGTGATGTATGTTGTCATGCCGTATTGAATAAAAATCTGATTTCAGTGTTTTATACTGCTGCTCTTTTGACGCGTCAATAATTTTTTTATTACCTGCAGTTTAAATAAGTGATCATCAAAGACGAGTTATTCACCATTATTTGAAGAATCAGTGGTGACTTAAGACAATGCAGACAAAATGTTGAAAAGTTTCCTTTGATACTCCTTGCACAAACTAACAAAGCAGGTGGACATTGTTAGAAATTTGGCAGTTTTATATTATAAACATCAGAATATGCGGTACTGTTATAGTTTCCAGCATACCAAATGAAGATTTCATCTTTTCCATTTGTGGTACTATTTAAATCAAAAAATGTACACTAAAACCTGGTGTCTCCATGGCAAGCAAAAAGGCTAGTCATCGGGAAATATTCTTACTATTTACGTAAATTATTGCCAGATTTTTCATGGTCCAGTTAAATGACAGAATCGTTCTAGTTTTCCATTTTGCTTTCCAGTGATTTCCAGTTCTGTACTCTTAAATGATAAAAAGCTATTAGCCGCTATCCTTGCACGCACACATATAATATAAATCAGAAATCCGATTAAGTTTGGCTTTTTATAAGCAATATTACTTTCAGAAACTGGCAGGCAGAGAAGTGAAGAAGTAAGAGCACCTATCGGCACTGAGTCCTGCCTGCGTTACATTGAAAGACGGAGGATAAAATTTTAATGGTTTGGCCACCTGTTACGCATGTCACCTGACCAGCCAGCCTCGAGAGCCTACAACACCAAGCACTCGGGCTATAAAGGAAGAGCAAAGCCACGCAAAATGTGGATCGAAGGTGTCAAGGAAACCGAAGAAAACAACATCACAACTGAAAGAGCTGCGGAGCTGGCCTGCCACAGTAAACTGCCCTCGACGGTTAACGGCAACCGAGGATCAAAAAGTAAAAGTAAAAAAGTAAGTAGAAACTGGAAAAGAAAGAGCAGTGTGCGTATGTATGTGTATATGTGTGTGTGTGAGAGAGAGAGAGAGAGAGAGAGAGAGAGAGAGAGAGAGAGAGAGAGAGAGAGAGAGAGAGAGAGAGAAGGGAGGATGTGGGTGGTATAGGGAAAGAGGATGGGGAATGAGAAAATGAAGTAACAAAAAACAAAGAAAAGAATGACATGTTGCTGGATAGCGCCCGCAGTCGTCTTTTACCAGGATTTACATATTTTTGGGAATAGGTAAAGCTCCCTTAACTTTGTTGTGCAACAGAAATAACGACATAAGCAGTAGTGCGAAGAAAAACAACAAAAAGAGCAGCATTAGTAACAACAACAGCAGCAGCAGTTGTAATACACCACTTAAACAACGTTAGCTTAAATAACTGGAAGTGGTATGGAGTAGGCCAACACCGGCATGCATAGATTTGCGTATTTTTAAAAAAAGGGTGGGGGAGAGAATGTAAATCATTGATGTTCTTATTTCCTTGCACACGATATATTTACTTTTTTAGTTAACCCCCCCCTATATATTTCTATATATATATATATATCTGTCAGTTTCTGTGTTGCTGTCTCTAAGTATCTATCATACAATATAACCCTAGTTACCTCGCGCTCTAGGTATTTAATCTTCCTCACTGCTGCACGATTTGTCCATGTGAAAAATGTAAGTGGAGGTCGTGACGGAGGGGACAGAAAAAACAGCTCGAGGGAAACAATTATTTTGTATGGCACTGAATGTGGGAATAGCTTAGTATCTTATGAATTCTGATTTCATTCTAACGACGCGCACGATGTACCGCTGGGTGCGCCGGCCGATACCCCGGATACAGACG
>NW_004797323.1:1756957-1759426 GCF_000002075.1 Aplysia californica | reverse complement strand
CAAGGTCGGAGGGGGTGGCATAAAAAGTAACATCCAAAAATAGTTAGGCTACAACAGAAAATTCCTACACTTTTCCGAACAGGGAAAAAAAAAAAAAATTCGCCTTGATTCCTACCCACTCGGCATTCGAGGAAACGAGGAGGTAGACGACCTGGCGAAGAAAGCTTCATCCCTTCTGCTGGGATCAACGACAAACACTCTCCCACAGACTGACTTTCGAAATAAAGTCAAAAAGTACACCTCCAGTCTGTGGGAGAGCCACTGGGAAAAGCAGAAAAACAATAAACTATATGAAATAAAATCCAAACTGGAACAGCAAAATCCTTCGGACCTCTCCAGAAGAGACGAAGTCATTTTTACTCGATTGCGCATCGGACACACAGCCCTGACCCACAAATACCTCCTACAAGGAGATGAGAAGCCATTCTGTGTCGGATGCGACACAGATTTTACCATTAGACACATCTTAACCGAATGTCTGGACTTTGGAGAGATCCGAAGGAAATATTATAAATGCAAGAAATTGCAAGACATTTTTTCCGTCGTTGTTCCCAGCAGAATTTTGAATTTTATAAAGGCCATTGGCCTTTATGGCGAGTTATAGAGTGAAATTGATACAATTTAAAATGTTTATGTTAACTAGAAAAAATTGTTTTAGATTTTTTAAAATTATATATATCAACACTGATTTTTTATAACATTTTAACATTTTAAAGGCTAAAAGCTAACCAACCATGCAGTGAACTTTTGCGAAAGTAAACAACTTGTGTTTCGCGCGCTCATATGACCTTAGCAGTTGCGAGCGCCGTAAAACCCTATACTACTACTACTAAAGGAGCAGATATGAGGACAACAGATGTTTGATAGGAAAGAAAGGAAAGAAGGAGAAAACCACACCCGAGCACTCGCCAACTACCCACAAAGACAACAGCAGCCCAAACGGCTTGTAAGGTGCACTAGAATGCACATATGTGAGGCAGCGTGGTGGAATCAGGCTCTCGTCAAAATAATCAAACTAGCATTTTTCTGCAGTTTTTGAATTTTTATCAAATTTTTGTTTTTGGTTCAACACCTTTCATGCCCATTAAAGAACTCATTTCTGTGTGGATTTTTCATAAAAACGTTGATTAAAGGTACAATAAATGTAAATGTTCAGTTACCATGGACTCTTAAGCTAAGGAAATAACTAATCTTTGGGGGCCATTTTCTCACTAATTTTACCTCTGGAAACACAGTTGACCCCCACCTCCTTCATTCGCAAATATCTCGACTTGTATTCAAGATATTCGGATATTTTTTTTCATCCAAATAAAGACAGGTGATAAGATAAGATAAGATAAGATACATCTTTATTGTCCAGATCCTGGCACATTGGTTTGGTGTTCCACCACGAGTACACACACACACACACACACACACACACACACACACACACACACACACACACGTACACACGGGCACACACATGCACACACAAGTAGGCTTACAATCACATGCATAATATAAATGAGCAGCAATATAAACAAAAATCGTAAGCTAGATACACACTCAATGTTATTCTGATGCATGCTCTAAGGTCGTAAGTACACTAAACAAGATGGTTAATATGGAAGCATTTTGATAGATGATGGTAAAAATGACCTTCTGCATCTTTCTTTGTTACAGATCAGAAGCATGGGTCTTTTACTTCTGACTGATGTTTTTATTTGAGAGAACAAGGGATGTTTGTTGTCTAAAAAGATGGAATTAATTTTCTTAGTGCAAGCTGTTATGTACAATTCATCCAAGTAGGGGAATGAAGATGTTGAAATTTTACATGCTTTCCGTATTAGTCGATTTAATTTTTCTTTATCTTGTTGTCTTGTGTTCCCGGCCCATGTTGTTATACAAAAATTGATCATACTTTCTATGGTTGAATGGTAGAACGTGGACATCAATGTTTTATCAACTTTAAAATACTTTAGCTTTCTTAGAAAAAATAGTCTTTTGTTCACTTTTTTATGCAGGAGAGAAGTGCGGACACGCCAGTTGAGTTTGTTGTCTATTGTAACACCCAAATACTTATAGTCTGACACTTGCTTGATGTTTTAACATTTCATTTTGAGTGGCTGCAGGGGCAGTTTCTTTATTCTAAAATCAACGACAAGTTCTTTTGTTTTTTCACATTTAAAAGCAGCTTATGATTTTCACACCATTCAGAAAAATTAAGTACAAAATTCCGGTAAGCGGTTCCGTTATGGTCAGCCTGAATTAGCTCAATTATAGTTGAATCACCTGCAAATTTTATCAACTTGATGTTGAACAAGCTTTAAGATGATACCAATAACTCTACATGCCCAAAAATTGACGAGAGCCTGATTCCACCACGCTGCCTCACATATATCATTGGTACTAGATTTCAATGCCAAGGATGTGTTTACCTTTTTTTCAATTAACAACAGCAACATCCCCCACCCCCACCCCACCCCA
>NW_004797323.1:1755280-1756855 GCF_000002075.1 Aplysia californica | reverse complement strand
CCCACCCTCACCCCCACCTCCCATTTCCCCCCTCAAACAAAAACAAAAGGATAGGGCGTACAATTAATATAATTTAACTTGTATTTTTAATGAGTTTGAATATATTTAAACTTTGAAAGAATCAATCTTGTAGCCACAGTAACTTGGAAGACGTGTGTTGTCATGCCGTATTAAGTGTGCTTTCAGTGTGCGTAGAGATTACTCTGGACGACTTCAATATGGTTTGGTTAGGTTGTTTGTTTTATTCTAATCAGAGTTTTGCGGCACTTGCAACATAGTTACGTCATCTATACATATTATATTTGTGAAAGTCTGTCACTTTGGCTGCCTAAAATGTCCGAACCACTTAAAAATTTGACAAAATTAATGGTGGTTCAGAATCATTTCAAGGGTGAGAAAAAATCTTAATGCCAGATAACGCCTGATGTCGTCTTTCACCAGGATTCGAACCTTGGAAGCTAGACGTAGCCTTTGCAATACAATTGCTTCGAAGTATCCCCATAGCAAGGCCGACAAGCTCACGGTGTAGAAATTTACTCATATAGTTTCCTTTCGTTGTGGGGTTTTCTGCTTTAACACTGACTTTCTATTTTAGGAACAGGTGAACTGTCCTCAACATTTGTGCAAAACAGCAACAACAGTAGCAGCAACAACAGCAGCAACAACAACAACAACAACAACAACAACAACAACAACAACAACAACAACAACAACAACAACAACAACAACAACAACAAAAACGACGATAACAACGATCATCATCATCATCATCATCATCATCATCATCATCATCATCATCATCATCATCCGGTGCTTTGCCGACTGGCGTGGGCAAATGGACCTCCACTACACTCGGTCTTGCGTTGCAGCAATGGTGTCTGTTGTTCTTGCTGCTCCTAGCCATGTTGTCATCTTGTCCAGTATCTTTTCCCTCTGTCTGCCTCTGCCTCTCTTTCCATCAAACGTGCCTGTTGTTATAATATTCTCCAAAGCTTCTTTCCGCATTGTGAGTCCGAAGAAATTTGCCTGTCACTTTCTTATATTCGTCATGCATAAGCTGCAAAAGCAGCAGCAACGCCAGCAGCAGCAGCAGCAGCAATAGTAGTAACAGCATCTACAACAAAAAAAGCAAAGACAGTAAGAGCCAGCTCAAGCTGCTGGTAAGGTACACCAAAATGCCCATTCATAAGTGTTGTAAGAGAATGATTTCCATTTTCTTTACATAGGGCATGTTGACATTCTTTTTTCATTCAACAATACCCCCCCCCCCCAACCCCTCCCTTGTTGAATATATATATATATATATATATATATATATATAAACAAATGAAATAGAGAAACTTGATTAAAACAAATTCAAATGTAATAAAAAATCTTTAAAATAAAAATAAGTAGCACTATACTTTTTTTAAAATCAATCTTCTAGACTTATGTAATATGAAACATATTTAACATGTGTTGTTATGTCGCGTGGAATATGCATAGGTGGTTGACAGGTGCTCAGGTGTGATTTGCTCCTTCTTTCAAACATCTTTCGTCCAGTTCCCTTCTCTCTCTCTCTTTTTGTGTTTGTTA
>NW_004797323.1:1745280-1750280 GCF_000002075.1 Aplysia californica | reverse complement strand
ACTGCTAAAGCCCAGAGGAAATATTACTGTAAAAAAATTAATATCTTTATAATAACCGTCGATCCTGTCTTAAATGACAACTTTTTTTCCAACTCAAGAAAGGAGGAGTAGATCTGTGTGTGTGAGTAAGGTACATTATTACGACAAGATGATTCAAAAGTTCGTATTACTGCATCTCTTTTCTGTCCAACTTTAAAGTGCAAGGCCCTCGTAAGAGGACTAAACTGTCAATATTTGTCTTAATGATGTCAAAAGCCAGAAAAATGAAAAACCGAATCTCTATCAGTGAATGGAGAAAGATCTATATTTATGAATACAGCTGACTGTCGTTCGTTTTCTTATGACACGATTCCGTTTTATTTGTTAGTTCCAGTTTTTGGTGGGTTGTTTTTTTTTGTTGTTTTTTTAATGACCTACACGATATCAGTCTCAATTTGAGCACTTCTTAGCCGTGTTTACAGATAAATTCTGAGTAAAAAAGGTATTGATACCATTGAAACTAAAACTGAGAACAAAAAGAGATGTAACAGTAACTGATAACGTCCTTCAGGCCGGTGATCTTTTTTTTTTCTTTTCTTTTTTTTTTTTTTTTTTTACTGAAGTCAAACTATATAGTGTAAAGCGCATAGAGCCTGCTGTTGAGCGGGGATATGCGCTATACAAATGCTATTTTTTATTATTATTATTATTATTATTATTATTATTATTATTATTATTATTATTATTATTATTATTATTATTATTAAACTACATAATTTTATTATACGTATTATGATTTCTATCGGTAGGCCTACTTATTGTTAAATGTTACAAACAAGGTATTCAATAAGAAAAAACACTAACTCGAGTTTCAACTATTTCTTAAAAAGAATCCTAGAATCTAAGTTTAATATCGGCCACTCCCCCTATTTGACGTACGTTACGAAACATTATTTCTCTTTCAGTGACTGAGTCAACATCCGTAACATCATGTTTAGAAGTCTTTGTTTAAAATAAGTGTATATGTTTGATGGAGTGACGCATCAAATTAGTTATCTTTGATAAATAATGTTATTCTTGCAGAATGACAAAGAGTGGAGTCATTTTTGGGGGTATTTTTAAGAATACATTTTAGCACGTCCGCGGCTCAATGTTGACCCTGACAAAAGAAAAGAGATATTAGAAGCCTATGTCTTCTGATAGACCACTTATTTTACCACTTTCACAAATTCACTTTCGTGTAAAAGATAGACAGATTCTTTTAAATGTCTTCAATGCAGCAATTCGCCATTCTAAAGGGATTGCAGATCACATACATTCATACAAACATATATACATACATACATACATACATACATACACACACACACACACACACACACACACACACACACACACACACACACATACATACATACATACATACATACATACATACATACATACATACATACATACATACGTGGATACGTGTATACGTGCATACGTGCATAATAATATGCACTTACGTACGTACGTATGTACGAACAAGAAAACATGGATGCTCGGCCAAGTAAAAATTTGACATACGTACACACTTTACTGTACATGTATTAGAGCACGTAGAGCTGTATTGTACGGGATTAGTGGGCGTCATAGAAAATATTTGCATTATTATTATTATTATTATTATTATTATTATTATTATTATTATTATTATTATTATTATTATTATTATTATTATTATTATTACTACATTAATTTGCAACAGACAAGGACTTTGTAGCCTTCTGTTGACACATGCCAGAGTTGCTGGATGCATTGAGAATATCTGAAAGGATGAGAATGAGTAGAGACTCTTCTTACACATTGCAAAGAGAAATCTGACTTGCGTGTTACTCCATGATAGTGATTTAATTAGGTCCGTTCCTAATAGAAGGGACCACAAGTGGTGGATTTGTGCTGATGTGAAAATGTTGTAAACTTTTTAATTGACCAACAAGGGTGATTATGCAACGCATCCGTGTTACTGTTGAAGCATTCAGAGGACTGTGTAGACGCAACACACTCCAAACAATCCAACCAAAGAAAGTCTCACTCATGAACATGTTGCCTCCGACTTAGGTACATGTACAACTTCTTAATTAATGGTATGCCCATTTTGTCCTTGTCAAATTGAGGATTGACATGATTCACACTGGATGTAAATAACAAAAAGCTTTGATGTCTCATATTCCTTTGTTTTTCTTGTTCTGAGCAGGGTAGACTTTTGTTACCGCTGGGACTAATTCAATTGCATAGCACAAAAACAGTGGGAAAAGAAATTTGACTTGATAACATTGGTATCATTTCTTTTGGTTTCAACGACCTCGAATCGATTTAGTCAGGGCTCAACTCAAGGCCAAAGATAAAAACATTTAAATTTTGTTTACCAATTTTTTTTTACCAATACACCTTTGCATTTGCATTTTAATTTGCCTTTTTACCCTTTGTGTCGTACACTTTCGTCATCGAGTTACTACCTCCATCCCTCCCCACCCCCATGTACCTCCTCTCCCCTCTCTCTCTCTCTCTCTCTCTCTCTCTCTCTCTCTCTCTCTCTCTCTCTCTCTCTCTCTCTCTCTCTTTCTGTCTGTCTCTCTATTTCTGTCTGTCTATCTCTCTTTCTCTCTCTGTCTGTCTGTCTCTCTCTGTCTGTCTCTCTCTGTCTCTCTCTCTCTCTCTCTCTCTCTCTCTCTCTCTCTCTCTCTCTCTCTCTCCCTTTCCTTTTGTCTCTTCTTTTCTCTGTCTTTCCCTGTCTCTCGTTCTCTCTCTCTCTCTCTCTCTCTCTCTCTCTCTCTCTCTCTCTGTCTCTCTCTCTCTCTCTGTCTCTCTCTCTCTCTGTCTGTCTGTCTGTCTGTCTGTCTGTCTGTCTTTCTCTCTCTGTCTTTCTCTCCTTCTCTGTCTTTCTTTCCTTCTCTGTGTCTTTCTCTCTCCCTCTCTCACACACATGCACCTATACGTACATGCTCACATGCCATACATACCCATCACTTTTCCTTTGGGAATAACATACGTTTGAAATCTTTTCTCGCGATGGACTTGATAAAGGGTGTCAAGAAATATTATATTATCTAACCGTGGTATGATTCGGCGGGCTGCTGGCCTACCCTGTTGAGCATTTGTTTAGTACGGTTGTAATCTAGGTTCAGTCACTGCTGCTCTTTTCCTTTGCCAGATGCTATCAAAACTAAATTATCGAATTAGTACAGCAAATATGCATTCGAGTTATTAAACTTTTCAGCTTCTTACTCAACTGGGTTTCTTTTTTTTTTTATCTACGCAAAAAAAAGCCCAAAGATTAATTTGAAGAAAAAATATATATCGCAGTGTTTGAAGTGCTTTGAGAGATTGTTTCTGAATGTGTGTGTTCACTTTTCTGACTCCGCAACAAATCAGGTCGTACACGAATGCATACCGTGTTAATTTAGAAACCACCCGTACTGGTTCAGATAATGTTTCTACTTCAGTGAAGATAAAAATGAAAGTCACAAAAGATAACGAAGTGTTCATGTGTGTGTGTGTCACCATAGGGACCTGTAGAAAGATGACTTGTGATCCATAAATATGAACACACTATACGTATTATTAGCCTCTCACATTAGTGAAACGGTAAAGTAAAAGTGTGATACATTTTGGCTTGTCTTATCGAACAGTTGATTGCCGTTCGTATTATAATTGTTGCTGCTGTTGTGTATGTGTGTGTTTGTGTGTGATAGCTTATCCTTTCGTGTTGTAGTTTAGAGCATTGTTTGCTGTTATTGTTGTTGTTTTGTTGTTGTTGTTGTTGTTGTTGTTGTTTGTATGTATATGTGTGTGTGTGTGTGTGTGTGTGTGTGTGTGTGTGTGTGTGTGTGTGTGTGATCCACGGGGTTTAGGGGAAAACGGGGTCAGTAATTCGTCTGTTGCGCCTATCAGTGACCTCTAAGAGAGTGTTTTTCGTCAGGGTTACCGCCTCCTTCGAGAATCGAGTAACGATCCATCTCCTTTCATAGATAGCCTGACCTCGTCAATGCACGCCGATGACGTGCCCATTCTTGCCTCGTCACCAAAGCTCCAGGATTCGGAGTGCCTCGCTCTCACAGTGGAGGATAGCCGGGGACTGGAGAGGGCGGTAGAAACTCAACTTCAAATAGCGCCAAAACTCAACTTCAAATAGCGCCAAAATTAAATAAATATGTGAGGCATCGTGGTGAAAACAGGCGCTCATCAATAAATAATGAAGTTGAAGAAACCAGGCCGAATTTTTCTGCTAGTTTCACAATTTTATCGAATTTTTGTTTCTTGACTCGACACCTTTTATGTTCTTTTAAAATCACAGTTCTGTATAGATTTTACAGAAAAACGTTGACTAAAGGCACAAAAAAGTAAATTTGCAATTTCCAAGGACTCTCGTGCTTTGGAATTCTTCACACTTTGGCCGCTATTTTCTTGCTAATTTTACACCTGAAACCAGTCAACTCCAACCTCCTTCAATCGCAAATATCACGACTTCTATTCTTAGATAGATAAAAGCATTTGTTTCATCAATAACAAGACAAATGAACAAACTTTAAGATGATACCAGTAACTCTACATGCCCAAAAATAGACGAACACCTGATTCCACCGCGTCGTGACACAATTAATAAGTTCGCGTTCTTTTCGAGATCACCAGTCGACGCAGAATGGACACCATAGGTGATCATCAACGACACAGCCATAAGGTACGAAGTACGAACCACACGCTACGCTCCTTGGAGACACCATTGAAAGACAGTCACTTTCAGCAAACAGATCCTCCGAGGCGACAGGAAAACTGAGGATGCTCAGTGTTGTCACTCATTTCGATTATGGCTGAAGGTAACAAGACCCCAGACACGAAGATCTATCGCGCCCACGCACTCAGTCTACTCAACTATACAGGCAGCAGGAGGCAACGAAGACTCTCAAACACCCAGGTCCATCACTGGGAGGCTGCCCAAAGTAAATCCACACACACACACAAACACACACACACACACA
>NW_004797323.1:1729411-1730508 GCF_000002075.1 Aplysia californica | reverse complement strand
GGAGGAAGACTGGAGAAATTGGAAGCAGAGGTGAGAAGGGAGGGAGCAAGTCAGTGCCTGCGCGTTTCGCCTTCAAAATGACCTCCTCTGTGACCGCTCGGCCGTTGAACTTCATTCAGGAAAAGAAAGGTACTCGCCTCGATAAGGGCTGCCCATTAATGTGCGCGTGAACGAGATATAAACAAGAAATCTACAAAAGATTCATATCACCTCTTTTGAAGACTAAACAAATTACAGGAATGAATCTCCACTGTGGCAACTGATCGTAATTATTATCAGTTATTTTCTGCTATTAAATAACAAAACAAACTATTTTACAAGCAGTCTCAAAACAAAACCCATACTTTCAGATATAAAATTTCGGTGGAGATACAGAGTGAAAGAAATATAAACAAGAAATCCAAACAAGATTAAAATCACATGTTTTAAAATCATACATCTATGTTTAAAATTGAACAAATTACAGTAATGAATCAGCTCATTCCGACTTTGCATCTGACAATAATAATTATTTTCACGCGTTTTTCGCTTTTTATACCTGCGTCTGTGGTGTAGCGGTAAAGTGCTTCGTCGTGGCATGTGGAAAACGTGAGTTCACTTCCCGAGTGGCGACAATTTTTAAATTAAGTGGGTCCGTTTGAGTGCTGTTATATTGTAGGCTGGCTACAAAGTTTAGGTTGGCCCCGACATGGCGGGTTGAAGCTGCCCACTCACTAAATCATAAGATGGGGGCGTAAAACACTCACACTCAACACTATCAGCTTATGTGGCGTAGAGGTCAGGAGCTTCAACATCGCACACAGGACAACCAAGTTCAATCCCAGAGTGGGGAACATTTCTATGTAGTTTCTCGATCTTTCTGCGGGGATGTTGTATCTCTCTAAACCCTGGTTGGCCCTGGTCAAAAGCAGGATCGAAGCCCACCCCCTAATAAATGATTATTAAATCGTGACGAGGAGGACGTAGTAGTAACATATTTATACTTTTTTTAAAGAAGAAAAATATAACAAACAAACAAACAACCCACCCCCAAAAAACAACAAGAACAACAAACAAAAACAAACAAAAAACAAAAAAACCCGAGCAACCACCCCCTC
>NW_004797323.1:1727473-1728731 GCF_000002075.1 Aplysia californica | reverse complement strand
CTCGGTCACCTGTGCCCGATAGGACCCCCCTCCCCCACCCAAATCCACTTTTTCAACTATTTTTGCCCCTTGCCCAATCTTGTCAAATTAACGTAATCTGATTAGAGAATCACCTCAGGTGAATAAAGAAAACAACAAAATTAGAGATTCTGAGTACGAGAGTGGGGAATCCCACCCACTCAATCAAAACTTCCCATTTTTTAAAGTAAGGGTTGCGGGTTTGGATTTTCTCTTTCTGCACCTTTTAAATCCAATCATAATAGTTTGTTTACCTCTCAAACACAGGGGGGGGGGGGGTGTTTAAGATCCGAAAATTTAGGCCCAAAGCTTGAAACCTAAGGCCGAGTCGCGCGACTTAAACTAACAAAAATGCTTTTGATATTATATTTGACAACATAGTTCAGTAGAAATTGTCTAAGACGGCCACATATTGTGAGATTAACCTACCCACACGACAATTCTTTAATCCATGCAAGTTTTAATGACAGCCTCTGTCTTTCATCGCTATAACTATAACATTGCCCATCTCACCAGAAGATTAATAGTTGTCATTGACAGGTAGATGTCTTGACCAATGTCATTATAATGAAGAATAAACGCAAAAAAGTGGGTGAAAAAAAGGGGGGGGGGAGTCGGGTGAGAGGTGGTCGTTTGTACAGATGATAGTCTTGGAAAGACAACTATTCGTGCTGGCTCGACTGCAATTTGATTTGAACTACACGGTAGTTTAGGCTTTAGGGGTGCAACGTTTGTGTCATGTAAACAATTAGGCTCCTCATCATCGTACGCGACGTGAGGCCCACTATTGTTTGGCAAGTCTTTTCACCAGTATCTGTCTTTCAGCTGAGATTCTGCTTTCAACATGGGCCAGGATGGCCCTGCCTGGTATGGCAGCCAAGGTCGCAGAGACCCTGAATGGTCTAGATTGTGTCAATGGGGTCGTAAACCATTTATGATCCCAGTTCCTTTTGCTTAGAGCGTATTTTGCATCATTAAAAAGCAATCTGTAGGAGAAGGATTTGAAGGTTTTCCGGTCTTTTTTTCCCTGTTTAAAACTCTTTTAAAAAGCAACCGGAAATCTTTAAGAAAACTCTCCTCTAATTAAGGTTAAAAAAGCGATCGAAAACAAAATTGCACGCACAGTATGTGGACCAGGAACTTACCAAGTGAGTTAGCGATGAGCACAGTTTTACAACCCTCACCCTCCACACACACACACACACACACACACACACACACACACACACACACACACACA
>NW_004797323.1:1716669-1725884 GCF_000002075.1 Aplysia californica | reverse complement strand
TTCGTCAGAGATGTGTTAAGCTTTCTTCTGATCAGATGTGTAGCAACTTTTTCTTCTAACGGCGTGAGTAGCTCTGTGTCCGATTTCAAAAGTGTTGACTCTAATGTCGTTTCATGTTTGACTGATGGGGAGCTGGTACTGTCAGTAAACTGTTTCGTCTTCGTTTTAGGTGTGGATGTCAAAATATGAGTTTCTGATGAAATGTAAAATGAGTGTTCGTCTGTATGTGTAAATGCGCTGTCAATGGATTGAGTGGTAAAGGGCTGAGCACCATCGACTGTACTTACAGAGGAAACATCTGGGGTGGGGGTATCCGTTATGCTTGCAGACTCCACTGCCATACGAGCGGGGGACGGAGAACGCAACGCGTGTCCTTCCGTAAGCAATTAATGAATGCGTTCTTTAATGCACCCTTGGCTACGTTTAACCCATCGAGCACACACAGAGCACTGGTTAATGTTTATGCTTGCGTCGTAAGCGGACCAAACATAGCCACTGTCTTCTACACATTTCTGCGCGGCTTTCATTTGTAATTTACTTCCGTAGTGTGTGTATTCGCGAGCCACATTTCCTGCACAGAGTGTTGGAATGCTTGTTGCTGTGTCGTTGTCAATGTTCAGTCTATAATATTGCAATAAGTCAGACTTTAAGTTTTTACACAAAAATCGACACTGCTTAGAAACTTTAGTTTTTAAACTTCTTCCACCACAAGCACGACACAACTTGTTTAAATTCTCAAAGTGGATGTTATAAGAGTGTTCCATCTTTGATGTTAAAAGGCTCTATAATTATAAACACACAAGAAAGTCAGGCGGCAAGTTCCCGCTTCACAGAGTTTTTCTTTGCACCGAGCGTTGCACTAGACTAATCACATAAAGTGCGCTAGTTCATGGAAATTTAGCTCCTACCCTGAGACTTTTCACCACAATGGAGAGAAAAGATTTATAAAAAGAAATGTGAAGGTTAAAACAAAAATTGTCGTTTCCAATTATTAAAATTCTCGTTTAAATCCAAAAACTTCAATAACACAGAGATGTACAACAGTGGTAGTATATAGGTATCCCAAGGGAGTATAAAACGAGATAGAAACTGGTTTTAAACTGCGGGTTATAGAGGAGATGCTAGCTTTTATTTGGTATATAACACTCCTAGGTTTACGGGATGGAGAAAGGGAGTATTATGCCGTAAATTCCAGTTAATTTCTTGAAATTGTACCCTTTCCGCGCGGAGCGGTCAGATCTAGGGATAGGCCGGTGGAAGTGGCGTAACGCGTCGAGATTTATTACCTTCCGCGAGGGGTCACAGGGGTCAGAAGGGTCAGACGAGCTACAACTAAGTGCGCCGCTCGGAGAGTGAAACTGAACAGCCGTGTCTGATGACCTCTTGACAAATAAACATTTATTAGAAGCGCTATAACTTTTCAGGCCGGCCTCAAATTCATTCATAAGATAAAAACTCGGCTCCTGCACAATTTAACGCCATTTTGCCCGAAGTGATCCCGGTCTCTACCCAGCCTGAGACGAGTCACGAATGAGGCAGGACAGGAAGCCGGAGTCACAAGTCACAGGAAGTCGGCAGTGATGTCATGCTGGACAAGAATCAGAGTCCGAATAACATTTTTTCATATTCGGACTCGAGTCCGAATAGTCACTTAGTTTGGCTTTATCTTAAAAAATGCTGCCAAAATGTTTATCTCTTTGCTCCTGGAAATTTTGTCCAGTGACTCTCCCATTACGCCAGGACTGATTTTTTCAGAGCGCCTAGATCTAAATCTAGATCTAGGATTCTAGGTCTATCTATAAAATTACGGGAACAGTAAAAGTAAAGTTGTTCCCGCATCCGATCCGCACATTTTGGATTGCCTTGTTAGTGAGACAACTTACATCGGGGGCCTTCCGCATATTGTGGTAGGGTGGCCCGTTCCTTTCCACGCCGCCTTTACTTCCCCAACCTGAAGTCAGGTACCCATTACTGCTGGGTGGGCAGTACTAGCAGCTGTACCAGCTTTGTTGACATTGCTGGTAGATCTACTAGATGTAGACTTTTAGAGCAAGCTATCAAGTTCTTTTTTATTTATTTAGTAGAGAGTTTTACGGCGCTCGCAACTGAATAAGGTTATATGAGTGCCAAGGCGTGGGTGTCAACAAATAAGTCTTTACAGGGAATCAGACTTACTCTGCTCACCTCTCTAGCTTCAACAGTACAAGGTCTAGTGCTGTGCAGTGGTCGATGTTTTCATAGTCGATTATGATCGATTTCTAGAGTCGAAAAAATCGATGATCAATTAATCGAAAAAATGGAGTTGTGAAAGGGTTGCAGGGACAGGGGCGCAAGCCATGCCGGACGCAGGGAACGGAATCACTGGGGGGGGGGGGGGGGGGTTTTGTTGCTTTTTTAAAAATTTTTTTTTTATTCTGCAATTTATTTATTCATGATATAGTCTAGATTTAATAAAATTTCAGTAAAACCTCATGTTATTTTAAGGTGAAACTGAGGTCAGTCATAAAATTATATTGTTCAAATATCAAATCATAAACATTCCAAAGAATTGAAGATCAATATATATAGATCTAGACTCTAGTTCTAATAAAGTTTTGGTAAAATCTCATATTATTTTAAGATGAAACTGAGGTCATACAGTAAGAAAAATGCCATCATGATCGACATCGAACATGGCTCGAAAATCGATTTCGATCTTGAGCATCGCGATAATCGACGATCGATTACAAATCATAGTCGATTATGCACAGCACTAACATAACAAGGTCTGCTTCGACTATCAAAGCACCCCGGAAATAATGGGTCACAAGAGTGTGACAAACATACAAAAGAAGTAGAGGAAAATGACAATAGTAAGGATTAGGAAAGAAAATAAAAGCAGCAGTTCCCTGTTGTAGACCAGGCACAGTTATGAGCGTGACATGATGAATCGGCCCATTTACAATTCTACTGTGCTTGAACAAGAAATGTCCCCCCCTTTGGGAATGGCCTGAAGACACTACAGTTAGTGGTACTACCCCGGGGTGTATAAAGTTCTACTGGATGATTCACATACTACCCCTGATAGAGTATGACACCCACTCAAAGTCTGGTCAGTTTCATCCCTGCTGTTCTCACCAGTTGGGAAAATTTTACTAAGGTCTAAGTCGGTGTGGCCGACAATGTAATCATTAGGGGCCTATTTAAAAAGAAGCTTATAAATATTATAATATATATCAGTCACGTCGACCAGCGAAAAGCTTGGCAGGGCTTTTGTTTTGCCCTGGGCTATTGTTGCCATTGTAAACAAATGGGTTTGCTTTATTTTGATCAACACTTCAGACTTTTAAAAAATATGCAAAGTTCTCTTTAAAAAGCCAACTATTAACGAAACTGGCTGTGAAGCTTCCGGTCTTGACACAAATACATTCGCAAGTCACAAAATATCGCCGAAAACAGCAGTAGGAACCATTTATAATACCATATATGAGAAACAATGACTGAGTTGTTCCTTCGTGGAAACCACGTTTGGCTGAGTTTGACGGAGTCGTGGCTCCGGACGCAATGAGTTTTAAAGCTCCTTGACCTGTTTCAGTCATATGTTGTTCACATGAATAAATTGAATTGCTAAATTTTTACTTTCACTCCCGCACACAGATACACTGCTTTGAGGGGCAAACAATAACATAAACTGCAGTGACCAATGAAACTGTCACAAATCGGTTATTTTCAAGAAAATTCCAAACCTTATTGCAAAACATAAAATTATGTGTAAGCCACCCCTCGATTCAGGTTAGGGGTTCATTTCAGTGGCTGTTCCTCCCTCTCTGTCAATTATACTCCCAAGATAGCGGAAGGTTTCGACCTCTTCAAGTTCATTTCCCTCTACTATGACTTGCCCCTTTCGTAGTGTATCTATCCCTAGGACTTTTGCCTTTCCAGGGTGGATCCTTAATCCAACAGACTCTGATAGTGATAGGCTGTTTGAAATGTTGTCTTTGCTTGCATCTGTTCTTGAGTATGTGACAGAAGCGCCAAGTCATCTGCAAAGTCCAGATCATCCAACTGTGTCCAAGGGATCCACTGTATGCCGTTTCTGTGTCCTCTGGTGGTTTCCTTCATCAGTCTGTCGATTGCCAAGATAAAGAGGAAAGGTGATAGTAAACATCCCTGTCTCACACCAGTCTTGATCTCAAAGCTGTCAGTGAGCTGGCCATCATGTTATAACCGTGCAATTTGTACCTTCGTACACACTCCTGATGAGGTTAATCAACTTCTGTGGGATTCCATACAATGCCTCACAAATACTGATGAAAAGGATAAAACGCACTGTTGCACTTGTGATGTTACTGTCAACCAGTTTGCGTTGCCTTCTTTTGATCTTACTGAGCTTCTCCTGTTGGTGTGTTACAGAGCTAACAGTGTCCAGCAGTTGTCCTTTTGCGCCATGTGTGTTTTCCATAATTTAACAAGATTGACTGTGAAAAAACTTGTCCTGGTCTATGAAGATGATATTGGCTCCTTTGTTGTGTTTAATTGTTTTCTCACATAGCTGTTGAAATGCAAACACAGAATCAGTGCATCCTATTCCTTTGCGGAATCCAAACTGAACCTTGTTCAAGTTTCTCTATACAATATGATCCTTCACTCTCTTTGTGGCGCAGTAAAGAGTTGCCTCTATATTGAGTACAATCTAGTTTGTTGCCTCTTTCTTCTGCCATAATGGTACCGCTATGCTCTTCTGTCAATGTTTTGGGCATATATGTCAGTTAAGTGATCTTTACTTATTCCAGTTTTATAGAACTAAGATAGTCAAATCTGCGAGTGTGATAAAATGGTCCTGTGATGTAATTTTTACTTTTCCGGAGTATTATTCTCTTACATGGCTGTGTCCCATCTGAATCTGATATTCAGTACAACAAATAATGAATTGCTCTGCGGTTCTGGACCAGAAGACATAATTTGTATAGTTACTAGATGTATTGGCATTGGGATTAGGAACGTTTGAATACACATTTGCATCTGAAGGATTTGCTGGGAAAGTATTACATCACAAAGCAGATTGTCTATTTTTTCTTAAAAGCTTGAATTTATCTAGATATTTTGGGGGAAGACATTATATAACTTTCTTGTCTCAAATAGTTAGTGAATGCATTTTGAAGTTTCAAGTCCTGGTTTGGAATCGAATTGATTTCTAATCGACATATAAAAGCTTGAAAATATTGAAGTGGGAAATATAATCACCAGCTTTTTGCCGGGTTTTTTTTTCCCCCTGTTTTCAATCCAGTTGTCACATGTGTACTTTCCCCCTTCAACCCTGATCCATCTAAAGCCGTTCAAGGGCCAATAATTTGTTTTTGGAAGCACTAAATAGCAGATGATTTGGTCGTATCTTTTGAAAGAAACATAATATTATTATGTAGACAGGTACCTTGTCAGGGTAGATTGCAGACTATTCCACTATTTAGCAATAAAATGTGCTATGAATGAGGCTATTTCAATTAACTGCAAAATATAAAGACTAGTAAATGGAATTGTGTATTCATAATGTATTATTTCAATCTCTTTCCAGTACCCGAAAACTCAACCCATCGAGGGTCAAGCCTATATTATGCTGGGAGCTCTGTCTTTATTTAAATTTTGTCTCTCACTTCCTTGAAGCTCTTGAAGCATTAGTTGAGACCAGTGACGCTTTTCTGGGCCTTTGATTTTCTTAACAAAATGGCTATGGCTAACTTTTGCTCAAGAAATTGCTCAAAGTCACTTAATCTTCTAGCATGGCAAATGAAAAGAGGACAGTTTCCATTCGCAGCTGTGAGAATTTTCCCCAGTCATATAGGAAGAGACCTCAGTAATGTTTATAATCAGGATTCCAACAGTGCTTCTGGTTCCACGCCTTCTGAGAAGGATAATGTTTCACCTCAAAATGACACTGATAATGAAAGTGTCTCAGACGACTTTTCTGAAAAGTCACCTCATAAACGGTTGCACACTTCTGCTCCATTACGAAATCGCAAAGAAAATCCCAAAGATTCCATGAGCTTCTTGTTATCCCATGACAAACAATCGGACAAGCATTTTTCCAAGAACAAGCAATACTTTGAACGCATCTGGCTGTCTCAGCGGCCGGAACTTAAAAACAATACTAGGCATACAGATGCACCAATTGACCCAGCCCTTCACAGAGGGAAAGAGTTTGTACTTCCCTTGAATGATTCTGATATATTCGGGACTTTGAGTGTGAGTGAGAGTGGTGTTTCTTCATCACAATCCCTGCCGGTTTCTGACATCAGGGATCCAAATGAAAGGTATGTAGTCCATAACACATTGTTCTTGGTTATTATTGTAGATGTTCTTAGGTGTTGGTCAAGCTTTAGGTTGGTTTTAACCGGGGTGCGACAAGGACATTTTGGGGCTGTAATATTTACTTGACGGACTCTTTTATTTTTATAAATAAATGCTTATTCTTCCATGTGTGGGGGGGCTCTGTAGCTCAACGGGTATAGTGTTTGCCTTTCAACCCGGAGGTCCAGAGTTTAATCCCCACCAGTGTTGGTGTTTTTTTCTTCTCATGTTTTCTACACACGCTGAACCTAGGGAGGGTAGGGTCAAACACCTAGTCTTCTGGGGTAAAGATGAAAAATTTCAGAGCTCTCAGATATGGAGATTTTCCATGTTTAAAAAGATCCCTTAGTGGGTTGTAAAATAAAGAAGAGTAGAGATCTTCGAGTCACCATCCAGACAAAATTCAAAATAATTCTTACCCAAAACTGAAGCCACTGTATTCAGTATAAATATTTAAGAGTATCTTTGAAAATGGCACATGGCTGCCTGTTAGGAAAGGGATTATTCTACATTGTAGATGCAGATGAAGGGGCCGGTGTGTAAGAATCAACGGCACTGTGACATGAAGATCTTACAATGAATCAACTGAATCACTTCCTGATCTCTAGCTAGGGTATGAGGAAATGATTCATAGCCTCAGAGATGTTTTTCCCTTTCTCTTTTCTAGTTTTTCTTGTCTCTGTGTGTGCATGACTCAAGCAGTCATAGTCAATTGAATATAATGAGATGTGAGATAACATCAGATATTATCTTCTTTCATGATTAAAGCTCGCTCTCTCTCTCTCTCTCTCTCTCTCTCTCTCTCTCTCTCTCTCTCTCTCTCCCTCTCTCTCTTTCTCTCTCTTCACAATATAAATTTATGGACATACACACCCCACAGCTCCTGAAATATGAGTGTACATGAGGCCAAACAATCTGTAGCATTATTTTAAAGTTTCTACATTATTGTACTTGAGTTTACATTATACAGTGGTCATAAAAATACTACTCAAAGATAATCTTTGACCTTGCAGAATTGATGAACTCTTGCCCCAGGACGAGGATGCACCAAGAGATCGCAGACTAAAGATTCCTTTGACTAGATATGGTAGAATCGGCAAACAGGCATTTTTCTACACCAGAAAAATGTCCATGTTAGGAAAAGAAGGAAAGGTAGTAATTCACACAAAAAATTCACTTTTTAGTTTCAGATCGTAAAAGATTAAATGAGATGAGGTGTGTAGTTGTACTACTTGTTGTTGTGCTGTTATTGTTACCTGTCCCGTTGCTTTTGAGTCTCTGAACTGATGACAGTCAAGCATGCACACCGGAAACATGCACAAAGGAAACAGTTTTTCTGGTCCTTAATTTTTTCTTACTTATACGTATACATGTATAATCTGTACTTGAAACGCAATATACATATATTATATATTGAAACACAATATACATATATTAAATATTGAAATTGGTACATAATCTTAATTAAAAGATTTTCCTGTCCGACTGACTGCACTATATGCTTGCTAGACTTTTGTTACTCTGTTTAAAGTGTTGCCAGTGTTAAGCTGACGGGGGGGGGTAGTTGACCCCTCTTTTCCCAGATGATGGGGTAGTCAAATAATTGATGTTTGACTGCTTTCCCAGGGGCATCCCTGTTCTGGCTGGTTACATGTGACATATTGGGTCTTCAAACTTGAAGAAGACAGTGGTAAGCTGGTCTGTCCTGAGAGGGTGGTTGACGGCTTCAAAATTTGGAGCTGATGCTTATAGAGCAGTTTGCTGCTTGTACCACTTGTCCATCTGTTCAGTTAATAAAGTTTGTTTGATCTAATATGGTCAGATTGTAATTGTTTGATAATTCCTGCTATTGCTAAAATATTTTAATACCTTATATGTTTCACTATACCATGTGCCTGTTTATAAAGATGGAACTCTTACAAAAACCTTTGACTTCCTTTCTATGGTTTCTCACCCCAACAGGTTGAGGAGGCCATCGCTGTGTTTGAGCACGACATGATGATCAGGGACAGAGTCATGCCAAACAAACGGACTTTTGTCACTTTGCTGGGGATACTTGGACGTGCTGGACACACCACAAAAGCTTTCCAGTTGTTCCGAAAGGTACCTATAACTTTCTCTATCCGGTTGGTTTTCTGTTGAGTCAAAAAACTTTTTTACGTTGTATTTCTTCACAATATTGTGGCAATGTGTCTTGATGGTTTTAGCAAAAATGAAGAGAAGATACCATCTCTTAATAACAACGTTTATGTATACTTATATACGAGTACATGCTACATTTTTAGATGTATACGCCTCTTTATCTAATAGAGCACTATATAAATGCAATCAATACTGTTAATTAATATTATCATTATCATTATTATTATTATCATCATTATCATTGCTATTATTATTATTACTGTCATTATTATTATTATTATTACTATTACTATTATTAATGTTATTATATTGTATTAAAATGAAATTGTCGGCTGTGCTGATGTACAGATGAAGCAGCTGGGCCTTGATGCTGAAGATCACATGTACACCAGCCTGTTCAATGCTTGCGCCAACTGCCCTTCAAGAGCTGAGGGTCTGCGGAGGGCTCAGAACTTGCTCAACTACTTCCAAGAGAATGACATCAAGCCAAATTTGTTTACTGTCAAGTCCGCCATGAAGGCATTTGCTCTGTGCGGTGACTTCCCCCGAGTGTTTGCGCTGATGGATGATGCCGCTCAGCGACAGAGGCTAGACGTTCAATGTTTTAGCCCGTTACTGATGGCTTGTATTGCTGATAAACGTGCTGGCTTCCGCAGAGCTATACAAGTATGTAGCAATTTTATCTCAATCATTGGACATTATTGTCCCTTAGAGTGTCAGATGCCTGTACTATCTTCTGCCTCATGGAT
>NW_004797323.1:1713801-1716569 GCF_000002075.1 Aplysia californica | reverse complement strand
TAATGGTTAAAAATCCGCCACGCGACATTTGGACCAATCATGTACCGTGTTCCTTTTCATTGAGTAGTCTTGGGACATCGTGGTGACGTCAGAAGAGTTGGCTCCTGTGGGAATGTAGAATCAAATACCGTACACAAATGTGTCACGCCGTGGTGACATCAAGAGAGTCGGCTCATGTGGGAATGTAGAATCAAATACCGTACACAAATGTGTCACATCGTGGTGGAATCAGGCGTTCGTCAATGTTTGGACGTATGGAGTTATTGGTGCCGTATCATCCTAAAAGTTGTTCATTTGCCTTGCTTTTGATGAACAAAATATCCTTTTATCTTGAATAGAAGTCGCGATCTTTGCAATTGAAGGAGGTGGGGTGGCCTGGTTTCAGAAGAAAAATTAGCGAGAAAATGGCCGCCAAAGTTTCATAGCGTTAGAGTACATGTACTTGGAAACTGCAACTTTTACTTTTTTGGGGCCTTTAATCGACGTTTTCCCATAAAATCCACATATAACAATGTTTTTGAATGGACATACTAGGGGTTGAACCAAAAAACAAAAATTCCAAAAATATGTCCGAACTGGCTGAAAAAAATGCCGATTTCTTGGATTTCATTATTTTGTCGATCGCCAGATTTCAGTGGCTATCTGTGCAGAAGTTCCGTTCTCACGAATTGCCCACGTTTGGGATCTCTCTCTCTCTCTCTCTCTCTCTCTCTCTCTCTCTCTCTCTCTCTCTCTCCACTGAAGAGTAAAGGCAGCTCATGTTGAGGTATTCACTTGGGTCCCCAGGTTTTGAAGCAGTGTGTTAAACTTACTAAGTTAACACCTTTTGTTTGTTTTTTTACTATTACTAGGTTTACACTTATTCAACTATTTGTGAGGCAGCGCTGTGAAATCAGGCGCTCGTCAAAATAATGAAAGTCAAGAAAATGGCATTTTTCGGCAGGTTTGGGAATTTTTTCTAATTTTTGTGTTTTGGCTCAACACCTTCTATGTCCATTAAAGAACACATTTTTGTATGGATTTTTACTGATATAAATTTTCAGTTTCCGCAGACTCTAAAGCTAAGGAAATAACTCAACTTTGGCGGCCATTTTCTTGTTAATGTTACCTCTGAAACCAGGCAACCCCCACCTCCAATCGCCAATATCTTGACTTGTGTCCAACATAAATGGATAATGTTTTCCTCAAAAGCAAGGGAAATGGACAGGCTTTAAGAAGATGCCAATAACTTCAAATTTCCCAAAATTGACGTGTGCCTGATTCCACCACATAGTAACACATTTAGTTGGAAAGGGGTGGGTCTGGTCTGGAGGTCTGGCTGATCACTGCATCCTTATCAAACTTGACCTCTGATTTGCCTCAACATAACTGACTTGGCACGGCGCTCAGCCCATGCTGTCTCTGCGAGAGTGACCAGAGACAACACAAATTTCTAGTTATGTTTATTGTCCTGGCTTTTCAGATTCACAAATTACAGTCGAACCTGCCCGGATGGCCACCTCTATATGACGGCCACCTGTACAAACGGCCACTTTCCATTTCCCCCCTTGCGTTTTTTCTATACGGCCGCCGCGGCCACCATATTTTAACACACAACCCCTATCCCAATAAGCAATAACACCTGTCTTAGACGGCCACCTTAGTGACTCCATTGCGTTTTGCCATAAATTATGCATTGGCCCCTGGCGTTGTGGGCGAGCCGTCATAATTCAATCACCTGTCGTTGTTGTTAGGTTGTCCCTCCAACCGATCATGTTGCGTAGGCCCCTCCCACTGTTGACCAATAGCTACCAATTTTCAGCTGCTGGTGAGGTAAGCGTGTTATAACTCATAAGCCCCGCCCAGAACTCATACACAAATCATAAGTGAGATGAGTGGTCACTGTACTGTTTACCCAGTCTGTAACAAAGTAACAAAGGACGTCAACATGAACTTGTGACAGAAGCGTCGCTCATTCTCCAAGTGGTGGCGACTCATGTGTTTATTTTAACATGCCACTCGGTCTTCCTCGTCTGATACGTTTCGTTTTATTGTCACCCTTGTGCAAAATCAGCAACAAAATAAAAATTACAAACAAAATACAAACCACCACCACCAACAATAACAACAAAAAACAACAACAATGCGGCTACTTTCGATTGGGACCTCAGATGGCGAGGATTTATTTTCTTCATCTTGATCAGTCCTGCCTAAGACGGCCGCCTGTCTTATACGGCCACTTTTCTCCTTGACAATGAGTGGCCGTCTTACACAGGTTTGACTGTATTGTTAATTCAATTATGGTTGTTTGGGGGTGGGGGGAGGGGGGGTTTCATCCAAATTGCTTGTCCAGCTTATGCAATGTATGCCGCTATGTCACCTTGACAGTATGTGGAACGGTTGGGTTCTTCACTTTTATGTGAAAGACATGAGTTAATTATATGAGAGGTTTTTTTTTCAAATATCTCTGTTAGTGTCTGCACGAATATCAAATCCCATGTGACACACCTCCAGTTGTCCATCATAGACTAGGGTGAAGGAGCGTGGCACCTTCATAAGCTGTCTAATCTGTATTTTTGCAGTCGACCTTGGCAACTGATAGTGGAGTGGAGTGACCTGGTTTGTTGAAAAAGACTCGAGTAGTTTGTTTTTTGGGAGATGAAACATGACAAATTGGTCTACATTGATACCATCTGTTAGTGCTCTCTCCTCTCTCTCTCTCTCTCTCTCTCTCTCTCTCTCTCTCTCTCTGTCTGTGTCTCTCTCTCTCTCTCTCTCTCTCTCTCTCT
>NW_004797323.1:1693211-1713533 GCF_000002075.1 Aplysia californica | reverse complement strand
TCACCCTCTTCTTTCTCTCTCACCCTCTACTTCCCTTCTTCTCTCTGTCTCTGTCTCTCTCTCTCTCTGTCTCTCTCTCTGTCTCTGTCTCTGTCTCTCTCTCTCTCTCTCTCTCTCTCTCTCTCTCTCTCTCTGTCTCTCTTGTGTGTGTGTGTGTTGTCAATATCTTTTTCATTTTATTTATTCACATGTCTGCCTATTGAGAAATATGTGCACTGAGTTTGTGGCATGCCATAGGGCTCAGCATGAAGTATTTCTGAGACAACATAAGTATTTAAACTTTTCTCACTCAAGATGAGATGTCAGTCAAAAACCCATGTCATCCTAAAAAATGAGTGAATTGCATTTTTTTTTCCATGTCTAAACAGTTGATTATAATCAATGCTGAAGTGCTTAGGAATGTCCTGAACACCTATCTTGCATGTCATGAAGTCCTCTCAGCACCCAGGTGAAAACTTTGCCCTTTATCTTTTTAACAGTCTGCTTATCATACCATACTTAACCCTATCTGTGTCGTCGTGTTTTACTATTATATCCATTTGACGTGGGGAATTCTGTGCCACCACTTTCCAAAGAGGAACTTTACTGGTTAATCCGATCCGTACGCTTTGCATAGCGTTTTGTCAAAATGATTTGTTGAAAAATACTGAAAGTTTCCAAGAGATCTTCGTACTAGAAGTATTCTAAAATGTGAAGAATACAACTCCAGGGGTACAAAATGACTCCAGGGCGTATAGATGGGGTTAACATGTTGTGTGTTGACGTCTTGATGATATTTTTTTTTCTAAGCAAAGAGAAGCCCATCAAAACGATATGTCTTGTCATTTAGTGATTGGGAAAAATGCAAGATTTGGCAGATAAACAACAGAGGAAGAGTAAAGAAGTAGGACCTTCCAATGTTGTCCTCCAACAACCCACTGATCACAGTGATGTTTACCGTACAACAAGACATATACAATAAACACTCTGTATGATAGCTACATTTTATTTGTATGAATGGTGGTCACTTTGGAGTAATAGTCATCTTACTGAAAGAGGGAGTGGGCATAATATTTGGCATGTGATTTGTGAAACGAAGGTTGCCTCAAAATTAAGTGATGACTGGGACACACACCGTTTGCTCTGCTGGTACCATACTTGGTCATGAGGTGGATTGCTCAATGTACTTGAACTTGGATTGTTTTTAGAAGTTTTCAAGAATTTATTCTGACTTGGCTCACCCACTCACCCTCTCATTAAGTGTCAACTCGTCCTTATGCTTTTACCCACTAATTCTCTTTTCCCCTCTCTCACTCGTCTATTCTCTGATACATACACTTATCCACTGTCTCGCACATTTGGTTCTCACTCCTTCTCTCCGTCACACACTCACTCCTTCACTCACAGCCATATACTGTACCCACTCACTCACCTTTTCATCACTGTACTAAAATATTCACTCTCTCACACACTCATTACACACTTTTGCAATCCAACCATGTGTCTGTCTATGTATTTCTCTTTACTTCTGTTTGAAAAATTCGTTCACGTTCCTTTGTAAGAAAAGCTTTCTCTTTGGCCTGTGAGTTACGAGTAATTCTTTCTCTTTTATCTTTTCCCTCTGTCCCTCCCCCACATACACACTTTTTAAGCAATTCTCTCTCATTCCTTCTCTTTTTGATTCAGGTTTGGCTCAAGATGAAAGAATACGGCATCACACCAGATACAAAGATTTTCAACCTGTTCATTCGTAGCGCCAGAGACTGTGGCATCGGGAAACCCTCTGAGTTCCTGGCTGCTCTTGGAATTTCCAGTCGTGATCTGAGTCACCTGACTTTGTCTCCTGCCATGGGGCTTTTGACTGAGAAATCTGAACTATTCCAGAGAGTCAGAGACTCAGCTGATTCATCAGAAATTGTTAAACAGGAATATTTACGTAAAGATCGGAATGCTTTTGAGCTTGAATCTGCTACAAGAGCTGATCAGGAGTGGTCTGGAATTTTAGACTTTGAGCACACTAGTAATGCTGATGGTCGAATAAAAAGAGGAGAAAATGAAGATATTCGTCACTTGGGTTCTGATGTTGAAACTCATGTTCCGGATCATCTTGAAATAATGGGTGGAAGAGTTAATGCTGATGACGGAACAGCTAACCTCAAAGATGCTGAGAATTACATTAATGTCTGTGCAGCAGAGGTTGATAGAGATATTGCAGAGATGTTTTCTCAGGCAGATTCTGGGAGAAATGCAGAAGGAGAGAAAGTGTATGAATGGTGGGAGGATGAAGCAGATACTTCAAGCTCATTCGACAGCTATGAGCACTTTGTCACTGTGACAAAAGGTTTGAGTAAATCTAGAAACAATGAATTGTCTAGCTCTGTATTCTCAACCCTCTTGTCTCAAGAAGTATGTTTGAAAGACATGGAGAAATCGCTGGTTGCTGGCATGCCAAAAGATTTGAGAGATTTGAACAAGCCAGAAGCACGACTGGCATTATTAGGTGGGGTGCCAGAGCTGCTATCTCAGATGGACAGGTTGGGTTCGGATCCTGATGTGAAAACATTCACTCAACTTCTTTCCTGTCTGCCCAACACGGAGTCAGCTGAAGTTTATCTGCTTCTTCAAATGGAGAGTAGGGGTGTCCGGCCCGATGTGGACTTGCTAAATGATGTCATGATGCGGAGGAATATGCGGCATGAGAAGGAAAGTGTGAAGGTATCATGTTCCTCTTTCTACTCATCTCAGGTCTGTCGATGACCAGAGTGTATGATTATAATGTTGCATATCGTCAGTGTCGTGCCACAAACACAAATCCTAAATCATTTTTTAAAAATTTGAAATAAATTAGAGATAAAGAAAGTGCCCAGATCAGAACTATTCCTTAAGTGCTTGTTATTTTTAAATTAAAGATTTGGAAGAAAATGATGAAACTGAATGAAAGTGTATTGTGAGATACCCAATGGTGTCTTTATTCGATTGACCTCCTTATATCTAGTAATCCCTAGCAATTAATTTAGGCGATTGTGGAATAATGCCTAGGATAACATTTTTGTCTGCTATTTATTGTCTCCTGCTAAGGCTGTCAGCAGAGAGAAAAATGTATGCCTACAAGGCGCATTCAATAAGCCTTTACCCAGGCTATGAAGAAATTGTCATGCAACACTCAAACTTGTTGAATGTGATTTTTACCATTCTGGAAAGATGCATGTGGAGTTTTTGGAAAATCCGATGAATTATGTGAACTTAAGAGTACTTTTAGTTTTAGTAAATGTAGTATTTGAATACCAGAAGATGAATGGAATTTATTTTAAATGGAAACAATGTTAACAGTGAAACAATGTTAACAGTGGAATCTTTTGAATACCACCCCATAATGAAATCTTTATTTGCAAGGAAAATCATCAGTGACAGTTTTGAGAATATATTAAGTGTTTACCTTGCTGAAAGCTCTTCTTCTGAAACTGTTAAAAATTGGTTAAGGAAGTTTAAAACAAGCTATCTCTCCATTCTTGACCGACTTCTAGAAAGGCTCCCTACCATTGTTGTTCTGGAGGAAAAGTGCGTCTAATAAAGAAATTGATACTTTACACACCTTGTCACACCTTGTCCACAGTGTTGGGGTCACTACAGTCGGAACATGTCCATCTCTGCCCCCCCCCCCCCCCCCACTTCCCTCTTCAGGATCCATTCCAGAGTCTGTCTGCTTATAGTCCCCATCATAATCTGGTTGGAGATCCATCGGACTGGTCCGCACAGATGGCTGTGTTTCCCTTCTCCTCTTTGGATCCCCCTCTCCTTCAATCTACCTACCTAAGGTGTGGGAACCACTATCTGCCCTATTCTTCCTCAAATTTTCCCTTACAACGGTTAGGACGGTTGGTGTGTCCAGTGTCAAATTCCCTCCCACTTTTGCTTCTCCAGCCAGCTTGTCTGCTCTCTCGTTGCCGATTACCCCTGTGTGGCCCGGGCAGAAGATCCAGAAGATATTTTACAATCAACGAGTACCTGTTAAACAGTTAACAGGTGCTACAGAAATGAAAATTGGCTCCAATGATCATGCACAACCATCTTTTCATGCCAAAGATATCAGCAGGTTGGGTTCAACGAGTTTTGATATCAGATAAAAAAACAACAAGTAAAAGCTGACTGTTGCAAAAACACATTGAACTAGAATCAGGTTTCAGAAGGCACTCAAACCTTTTTTTGAGTTGTAACATGGGTTCATCATTTTGATATCAAACTAAAATCCTCTTCAATGCAGTGAAAACCTCCTTTATCCTGATGGCCAAAGAAGGCAATGGTGCAACTTTCAAGTGAAAACGTTCTGCTGTCCTGTTTTAGGGACAGTGAGGGTATCATCACAACAGACTACTAAGAAAATAGCCCTACTCTCACTTGAGACTAATATTCGCCATTGTTGATGAAACTATAATCAAATTTGGTCAATAAATGACAAGGGAAGCTACAAAAAGGAATCCTTATGCTGAACAACAGTGCTTGGAATCAGAGCTCAGAGTCGTGAAGTTGACTCAGACAATTAAAGCAGTGTGGTTACAAAATTCCCCTACTCCCACCCTATTTTCTGGATAAAGCACCTGCTGACTTTTTCCTTTTCCCAAATCTTAAAAAAACCTTCTCAAATTGCAGCATTTCTTTTGTGCTGAATATTCTCTATCTGCAGTGTAGGAATGGTATGTGTCCTATTCAAGGACTTTTGAAGGTCAACAAAGGTGGCAAAAGTGTGTCCATTCACAAGGTGGCGGTAGAGAATCACTGAGAGTATCAAATACCACCTTTCTAGCTTGCTTCTTTCATTGTCAGGGTAGACTTATTGAACTCTTGTAGCTTCTACACTGTATCCAACCTGAAGGACTGATATTGTAAGAGTTTATGTGAGCCTTTTTTTTTTGGGGGGGGGGGGGATCACATGAGTATAAATTTATTGGCACTTAAACTATGACTGTATCTGTATGACATGCTATCCGCAGGCAGTACTTCCCATAATGTCCAAGCTAAGACTGAGCCCTAACATGAGAACGTACGCTGCCTTAGCCCTGTCGTGCCGCACAGAGGAACAGGCCGTTCAGCTCATGGAGGACATGCGGGTAAGTGGGATGGATGCTCACTGCCTTTGAGGGGAAGGTAACAACATTTTGCTTGTTTGGTTTGATGGTGTGGGCAACTGGTTGGAAGGGATGATGGATGCTTTTATATGGTCTGCTGCTGTCTCTTCTTTTCAGTCTGTTACTCTTGCAGTTTCCGAGACTGCCTTTATGTCAGTGCAAGGTATCCTTGATATGTTGCTTCATGCCCTGAGTTGTAAGTCTGAGTGGGTGGCTGGTGGTAAGACTGATAAGTGTTTCTTCCTGCATGGAAATTAATTGTAAAAATGTTTCAGCCCCATCAGACGGAATTCCCGGTCTACTGCGAATACATGAACACTTCATTGTGCCTTATTCCTCCGTTTACCCTATAATAGTAGATATCGACAACCTCATAGAGGGTGTGTTGTATGTCAAAAATTGTCAGCCTTAATTGCCACTTTTAGTGAGAGAATCAGTGATTGCAAATAGGGCTGAGGTGCTTTTCAGAATTAAAAAATTTCAACATGAAGTAAACGGCTAATGAAACAAGCATTTTGACAGGAAAGAAGGCTTGGTCTAAACTGTGTATAGATGAAATTACAAGGGTATGAAAACTTGTCTATCGTTTGCGGCTAGACATAGGTCAGGTCTACAGGTACAATAGCAGTGGTGTTGAAAACGATGATGGTGCCAGTGATGAGGATTCGAATAGATTTAGATCTAGATCTGGATTTAAGAGTGAAGGACGGGGGTTTGTTTGTTTGTTTGTTCGAGTGGGTATTTTGTGGTGCTATCGACATTGATTTGGAGGAAAGGGGTGGCCATCTGGTGGATGTGAAATGGATGGGGATCCACAGTGACTGACACTTAGTAAAAAAAATCAAGGAAAAACTCTGGTATTAGTTTGAGGGTATACCTTCAATAAATATTGTGACCTAGTTTATTTGGCCATTTCATCGCTTGCATTGAAAACTTTTGTGATTCTTATGCTTTTTAAAGTAAAATTTAATTTGAAGAATGTAAGCCAAAACCACTGATGCCTGTTATCCCCTTTCCTTATTGATTTTTCTAATAGTTCCCTTTTGTTTTTTTATTTTCTGCCCATGTACCAAAACATTTCACAAGATAGGCTACATCATTTGTCATCTATTAAATTCTCAACTTTGTTCCATTTTTAGGCCGCCAATTTGGAGCCAAGTGTAGAGGTCATGGGTCACTTTATATATAGCAGTGGTACAAGATTCAGCTACAAGCGTCGCATGCTGCAAGTGATGGAGGAATTGGGTCACAAGCCCAACAAAGAAATCATCTCCATTCTCGAGAGATCTTTGGCAAACACCAAAAGGAAAATTATTGAAGCTGTGAGTAGTTTTTGACTTTCTGACTTTTGGTTAGTGAGACTAGGCTCACAATAATGTCAAAGAATGTAAGTGACATGATGTTTAGTGGATGGTCTGTGGGGTGGGTCCCTGGAACAAGACGATATCTCTGACTGAAAAACAGGGCCCTGTAGGAACCAGCACTAATAAATCATCATGACCATCATCTTGAAGTGCCAGCTCTGAAACGGACATAAGCAATCATGGTTTGCCAGTCATTTCACTGCTCAGATGCTCTGAAAAAAAACTATAGCAATGGCATGCTTTTAACTATTGTCTTCAAACTTCTGCTGTATCTGACAGTACTTTTTGCTCTTACGTAAAGGTGACATTGGCACCACAGTTTTACTGCTAGTTAGAGTTACCTCATTCTGTGTGCTTCTGACCAAAGAGAGCCAAGGCTTGTGGCTTCCCTTGTGCATGTGAACCCTGTCTGTACGCCCTGGGGTCATTTTGTGCCCCCAGGGTTGTATTCTTCACATTTTAGATAACTTCTAGTACGAAGATCTCTTTGAAACTTTCAGTATTTCTCAAAAAATCATTTTGACAAACTGCTATGCCAAGCGTACGGATCGGATTAATGAGTAAATTTCCTCTTTGGAAAGTGGTGGCACAGAGTTCCCCATGTCGAATGGATTCAATAGTAAAACATGATGTACGGATAGCGTTGATCACATTTTATCAGTAGCAGGACTACGTCTGGCCAAGCCAATACAACGATAAAGAAATTATGTTCGCAGAAGAGATTTTAATTGCACTGAGGTGGCACTTCATAATCCTTGTAGTCATTTATAGAAGTCGCCCCCCTAAGTGAAATGGGTTTTTAGACAGTACCATAGTCAGTTTGTGCTTCAGTCTTCTTGTCTTAGTTCCTGTATTTGTAAATTCCTTGACCTTTGTCTTCAGGTAATCATTTGGGAAATTTGTTGGTGGTTGTGGCAGAAAATGAAATGTATGTCTTGTACGAATTGCTGTGAAGAATATTTGGTACAAATTTTAATTGGTCCTGGAGCAGTTTTCCAGTAGTTTGTTTCGTTGGGTTTTTTAAAAATATCGGTCCACTATTCTCAAACAAACAAATAGAAAGTGTCAACTGCTATAAAATCGAAAAGCACGATGAGCTCAGTTCCTCCCATATAATAAATGTTTGCAGGCACCTGTATATATCATTTTTTAAATGTATTTCAGGAGAAGTCTGGCGAAAACAATTACCTCTTGTCAGACCAGTTCAGGATTCCATTCCGCAATTTCTTGAATTATTATCGTGAGTGGCTGTTGCGTACAGAGCTGAAGAGACCGCCACGACCCTGGAAACCGTCCAAGCCACCAGCTGTGAACGAAGATGAAAAGTCTTCCTCCAATTGAGAAAGGACTTTGTTTTGTACCTGTGGTGCTGCTTTGCTTGATAGATCTACATGTCATGTGATTGTGAGGTTTTGTGAACTTTCTTGTCCCTGAGAGGCATAGATTTGGTGCTTGTGATGTTTTAAATTCTAGGGATCATTAACCATTTAACTCCTAGAGCAGCGTTGCATGGAGTCTATCGATTCACACCTATAGCAGCATTGTGCTGCGTTTTGATCGCCGAACGCGTGACATTGCCATGGTCTGCATTTTTTTTAGGTCTAGGAAGATTGTCCGATTAGAATTAACCGAAAATGAGGTTATGAAGGAAAGGTAGAAAAGTTTTTTTTTGTTTGAGTTTTTGAATGGTCGAAATGACCGAAAAATGGTGTGTATGTGTAAATGTTTAAAGTAAATATGGTGAAATGGAGCGTGCAATAGAGTTTGAGCTAGGACAAATCCTTAGTTTGGTGACCGTGGGCTCCCATTGTTCGTTTCTCACATGTTTTACCATTTTCAAGGGCTAATTAAGAAAATTACGTAAATTAAGTAATGTTTTATTTTATATTTCCTGTCTTGAACAACTTTATGAACCCAATAATGATAATAATATTATAATAATAATAATAAATGAATTTATAACGCGCCAGAATCCACAAAACCTGCTCGTTGGCGTTTACAAAACACACTCACACACACACATGCACACACACACACACACACACACACACACACACACACACACACACACACTCACACACACACACGCACTTACAAAAGCTCTAAAGCTCAGTACCACTACGACATGCATAAATGTTCAAAAAAATTTTAAACAAAAAAACTGACATATTTCAGATATGGAGTTCCAGCATTATAAATATACTTTCCTGAAAAACATTGTCTTCAACTTTGATTTAAATTGATCAATTGAAAGAGACATTTTAACCTCTTAATCCAAATTGTTCCAAAGTTTTGGGGCACAGATGGAAAAGGCCCTTTCACCCAACATTTTTCTGGACCTAGGCGCTTTCTCACTGGCAACCAGTGGAGGGTTTTCAAAATATCATGGGCATGGTCTGAAAGTTTTCTCAAAGTTACAAACTTGCAAGTCTTGCTGCCCTGTTTTGAATCTTTTGAAGTCTGGCAAGAGTAGAATCTGGACTGCCAAGAAGAAGGGTATTACAATAATCAAGGTGACTTATAATAAAAGCATGAACAAGATTTTTTGTGGTATTTTCATCAATAAATTTCCTTATTCTGCCAATGTTTCTAAGATGGAAGTGCATGGTTTGACAAATTCTGGTGACGTGTTTTCTTTGAAAAATCAGGGTCAAAATAAAAGCAAAGGTTTTGTATGGCACTTGATTTTTCCACCATAGCAGTTGCATTGCCTTGATCCAAACTCTCAAATTGTACATTTGCTCTTAAGTGATTTGTTCCCATTAAGATTATTTCTCTCTTGTTTATTGTCAAACATCCAGTCCTTGATATCTTGAAGACAGTTTTGAAAGGTTGAAATCTGTTGATCTTCTTTTCCCCGGTTGATTGGTATGTGCAGCTGGGTGTCATCGGCGTACATGTAATGTTCTAACTTGTGTTGCTTAACAATGTCAGACAATGGAGTTGTGTAGAGTATAAATAACACTGGTCCAAGGACTGAGCCTTGAGGGACTCTATAATGAAGCTGAACTGACGATGATCTCACACAGCCAGCCTCTGGTGTAGAATTGCCATGAGAAGATGTAAGTTGAACTGATTGGGATCGGTCTTTGAGATAGGATTCCAGTCATTTGAGTGCAGATCCACTGATGCCGAAGTATACTATGAGCCGCTGTAATAAAAGGTCTTGGTCGATGGTGTCAAACGCTGCGCTCAGGTCAAGCAAAATAAGGGCTGTACACTGTTTTTGATCAGTGTATCGGATGATGTCGTTGTGTACTCTAAGGAGGGCAGTCTCTGTGCTGTGAAATTTTTTATAGGCTGATTGACATTTGGCGGCAAGACCCTCAGCTGATGAATACTTTTTGAGACGTGATGATACTAGCCTTTCCAAGACTTTTGATTGGAAATTGAAATTGGAGACTGGACGGTAGTTGCTAATGAGGTTTTTGTCTAAGTTTGATTTTTTGAGCAGTGGTGTTTCGAGCGCATGCTTAAATATGGGTGGGACATAAGCCTCTTGCAGACTGCTGTTCACTATAGAAGTTACTGCTGGTGTAACTTCTGCAACACAGTTTTTTATCAGCCAAGCTGGAATGGCATCTAACAAACAGGTCTTATTGGTGGAGGTTGTAAGTATTTTGGAAATTTCCTCTGTTGTTGCAGGCTGGAATTCATTTAAAGATGAATTTAAATTTGCCACCATTGATTCAGCTGGAGTTTGACCGAACTCGTCTCTGATCTTTTTAATTTTGTTGTTGAAGTGATCAGAGAAATCCTCTGCCAGCATCTGCGCATCTCTGTGTGGTGGCAGGTTGACTGTAGTTTCATGATGTAAGAGGCCTGTAATTATATTAAAAAGTTCTTTAGAATTGCTTCTATTGTCATTGATTTTATTTTGAGCATGCTTCACCTTGGACTCTTTGATAAACTGATTAGTCTTGCTTTTAGCTTTAATGTAAGCCTGCCTGTGCACCTCCAATGTTGTTGTTATCCACTTCTCAGCTAGTCTTCTCTCTTGTTTTGACAATCTGTTGTCATCTTTGTACCATTGATGGTTCGGGCACAGGCAAATTTTGCGTTTTCTCAAAGGGGCATGTTTATCTAGTAAACCAGTTATTAAAAGATTCTATTTTTTCTTGTGGTCTAGAGGTTAAGGTGTTCGCCTCTCAACTCTCATTCAATAGGTCCTGGGTACGAATCCGGATAACGACAGTAAATTCTATTCTCTAAAATTATCTCCTTTCATATCCTTTCCTGCTCTCTAACAATGTTGTGTCGTCTGCTTTCCTCTCCTCTTACTGATCCCAACCCTCTCACCTCCTGCGCCCCCTCCTCTGGGCTCCTGACTCTTTCTGTAGCCTTTCTACTGCTACTACTTGACTCATTCTTACTGCTGTGTTTCAGCCACATCCCTGATCTTATTATGGTAGGTAAGATCTACTCCTAGCCTTCTCAGATAAGGGCAAAAAATCTCGGAGGTCCCGTGTTTAAGTTGCGCTCATTAAAGATCCCTTGGTGATCCAAAATCGATAAGAGTAGGCTTCAGCCCCCACCCGGGCTAAATTCTAAATTTCCTACAAACTGAAATGTTTAATGTGTCCCGCGCGCTCATATGACCTTCTGTCATTGCGAGCACCGTAAAACACTTACTTTACTTTTCCGATCCAGCGGCCGTTCTAGTCCTCCGGTCTGACGATATGGCAAAGAATTTACAGGTTTTAATCAGCTGTGCTTTGTCGCTGTATAGAGTATTTCCGATGTCTGTGGAGGCAGGTAGGTAGGTACTACCCAGGTCGCAAAGTGCAGGGCAGTTAAAGAGGTGGTGTGGTTCTGTTTCATCCTGGCAGTCGCACAACGGGCTGTCGGGTGGGGTATCCTTGCGGATCCTATTAAGGTAGGAATTTAGTGGGATGTGTTGTGTTCGCAGGCGAAAGATCATGACTTGTTCTCTTCTACTCAGGGAATTTATTGCATCTTTTGAGTTGGGGGCTGTCATGTGTGTAAATACAGTTCTTCCAGTTTTGCCCATTGCCCATCCATTCAGCCACTGTTCCCTGGTGTTGCGTTTGATGATGTTCTTGGCTGTCTGTTGTGATACTGGGTTGTGAGGTTGTGTTTGTGATGCTTCCTTCTTGGCAAGGGTGTCTGTTCTGTCGTTTCCTGGGATGTTGTGGCCAGGTATCCACTGTAGAGTCAGGTTGACGGCATAGGTCTGTATGAAGGTGTTGATTGTTTGAGCCACAGATAGGCTGGCTGGGCTTTCGAAATTCATGTTTTCCAAAGCTTGGAGTACTGACTTTCCGTCTGTGAAGATAATAGTGTTCTTGACTTTGTTTGGATGTATTATGAAAATGTTGGTCAGGTGGAGGATTGCTGCTTCTATGGCGACGGCTCAGCCTCATAATTTGTACAAAAAGTACCGGATGCATCAAATAGCTCTTCACATGTTTTGTCAGGATGTTCAGTTCTTACCCCAAAGCCTGCGTTTATAGTTCCCTTGAAGGCTGACCCGTCTGTGTAAACATGAATTGAGTCACTAGGGTAGGAGTCAATTGTCTTCAGAGCTGTTGTCTTCAGTTCTACTGGGTCACATTCCTTTTTCACTCTTTTATGATGATGGAAGTTTTGATGTTGGCATTCTTGATGTTAGTGTTTGAGGGGAGTTCTGGTCTTAAGGGTTTCAGCATTTCTCTGTTACATGGAAAATGGTGTTATTCTGCTAGTTCAGTGGCTGTGTCAAGTATTGATCTTCCATGAATCTCTTTCTTTGGTGTAAAAAAAAACACTTACAAAAAGAAAACCCACAAAAAAACAAATGTGGCTTCTATCGAATATTTACAAACAAACAGCAGGCACAATATGAGTTATGTCTACATATAGGCCCAGGAACAAACCTGTGACAATAATAAAATTGGTCTATGATACTGAAGCTCAGAATTCACTGTACAAATGGGATTGAGCATAATTTTAGAAGTAATTCAACCCACACAAATACATTACCATTTAAGGAAACATGCAGTTTAAACATTTGAAAGATGGTTTTCAATTGTTAGAAACAACAATCATAAAGGGATGAAACCTCTTTAGCTCTTGTCTTCATCTGAATGAGTTGAGTTTCCAAACTCTCTGTCTTCATCTTCATTGGTGTCAAGGGAGACTGTTTTCTGGTCAGGCCTGTCCAAAATTGACAATTGTTTGGGCATCGCTGGAAGACTGGTGAACTGGTTTGCATCGCCCATTCTGCAGTTGCCATCTATGACATATAGGCGTAGGGTGAATTGGCATGTCAAAGTTGAGTTGGCAGAAGGTGAGATAATTTGTCCTTTGTACATTTGTAAATGATGTTTCAATGAGTCATCTTCAGGAGGGAGTGATATTGTACTTTTTTTTGTTGCTTGCACCATTTTTCTGCCCTAACTTGTCCACACATAGCATCAGCATCTGCACCAAACACTTTTGTCAAAACAAACGTTTTCATGTCATTTCTTACATCTTCATCCATTTCAATACCCTCCCCAAAATGCTGTAATAGTTCACATGCTTCCAAATTGCTCTTCAATCTTTTCATAACAGATTTCTTTTCATGGCCATAAAATCCTGATGTGTGGTCGTTACCAATTATGATATGGGCCGCTTTCATAAGCATGGAAACATTTTCAGAAAGCATGGTGCAACAATTGATTATTTCATTTGATGAAGAGCTGATCCAGGATCTTCCCCGATACGTACACAGCCTGTGTCCTCACTGTCAGTGACAAGAGGATTTTTAAGCTGTCTACGTTGTATCATGGCATAACTTGACAGTAACATCGTATCTGCCTCTGTTTGTTAAAAAACAAAATTCGTGTTTGCCACCTCATATTCCAAGTTTGTTGCTTGCTATCCCTCGATTACATAATTTTTTCAGAAGTCTAGAGATGTTTTCAGTTGGTCTTTTACAAGCTTTTGGGGTCTCATTTTATTTTTTTGATTTATCAAAAAGCTGTTGAACTCTGAAGGTCCTGGAAATTTGGTATCCGGAGTTGGGTACTGGTTGTGTCCATGTGAATACTTGGCAGCCCAACGGTCACGTTCATCATCCTTAATTGTAGATGGCAGATCATATCTGTCATTGATGAGGATAATCTGACTTGCTTCTGAGTGTCTTGATAGCACTAAGCCACAAACGCTGTTTAAGTAATCTCTCTACCTGTATTCATCCCAATCTCTCTTTCTAGATTCTCGATCTTCCATTGTTGGACTTCATGGTAGTCTACAAATCAGTACCATTTCAAAAAGGCTGATGAAGTCCTTTGTTATATCTTGAGTAGTTTCTAAAGAAAAGAACTCAAGGAGTCGACTTTTAGCTGTCTTGTGCATAGAGCCATCAACGTGTAACATGAAAAGAGATGCCTCTGTAATCTTGTTTTCTAGTTACATTTCGAGGTTGATACTGCCTGATTCTTCAGCAATTTGTAATAGTTCTTCTAATCCAAAGCTTTCCATTTGTGTTTGCTCCATTGGGGCACCTGTTTCTCTGCGAATGTGCAACGTCAAGACTTTTGGTTGTTTCTTTTCATCTTTGCATTCAAGGGTTTCATTTTTGTGGAGATTTTCCCTTGAAGAAAGGTTTGTAACTGGACTTTTTGCTGTCTTGAAGAGCGCTGTGGAAGTCTTTAACCAACTCTGTGAACGCGACAACACCTGTCTGCAGGAATCTCAGCATTGAACAAGAGATTTCAAATATGTCACTTTTGAAATCTTAGAGAGTAGCCAACAAATCCTGAATAGCCCGTTTGTCTTTTTTCATTCTAGCAGGCTGACACTCGACATGTTTTGTTTCAGTGCTTACAATTAAGATTTCCATTCAGCGCGTTCTTGATCTACGCCACATTATTTACTTTTTTTGTAGTAGAAAGTGAACTGTTTCTCATTCTAAAGAAGACTTAACAATCCCTCTTTGAGTTTTGAATGTAGATTCATGGTCATTTCTATCCACATGTCCAGAGACATACAGGAGTATGGATGACCTGACGTGGGCTGGGCAAAATGTGAACGGAAAAAATTCAGTTGCTCCTCCGGAAGTGACGTCAACATTGCCCAAAAATCTGCGAGCCGTAGAAAATATTCCTGGTTGTCATAAGCAATCAAACCTGGTAACATGTCAAATGAGATGTCATATACTCTTCAGCGTCTAGAGCATGGCATGCATGGACATTTTGAGCCAAAGGGTCTGACATCTCTGAATATGACACCCAAAACTTTCCCATGTCTGTGCCAGGCAGCGCATATACTTGCTTGACTAGTTCTCTTTATTTCAACATCTTCCTCAAGTTGCCTTGTAGCTTCCAGTAGGTTTTCTTGCGATTCATTGGAAATATTTTTGAGTACATTTAGATTATCCTTTACATTGTCTGAAAGATATTTGCTGTTCACTATGCTGTTCAGTCTGGTGTGGACTAGAGCTTCTCTCATCAGAAGAATACACCTAATGCCCCTTCTGTAATGTTTCCCTCGCAAAGCTTGGTCTACAGAACCCGATGCAACTACTTTCGCTGCAACTGGAATGTCAGCTAACCCAGATCCTTTGAAACGTTTGAAGATAGCGTGCATGTATGACATCTGTTTATAAAATGCACCGAAAATCAGAATTATGTCCTTAAAGAGAGTGTGGTTATCATAGATGTACACTATAGAACTAGATACAGTACGCCCCTCTCTCGCCTTGCTGCGCGATGGCCATATTTGACAGCGGCGTCCGCCATGTTTTTTATGGCAAGTTGTGTGAAGGAGTTCATGCTAAAGCAATGGGCTAGGCATGTTTTCTCTCTCTCTCATACGCGACAGGCGAGGCTTGGTTCTTGTTGATTTTTTTTTTTTACCTGGGCGCCGTGGCGTACTATATCTAAATTACTAAATTGCAACAATACGGCGTTCTTTCTACAATTAGATCTGTAAATAAATGTATTATTAAATAGATAGAGATAGAGATATGGGCTTTAAAAAAAAGAAGAAAAAAAAACAACCTTTATTTCTTCATCAGCACTTTATCTATGAGGTGGTTTATTTCTTATTGACCGAATCAAAGCGTATAGGGCCTATAGAACTTTTAAAAAGAAGTATGAAAAGATGTGGGTGTCATGGGAACCTCCCTTAACCACCCTACGCTCTCTCTCCTCCCAAATCCCAATACCAACACCCCTCTCCCCCCCCCCCCCCCCCCCCCCCCCGGGCCCCCCTCAGATATATGAGTTTGGCATTAAATTAAATCAAGATGAGCCATAGGAAAACAAATCCAGAGTTTTTCAGCCTTTAGGTGTAGGAATGCAATGAAGCTCTTGATAAAGCAAATTCATTCAAACAAATGATGAATACATGTACTGGTATTTTTAAAATCGTGTTAAACTTTCCCTTGTGACATTTGAACAGGAAACTGTATTTTTCATTCATATGTTCACTTTTTAAAAAAGTATACTAAATTATAAGTAGTGTTTTCTTATATCGGTATTAAACTTTGGTTTATATTGATTTTAAGAACTAAAGTAGACCATAAACAGCACTTAAACTAAAGCTCCTTCTATTGCTGTTTTAAGTAAATCTAATTCTAGACATTAATAAAACAACTGTGATAACTCTGGACTCACTAAAGATAAAAAAGTGAACTTAAATGTTGTTTTGTAGCCTATTCAATTGTTTTTCTACTCAGTGTAGTGATAACTGAAACAAAAACCTTTACTAAGGTGTTTTTGGACAACATTCAATAAAACAAAACAATAAAAAGTACACTGTTTCAGTTTAATAAAGACATTTCCTGCCCATTGTGAAAAAGATCTAGCTGCTAGTCAACCTTAACTTCACATGGCCCAGAACCTTACTGATGGCTCTTTATGTTTTAAAAAAGAAACCCGGAGTGACTATTTGTGTCTATAAGACATATTATGCACTAAAAATAGATGATGTAATTAAAGAAAACAGACATCACTGAACTGCCTGACAGAACCAGTAAGACGTTAATCCAGAAAGGGACAAGAGGTTTCACATGCTTGCACCTTTAAGAGAATCGCTTTGAATCAAAACAGAACGTTAGAATCAAATAAAACATGTAAGACTAAGAGCAGAGAAACGCCCACTCACATGTAAACAAACTTTTTAGTCACATTAAAAATGGCCGCCAACAATCTCAAATGTGTCTGTGTCACATAACCTCGTACGGACTCTAGTTTAAAAGGGGGTAACTCTATGGTGGTTATCCTCTTTGATTTTGTATTTAGGCATGTCACCAAGTATAAAAGCAAAAGGTATCTCCTTTTCTTGCATTGAACTCACAAGTTTTTTTCATGATATCGTACAAAACAGACTTACTCAGTAGCTCAGGGTAAGCTGTATCATAATATGGTTTACTTTTCCTAGGAGAAGGTTGAGAGCATGCTTGAGCCCCACTGTGCTGTATGCTGGAACTTGTTGCTCATGTGGGGGAGGTCTGTTACTATCATTGGCTGTATGTGATAAGGCATGTATTGCTGTCCGGATTCATTGCAAGTCAATGCTATCTGAAGGTTGAGGGACTTCTGGGTGGACTGCAGGTTCACTGTTACTTCCAATTGGACGCCTGTACTGCTGTACACCAGTTAACTCTGCTCATTTATTCATTAACTTTGCAGTGATTTCATTTCTCTTTATGTCTAGGGAACCAGGTTTGTTGCATTTTCTTTCATCGGTTTCTAACTGTAGGTAGCCTACATGACGTTTGTCCCGTGAGCCCCAGTCGCATCACCAGTTAATGTATCAACCTTGAAATCATCCTTGTCAACAATGACAATAGCTCGTTTTCCATTCAAAATTTATTGTGGGCAAGTAGAAGATGCTTCTACATCCTGCAAAGCCCAGTGGTCATACAGAAGCTGTATGTCTGAATAACTGATACTGGCACCACTTTTATGAAGAGTATCAGTTAAATTTCTGCTCCTTGTGACACCATCCCTGCTGATGCCAAGTCAGTGACTGTGCTTGTTCTTTTCCCACTCATTTGGTATACATGTATCAGCATTGAAGCTAAACTGAGCGTTGAAGGACTGATCTCCAGTTTGTTTTTCAGGTTTCCTCAGCAGTGTTAAAAGTTTTAGGAGTAATGGGGACACATCTTCGCTTTCTTCTAGGTCTTCAGTGTTAGGGACCCATGTTGCTGTAGATGTTTCATTTATCTGTTTAGACAATCGGCTGGATGTTTTGGATCAGTTGTTCGTCACTAACCCTAAGAGACTACATTGTTGACTGGATGTAGTCCACTTGTGTCATACACCCTGCCACTCTACTTCTTTTCCTTTCTGTTTTTTAATCCGATGGAATCTTTGTTTTCCTCGATAAGTAGCTCTTTAAGAAATGATGGTTTCATGTCACCAGACTGATTTCCTCAGTATGATAAATTTTTATTCCAATATGCTGGGTAGTAGCTGTAATGCTACATTGAGCAAGGGTTTGGAAAGTCGATTCAGGTGTTCGGGTAAGACATGTTTTATTGTTGAATGGAAAGGGAAGAAGCGTCAAGCAGACTGCCAAGTGGGTAGATTTTATGCAACTTGACTGCCAACCTGATTTGCCTATTGGTACACTCTACATCCCCTTTTTAAAAAAATAAAAGGTGATGTTTTCTTATGAATTCATACCCAATCTTTGTACCTGGTAGGCACTTTGACAGCACGACCACTTTTGGTTGTGTATGTTGCGTTTGTGTCATTATTGTTTTTATTACCCGGTATCCTTGGAGCCATGGTTTTAGACTTACTGAGAGGGAGAATAGGTGGGTTTGGGGACCCGGTCTGCGATTGCGGAGAGTATCCTTCTCGATAGCTTCGTTGTTCTTTGTTTAGCTTTTGGCTGTTCTGAGCATTCTGAGTTGGTATTTCAATGGTGGTGTCACCTGGTGTGTCGTTTGTCTTAATCTGGGCTTCGGGTGATGATGATTTGCTTTCATTTAGTTGTACTCTGTTCATTCTTACTAAATTGCCATCATCTTTCCTGACAAAAGAGCTCCTAGGCTCTTTAGATTGTCTTTCCACCGTCGCTTTTTTCCAAAGATTTGTATCAGGATCGAGGATGGCCACCTGTTGGTAAATCTTTAGTAGTTCTATCATGATGGTGTTTTTTAACATCTGTTCTCCTCGGATGTAGACAATTTGCAAAGGCTTGTTTGAACCTTGATTCTGGTGGAGAAGTCTAGAGTTTCATCGATGCCTTGAGCAAGTGTGGATAGATGTAGTCTGGCGATTCTTAAATTTGTTGAGGTTACCTGTAACCTTTGTGCGAATGCGTTTAGTATCGTGTCTAGGCTCTCTTTCTGTTGAGTGAATGAGGAGCTAAAGGGGCTGTACATTTTCAGGCCTTCATTATCTTCGAGGATATACAGGACCAGTGCTTTGTCTTTTAGGCCCGTCGTTTCCGAACACGGGTTAATGCATTGTCGCCATAAGCCATAAGCTGAATTCTTCACGTTTGCCTTTGGTTCCGGCAAAGCACATGGCTGGTGCCTTTCGATAGGTATGTTGTTGTGCCTGTGCCATTGTGCACTGTATCGGGGCTCCAGTTTAGATCTATTTACATGTACTTTGTAATAAACTAGATCAATGCTTACAGTTAATAATGATACTTTACCATCCGCTTCCACCATGCAATGCTATGTTGAGCAAGGATTTGGAAAGTCGATTCAGGTGTTCAGGTAAGATATGTTTTATTGTTAACTGGAAAGGAAAGAATCGCCAAGCAGACTGCCAGGTGGACAAATTTTAGACATTGACTGCCATTTTGATTTGCCTATAGTACTCTCTACAGTAGCGAATGTCATTCGCAAAGGAATCAGACAGGGCTGAAGTGGATAACTAATAAGTTTATCCTTCATGCATGGGTCTTCAAACAGTGGTAACTGGTTCTTGAAGGTTCGCCATGCTGACAATGTGTTTAGTCGGTATAATTTTCCTTCCAGATAAAATGTTTCCTATCTCCGCCTTTCATTCATAAGAAAATTTGTTTTGCTCTGTGTTATTCGTGGCATAGATGAACTCATTAGTGAAGATGACGGTCCATCTGAAGGCAGAAGAGGAATATCTTGCTCTCACCTTTTATGATCTAAAGCTCAGTTTTTCAGAGGATGACATTGTCAAACAGCAAGAAGAGTGCATATGATATTTCTTTGGATCATCTGTCCACGCAGTAGACTCGAAGAGATCACCAAATTTGTCAAGTCCACACCACTTTTCCGATTTTGCTTCATATTTAAAGTCTTCCATTCAGACTGGCTTATGGTTTCTGAGGGTTTGCATTGCTTTCCAGGCTACAGTAAACATGCAAACGATACAGACATCTTGATGTTGTATGAAATATGTAACAGGTACATGTTTTACATAATGACTTCATTTTCTTAATCTTCACGTAGCATTTAGCTGTAAAGAAGATAAGTGTGGGTATAGAGGCATAGTAGATACAAGTCAATGCTGTTGAAGCCAATATTTTACACCCACTAAATGTTCAACTACAATAAATAGGGCATATTTTCACCACCTGCAATTTAAGAGAGACAAACATTCCTTTTCACCCTAAATGATATTTGGCTCCTGTAAGAAAAATGTAAGATGGAGGGGGGGGTCTTGAACCGATGTAAATGTAATGTTACACCTTTTTTTTCAGTTCCGAGGTGTTGACATTTTCAGAATTCCACTGTAATTTGTTTTATTTGTAATTAAGCCGATTTTGACCTTAACATGAGTGCATGTATGTGTGCCTGTTTTTCATGAACAATATATGTAAAGCGCATAGAATAATGATTGTAATGTAACACAGATTTGCTCCATATAAATGTCATTTTATTATTATTATTCGCACAATGTAACATTACAGGATGGGGG
>NW_004797323.1:1677697-1693111 GCF_000002075.1 Aplysia californica | reverse complement strand
CAAAAAGTCTCCCCCAAAAAGGTGCAAGATTATATTTGAACAGCCCTTAAGCAAGCCCCAATTATCACCAGCTATAGCTGTATTAGCAGTTATGGTCCTGGTGCGATGAGTTTTTTAAACCCTGTCCGTATGTCGTGTTTTACTATCGTATACATGCGACGTAGGGAACTCTGAGCCACCACTTTCCAAAGAGGAAATTTACTCGTTAATCTGGTTCGTGCGCTATGCATAGCAGTCTGTCAAAATGAATTTTTGAGAAATACTGAAAGTTTCAAAGAGATCTTCGCACTAGAAATAATCTAAAATGTGAAAAATACAACCCCAGGGGTACAAAATGACCCCTGGGCGTGCGGATAGGATAAGGACAAGAATTTGGTTTGAAAATTAATTACTATTACTATGAAATGTGACAACGCCCACTACATAATACTTTTGCTAATATTTGTTCCAAAGAAACACTTTGCCCGTCTTTCGGGGCATTTTTGCAATCAATGTACAGGATTACTAAAAATGTCGAGTTGAAAGTTTGTTGACATCATGCGCAATGTGTTGACGAATTATTCGTACATGTAGCACAATGCCGGGGAATCCCGCCATGTTATCATACAATAATTAAAGTGATTCCCTGCCATATTCTGTTTCATTCTTATTTCTGTATGACATTATATCATATCCGTCAGGAAAACCCCCAGGAGTTAAATGGTTAATTTAATGGTATGATTCTTGTGCAAAAAATATTTGTCTTGATCTTTTATGAGATAGATAACAAACCTTTTGGTTTTGTGCAAGCAGGAGCGAAGTCCTTGCGAGTTCGCATCAAGGGAAAAAAAACAGATTTTGTTGTATACTATACCCTTCCTTTCCTAGCTTTGTTCATTTTTGCTGTAGAAATGTCTTTTCTTGTTGTCTTGTTATGTTAGTTTGTACAACAGGTGTCTGTTGGCGTGAAGGACTAAGTGCAAAGAGCAGGTGGTTGGAGGCATCATTGGTAGGTTGTTGTACTTATTTTCATTCCCTATTTTTGTTTCTGTGTTTCTCTCTTACTTTCTCCCTGTATTAACCTATATTTTATCAATGTCTTTATAAACAAACAAAAAAGAGCAGAGAGCTGAAGGACCATGGGATCAAATCAGGCTGGGCCCTATAGAAGTAGAAGGGAAAAGAGTTCACACTTTTGGCAGTTGGCAGAGGCGAAACATGCATGGGTTCTCATAGTCGTACACTCTAGAATAAAGGAAAGATTCTCTTCAACTGTCTCCATATGATGTAAACAGATCCATCATCATCATGACCAAGACACTAACACATCATTTATCAGCAAAGAGACATGAATTAAATAAAATTCAAGTTTTGTGACACTGTATCATGGTTAAGTATAGATCTAGACAATTTTTAAGTAAGAGTCACCTTGCATGGAGTAGAAGAGAAATCAAAATGCTAAACAAAGCTCTCTTAAAGCAAAGCATCACTGTCAAAAGAAAAATGAGACATGCCATTCTGATTCATCCCTGCTTCACTTTAACTTTAAGATGATCACAACCTATAGAGAAATCAGAGTCAGTTCATCTAGGTGAAGACACACATGCACGAGAAACAAGAAATCAGTCTTACATTTTGTTGTCAATCATCAGCCTTTAATGTAATAATAACAAAAATATGCATATCCCTCAGAGGCAAAAGACAGCCCAAGTTGACAAGGTGAGACCCTCTGAGACAGCAATGGGCAACCTTGCAGGATTCTTACGGAATCGCTACCATAACTATAACAGAAAATATTTCACAACAAAATAATAATTGAGTTATCATCGCTGTCCTCCCAGTACATGGCAGGTGTCAAACAACAATAAATTATCTGTAGTTCAAATTTACACAACATTGACATTGCACTTTAGGCTAACACTCAAACTTTTATTATTCTAGTGAGCTTTTAGGACATCTTGTTGGCCTACGTTCAAATAGGGTCTTCAAACATTCTTTTTTCATTACTGACATAACCCACAGAAAGGGATAGACAATAACTTCAGAGAACTAAATCAAAAGAGCAAAAACTTGGCCAATAAATACAACCACATTCCATCGTTACTGATGACTCCAATATCTGAACACTGCTGGGTCAAAATAATAAACTGTATAATATAAAACCCAAACTGGAACAGCAAAATCCTTCGGACCTCTCCAGAAGAGACGAAGTCATTTTTACTCGATTGCGCATCGGACACACGGCCCTGACCCACAAATACCTCCTACAGGGAGACGAGAAGCCGTTCTGTGTCGGACGCGACACAGATTTTACCATTAGACACATCTTAACCGAATGTTTAGACTGGAGAGATCCGAAGGAAATATAAAAGCAAGAAATTGCAAGACATTTTTTCCATCGTTGGTCCCAACAAAATTTTGAATTTTATGAAGGCCATTGGCCTTTAACTTTATGGCAAATTATGAAGTGAAACAATATTGTTAAAAAAATTTTATTGTTATTTATAAGAGTTGTTTTAAATTGAAAATATATACACCTAATTTTAATATTTTAGCATTTTAAAGTCTAGCTAATAGTTGACCAACCGTGCAGTGAACTGTTGCGAATGCAACCAACTTGTGTTTCGCGCGCTCATATGACCTTTTGCAGTTGCGAGCGCCGTAAAACCCTATGCTAAACAAACAAACAATTTGTCTATGGTTGAGAACAAAACTTTTGTGTCGCATAAGGGGTTCTCTGAGATTGCCACCAAGTTTGATCCTATGCTGCTGCTGTCAATTGAAACCACAGCCAAGCAAAAGAGTATCACCAATGAATTAGCATCTTTTCAAACAACTCATATCTAGATGACCCTAAACTACTAACAAGATTTAATCTAAAAAATAAATTAATTTGGAATTGTTGGTTGTACACAATCAAATATTTCACATTAATCCTCTTGGAAAAAGGACGGTCATTTAATAATTAATCCAACACACCTACCGTCACTGGTACAGTTGTCCAAACCTCTGCAGCATTTACCCCCACAGCATACACCACTTCTCAACTATACATCACGTCCACTCATCTCTCTCTACAACTCTTGCACCCATACTCAACTCCAAGCATTTCTCTGAGCCAAAGAGCAAAAAGTCCACAAACAGCAGGGTCAATTACATCATAATAGAAGATATGACACACCATCACATTCATGATCATTTATCTCAATCTCAACGACTGAAATGTGACTGATACCAAGAAACTCAGGTGGCATCTGTGGTCTAATGGTTAGTTTTCATAATCGTGAGATTGCCGGTTCAGGGGTTTGTTGAGGCTCAGCTTGGTCCAATGTTGTGTAACCTTTGGAGAGACACTTGAAACGAATACAGTCCATGCCGGCTTTAAGCACGGTCATCGGGAGAAAGCATAAACGTGCTTAATGCCGAAGCATGCTTGAGTGCGAAGTAGACATAATCCAGAGATTTTCAAGTAGAAAATTTCCCGTGATATTTCCCTTTGTTTGTAAGTAGGCCTATAGCTGTCCCGCAAAAATGTGCACTGTTATTTTTACACGCCATGGTAGTTTTTGTTTGCTTGTTTGTTTTTGTTTTGTGGTCGAATGGGAAATGAAAACTTAATTTAGACGGCCAGTCACGATACAGCACACTAGGCCTACACGCTGCCTGTGCGTACCACTGCCCGCTGTGCCACGTTCATACCACCGCCTTCAACCCACCTCGTGCGTGATACACAATCAAGATTAATGGATTGCGAGGATCAAAGGTGAAATCGCAGCCAGCCGCCCTTTCTCGTCTCCCTAACTCTCTTTGTATTTTTTAGTCTCTGTGTAACTTTGCCCTAGACTATAGCCTATGTTCACGCGCGCGGCTGCGTGCATCTCTCTGTCTTCCTCTCCACGCGTGTGAGTGTGTCTCCATCACTTGCGTTCTCTGTTTTTCTCTTAACACACTCCACTGCTGCAGAGTAGACTGTGTTTGAACTTCGATAGGTCATCATAAAAGTACTGACTGTCTTGTAATGAAGCGTGCCTGAAGCCGAAGTTACCATGCTTAAGTTAAAGGCGTGTAATTTTTATAGCAAAAATTCGGTATTTCAGGAAACGGTCAAACCTCAGAAGCAGGGGAGAAGAAAACCAGGGGTGGGGGGTAAGGAAAGATCAGAATCTACCATGAACTTGGGGGGGGGGGATGTATGGTTATGTGTTATATGTTATTTATGTTCTTCATGCTAGTTGCATCAGTACGTTAAGTGATGTACCCCATGTTATTTCATGTTACGTCATACTGTTATCATTCATCGTCTCTGTAAATCTATGTGTTCACAGATGAAATCATCATCAGCCATTTGTAATGAATAATAAAAGATCAATCAATGAACAACACAGAGAAGTCTTTCTTCAGTCCTCTTGAACAATTTCGATTGTAAATTCAAATGGAAACAGAGTAGTGAAGAACTGCCACTAACTCAAATGGCAGTCCATCCTTCAGATCTTCCCTTGACTAACAACGCTTACGGCACACAAAAACACCACAAAGAAAAATGTCTCCTGACAAGGTTTGACATTCACAATACTTTAGTATGCTTGGAATTATCAAGAAAATTGGCATACAGAGTTCTAAAATCTAAGTCAAACTAGTATACAGACTTTGAATATAAAGCTGGAAATAAGAACCTAAACAATCTCAAGCCAGACATATATATATATATATGCTACAGACATGCTGCAAGTTGTCATTTTGGATGGAATAGAAGCTTTCAATCAAATACAAACTCCCAAATGCACAATATATACACACTCTCTCACACACACATATATACAAATACACTCCTTTATTTACAAATGCACCCACATGTAAATTAAAAAAACAACTCTTGCAAGCTCTCAGAACAAGAGAAGAAGTCACATGAGAAAGGGCACATGGAAAATATCACAGCTGAGAAACCCTCCGTGACCTTGAAACCACATGACCTCCTAACTGGGAAGTTCAGAGAGTGAGGAGAATGCCTGCACATTACTATGGCAACACTCCACACAACTAAAGCATTCAATCTACCTTTGAAAGTCCCACCTCAAACCAGCAAGTTTTATATTACCATTTCAAATGAGAGAAATCATAAGATTTAAATATACAATGAGCTTGTAGTAAGTGTCAGCACGAGTGTCATTTGAAGTCGAAGAAATTGAAAAACTAAACTGAAAGTAGGGGCAAAATGATTGATGACAACTAATAAGTGTTATGGTTCTTAACCATCCTCATAAGCCACACATAAATAATAGGCAAAGTATGGGTTTGACACAAGAAGTATATAAAAACAATCTGGGCCCCCTTTCGATGAAAGGAATGATCAGTGCTTTAATATCAACTAAAAGTCATTGGCCTACTATATTTACACTCTACTGGAATGGGGAAATAAATCTTGAGAGATGCAAAAAATGAGAAGGTCTAGATTTATATTCTCAAAACAAAATGCACCTCGCGAAATATCACCTCCGGATTTTCTAAAATTAGAGACAGAAGCGTCGGCCTACAAAAAGCAATCGGCGAAATAAAGAAATTTAGCTTTTTGCAGCAAAACTGTCTCCTAACTGAAAAAAACCAAGGGCGTTATGATCTGGAGAATATTTTAAATAATTTTTTGCCGAAAACCGCATGTCGATAGATGAAGCCATTAAAAAGCCTTTTGAATAGCAAAATTTGGCCACCACAAATAGATAATAGATACAGAACTTGGAAAAAAAAAGTGGAGTATACTTTTTTTTTAATGAAAAAGGGCATACCCTTATAATTTAGTATTATCTAGCAGATATACAAAAGTCAATAGAAACCTACTCAGCAAATAGTGTTCACATTTTATTACAATTTTCCATAATTTTTTTATTTGTACATGTACACATAATGAAATCCACAATGCGTCAGAACATTCAAAGAACCAACAGCTGATATCATACCAGAAATATTATAATAGGATGAGAAACAACAGTAGGAATGGAATTTCCAAACAAATAATCAATATCTCAGAGAAAAGAATATAAATTATAACCTTTGAGAATAGTCCCTTGTTCCACATGTGGCAGCCTGTGAGTCCAAGGTCGAAGGTCACTCATATCAACCTTCACAACACTCACTGGGTTTCTGCACTTGCCTTGCTCTCCGAAGCAGAGCCATCGGTCTTGGTGGCTGCAGAAGCAGCTGAAGAGAGCATCTGAGCAGGAAAAAAAACCATGACCCAAGTCTAAAGTGAATGACAAAATGGACCCATCCCTCATGTACTTAAAAACATATTGCTTAGATTCCAGCTCAAAATGCATTAGGAACCCAGAGAAGATTAATGCACACCTTCATCATTTACTTGATACGGTCTGAGGGAGAAAAGTATCCTAAAAATACAGATCGTGGAACAAAAAACTAGAGGATGATTTCCCTGCAGACACCTGTTTTCAACCGACAGTTTTGTACAGACACATACTACTCACTTCTACGGTCATGCAAACTTTCATGAAATAAATCTTCACTTATTTTTTTAAGTACAAATATCACAGGTTTCAATATTAGCATATCTTTTCAAACAAACAAAGGACATGTTTTCTAAAATCTCCATTAAGAACAATGAAAAACAATCCTATTTTACTGCTAATGAAGGCCAAATGGAGACACTATGGCTTCTTGCCTTCCTAATTTTGTACTGACACAAAACATCCACCATTAAAAGCCCTCCTTGTCTGCTCTTGAGTCGTCATCCACTTGCTGAGTCTCCCTCAACCCTTACAATGATGGTAGGACAAGCTACATAGTAATAGTATACACCAAGGAAAAAAAATCTTAACTCACAGATCTGAACATTTGTGTTGACAAAAAGCTGGTAGCCACAGAGGACAAACTCTTCTTGGCTCCAACTTTACACCTCACATAGCCATACACGTTTGCTCCGTTCATCAGAAACCCCACTACAGTAACCATCTGTGGAGCAAATAATGAAGTAAGCTGGTAAGATGAAGTTTGTTTACAAAATTACCGCATACCAATATCATATCATAAATAGAAACTTTAAGAATGTCTTTCAACAGATTTTCGTGGGTGGTTGGTGGGCGTTCTCATGTGGTTTTCTCCTTTCCTATTAAACGTCTGTCTTCCTGATCTTTCTTTTTTTCTTGTGATTTTTATTCTCTTGAAGCCCCTCTAATTTTCAGCACGTATAATATGACCTAATTGTGTTGCAAGTGTCATAAAAATTACTAAAATGAAAACACGACAAATCTTTATCACAATTTTGTTACAACAAGTTCAAACAAGACTTGAAAACATGTATTACAAATTTGCCAAGTTTCGAAAAAAAAAATTCTCTGGTAACCAGTATCTTTGCGATGATGAAAATTTCAGTCCTCTTTGAACATTTAACCATACAAAAGATTTCAGTCATGAAAGAGAGAAACATCAGATTTCTCACCATTTAGCTACAAATCCCATATCTAGCATCTGCGTTTGTTGCCATTTTTTTGTCCAAAAGTTGCCACAAAAATGGCAAAAGTTGCCCAAAAAGTTGCCATTACTTTTCAAGCTTTCTACTAACTGTGACGACATAATATATTGTATATTGATAGAGGTAGCTCAATCTAAAGCACCAGAATTTCTTGTGCTCTGTTTTAAGCATCCAGAATATTATTTGTAGCTACATAAGATTGTAAAAACGTGAAAAATAAAGGTTTCACAACAGAATGAAATCAAAATTAGAACAGCACGCTAACAACCGCAGAAAGTAACAAATAAGGGCGGGTGTCCACCTATCCGAAGATTCTAAACATGTGTTATTCAAGAAAAAGTACAGGATATTACATGTAAATTATGGAACTGCCAGTGTCAGTATTCGGTTTTGGTGGAGACACGCTCAAACATAACACATTTATTTTATTTTTATTTTTATTTTTTTTATGTAGGAACATCAAATTAAATTACATTACGCTATATAAACACACACACAGAGATCAGAAAAAAAAACCCACAAAAAATTAACACACCAACAAAGAGGGAAAAATAAAAGACAAACAGCAAAATAATAAATAGTATTTAATGAACTATTATTATTCTTTAAGTGAAAATAACTATAGATCTACATGGACACCTTAAGATTATCAAAATACACGTCTATGCTATGAAGTAGCCTTTTCTTTTTGAAAAATGCAAAAATCGCGGCCGCGATTCGCTTACAAAAAAAGGCCAAAAATCGCGGCCACGACAAACGCAGATGTTAGCCATATATGTAAGTTTAACAAGCAAACTTCAAAAATACGCAATGACATATTTATAGCTTCTTTTTCAGGTTGGAAGGAATCTGTTCTATACTATTTCAAACTACATCATAATTTCTGAGACTAATTTCAAGAGGATTATCTGCAAAGCCTACAGTCGTTAAATAGTAAAGTGGCAATGGAAAGAGCAACTCGGTACTTCTCCTAGTACTTACAATCCACTTGAAGCTGAATGTGAATATAGTTGCGAAGCAGAAAAACACCCACAAGATCTGACTGACGACCAAAGACATCCAGAATATCCTAGACTCTGCTACAGAAATTTTGATGGTTCCTGATCCCTGAAACAAGAGATTATAAAGATTTCAAATTTCAAATATTTCTAAAGCTCCATTAGCTCACACAACACAATATTTCAAGAAATGAGCATCATGAAAGCTAACATTCTCAAAACTGAAAGTTGAAGTATTAGTATTAGATACAACATCTGAGTAAAGTTGGAGGTATTTTTTGTTTCATATCTTATTGCTTACACTTTCTACCTTTCCAATAGGACTCATTCAAATTTTGCGGTTAATCAGTGCTTTTTCTTCAGACTTCTCTTCGTGAAGATAATCATGCAGGTCCCTTGCACTTTAAGCTCAATTGATAATAATAATGTAACTTAATAACAAGTCAGGTGTTAAACTTTTGAAACATTTCCATCAAATGTACAAACAAATGAGTATGAAAGCCTCTCAAAAATTACAAAGTTCAAGCTCCCAGACTCATAGATTTGTATAAAAATTTATATGACCTATGACTTTTCACTACTGTTCATCAGCTGCCCACAATCAGTACACTACTGAGGATCCCCATCAAACATACTGCATGCAGGGTGAGAAAGTCTAAATTAAGCTTTTTTTTAAGATAAGAAGTACACATAGCATTTTTAGAGGGAAACTGAATTAGCAACTTCGTCCGATACAGGTTGATGATAGCAGACATATTTTAAAAAAAAAGAAAATATTCATTAGATGGAAAGGATTTATTGTACCTACATTCTTCAGAACATAGAGCATTTTCCTGCAAAACAAGATTAAAGTCAAGCTAGATAACATTACCAAAATGTAGAAGCCAGAAAAGCCCACAAAAAGGGCCAGACATGGAGTATGGGGTTCAATCTTGCTAAACCCATTTATATGAGAGTTAAAAATAGGGTAACATAGGAAAACAGCCACTAAAGTCAGTAGAGAAATAAATTCTTTAAACGCAGTTTATTTACAGAATATCAATTTAGTGACTAACTGCTATGGAAGTTGTGCTGTAGAAAATTAAACAATTTTTTTTTACTATAAATAAGTTTAAGAGAACCGTATACAAGGAGGGTGCAACATCAGTAGTAGGCTAATAACCTTTCGAGACTCGTAAATCCAGTGACTTTCTCCTTGCTCATCCACATAATTCCACCAGCGCAAACCAACCAATAATCTCCCTGCAAGAAGAAAACGTAACTTTTTATATACCAAGCCATGTAATGAAAGATATCTGATACATTTAAACGAAACATTACAGAAATGAACAAAAGGTGTTGCTATTCTTATAAATAGAACTTGACAGCAAATATTCCTTACCTTTTTTTAGCTGTCAGTATTGAGAACACGGGATTACCCAATGGCAATTTAGCACTTGAAAACTTGAAAGCCATCATTTTGCACCACAAAATTAACCTTATCAAGCTGCTGTGGCACTGAGCCAAATTTGAGTAAAACTCTGTTTTAAAGCACAATAATATATCAGAGCTGGAAAACAGGTAAGAACGAAGGCAACATTAAAAAGAAAGTAGTTGGAGCAGAAAGCATCAAAGTGCCCATCAAGCACCTACGTCCAAAAGGAAGAACTGACCGGTGACGTTTTTGACCGTCCAGAAGTCCATGCACAAGAGGATCACTACCACGACAAAGTTTGTTATGAAGCTGGAGCTGAAAAGTCCACACAGAAGGTACGCCAACAGAGCCAAGCCTCGGAACAGGACATGGAACAACACAGCCACTGGATGCCTGAATAAGATTTTTAATTAACATGTTATCAATTTAAGTTAAACATTACCAGTTTTCACTCACTTTAATTAGCATAAATGTTGTATTTGTGTGAGTTCGTTCAACAATACTTTTTACTCTAAAAATATTATTTTTTTTACCTGGAAAATGTTTTTAAGTTTAGACAACAGCAACAACACCATGCAATAAAAATATGACTTTGAAAAAGGAAAAACCAGGGTGTAAAACTGACTGTGAATGTTATTTTCAATTCTAAAATATGAATTTTATAATACCTTGTAAAGGTAGCTTACACAGGATGTCTTATAAGGAGTGGAAACTTCACTGCTGTGTATTTGTTTCCCGAAGACATTGGGCTGCATTATATTTGTGAGAGAAGATCTCTGTATGAGTATGTGTTTGTGTGTATGTGTGTATCATGAAAGAGAAAGGGGAGGTTGTGGGGAGAATGAATAGGAGTTGGGGGATGGCTTTTTATACCTTCATCAGCCCACAATCAATGTGAACAGATTAAGTGAGAGCAAGCGCAAGAAAGTGTTCACCACAATTCAGATCTGTTGTTTAAAGAAAAAAATGCAGACCAATAATTTTTGGTAAACAAATACAAAGCAGTGCCCTCCAGCTACTTTCGAGACACCCTATATATTATATGAGTTGTGAAACTAAGAACAACGATTTGGACACCAGGCTCTCCCAATTTATTAACATTTTATTAATAAGGTAAATCCATAGTTCCATCTAAAAATCACTTTCAAAGTACAAAAAAAATCCAATCTAAGGCTAAAGGCCATTTATAAACAACTTATTTTCAACTGGTTTCGTATAAATATTCAGTCTATCAAGGAACAACAGTGGATTAAAATTTTAACATTATCTGCCTTTCCTTAAAACTGTAAGCCTTAGAACTAAGTGTATTATTACTATTGCCCTTTTATATTTTCAAAACGTGGCAAACTTTTCTCTGCCATAATTGGTCTCATAAGCCACAGCAGAAGCCACAAGTCATCTTAACCGTTAATTGAAATTCTTCTCTTTCACTAAAGAAATATTATATTCTACTACGTGGATGTATTGATCATCATCAGACATTAACAGATGAGCTTTTATTTACTGCCCTAAAAAAAGAGGACGGGGGATTGAAGAGTTACTTTTATTCAAATAATTTGCACCATTGAATGCTCAAATTATTAAGGAGTAAAGCAGCCAACTATGAATGAATATTTCATTGGAGAGTTAATAAATTTTTAATGAAACATTTCTGCAATAATTGAATTCTAGAAGTAAATTTTTTTAAACGACCAGAAGTAAACCTTACTTTATCCGTTTTTCTCTGTCGAGATCCTCCTCCTCTCCAAAGTTGAGAGTAGTCTCTGAATCCTCTAATAACGACTGTGTGATAAAAGAAAAACAAAAGATTGTAGTGTTCCAATGAGTTCAGCTGAGGATCAATAATTTTCAGACCCAGTCAACAAATTTAAAACTTGCACATTAGGCATGATTGGGAAGGTAGATGCAATGGGGGTGATGGCTGGGACTGATGAAACGAGAGATAGAGTTAGAGAATATCATTATGAGCCATGCTGGCCACATGCTCGCCTCTTTTTATAATTTATAAAGTCTCCCTCTCTCCTCCTCTCATCTTATTGTCATTGTCACCTCTTTCTTAGAACATCATTTCATCACCACCCACACTGCATAAGCAGCAGCCACGGTACGACAGTGAAGTGGCACAAGCAGACACACACTCACTAGGACTAAGCTGACGTTGAGAATCACTGACTGAAGTGCTGTGAATGGTAGAAAAATGCTAACTATGAAATAGCGATGCTTCTTCTGATTGACTCGATGGACTCGTAAAATTATATTTCTTCATGAAAAAAGCTAAGCTAATCACACATGGATGGAAATAACGTGAATAATAATATTAATATTAATAACTTCATGCCTCGAAGCGTCAATGACTATTTTTATGGGGTGTGTTTTTAGTTTTTTTCCCAAAATCGGACAGCACTTTAAAATGTCTAAATAATATTTATATCTAGATCTATAAAAAATAATAGTAACTTAGTGTCTCTAGTACTGTAGTGTAGTGTGCAGATCTTGATCTAGGTCCAGATCTAGTCTGTCTAGTAGTAGGGGAGGCTCTTCTTTCGTCTGACCATCTGAATAATGAAGTAGATCTGAATCTACATCTAGCTACCTGAGGGGAAGCAGCACAGAGATCTGCATCGAGAGTGATGGATACGTTCCTTTGTTTCAATTATAATAGAAAAGGAATTCAATGGGTATTTTTTTATTTTCCCTCCCGTCTCACACTTAGCTACCAGTTACCAGTTGTCCATTTTCTACTAAATATTGATGCGCTCAACACGAATATCAACTTCATTTCTGTCTCAAATGAATAGAGCCTAGTTTTTGAAATATCTGATTGACAGTGATTGTTCTTAACCCTCGTCCTGCGGGAGCCGCGTTTATGTCGCCCGATAGGCCTAATTCGACGCCTCGCCTTCGTTCCGGTCCCTTGTCAGTCCGGCCCCTGGCTCAGCGCACACGTGCCGAGCATCATCTCCATTCCGTGCGGGCATCAGTCTGCTTGAGTTTGTGGGTGTTTGTGGCCTACTTTTAGAACCGCCTGCTTTGGTCGTAACCGAGACATACGTCCCATTCAAAACACGCCAAGTTGGTAGCTCTAGCTGTTCGTCCAATGAAATTAGAACAAATCGACCCATTTAGACATGAGGGAGCTCGAAAGGATAGTCAGGAAACAAGACTTCCATTTTTCTATACAAAATCTTTCAAATGAGCTTGATTTCGTATGAAATGATACTACCTGATAACAAAAAAGCTTGTTCAATAGTTCTGAATACCATTGTGCAGTAAAAAGAACAATTTGAGAGCAAAACATTCGGAAATTGACATATATTATATATATGTTATCCCCCTTCGAACCCCCGATCATTCATAACAACAAGAGCGTTAAGATTTAGGTATTCAAAAGGGCGTAACTACTCGTAATGTCTTATCAGCTTAGGATCTAGGGGGCTTATTTTCACGTGTTCATAACACTTTATAAATAGATTCTAGAAAGCTTAAGATAGAGCGTTATTTTCATCATTAACACACTCCCGCGGTCCTATTCATGGCGAAAACACACGTTTCCAGGCACTCTCGCTGTACACCAACAACAGTACAAACTGAATGACCCCGGTGGTCAGTCCGGAACGTCCGACATTGTAGTCGGTTGCAGATAAGATTCGCATCTCAGCACAGACGCAGGACCTTGAGTTTGGAAGGACTTCCGTAACAAGCGACCACCCCATCAAACACAATAAAGAAAAGGCCTAACCCTAACCCTAGAAGATCTACCCCAACCCCTAGCCCTCAATTCTGCTCTGTCTCATAGTGGTCGCTCGTTACGGAAGTCCTCCCTTGGCCTTGAGCTGGGAAGATTGACCGGACCACTCGTACATTATTGCGCGAGAAAGTGGGGTTGGTGGGGCGGGTGGTTGGGGTGGAGAAGGGGGGAGGGGGGGTTCAGGGGGGTCTCCCCCCTGACAAAATTTTAATGAATAGATCTATCGGTTCGAGATTCTCCATTGAGAGTTATTAAAAATGGGAAAATTATGAATTCCTAAGGCTAAGGTTGAGACATAGATCTAGATCTAGGCTAAGGCTGAGTCAGTCCGCTGGTCCGGTATTCTTCAATCTTACCCTTGACTTTTATAGCCTGTTTTAACCAATAATATAATTTGATATATGCTAATCTAAGTGGCTTATTTACCGTCTTTACTTTTTATTATACATTGCGAACTGCAGCAAACAGTACTCAAGTACTGCAATTCACCACAGTCCACAGTTTGACCCCTGAAGCAGTGCATCTGTAGACTGTGTGTGGGAGTGAAAGTAAAAATTTAACATAATTTGGAACATTGATAAATAATGGGCCCTTCTAGATCTAGAATCTAGTTCTAGATCTAGATCTAGATCTAGTCAATAGTTTTACATCAAACTTACTCTGTTGCTAGCCATAGTTTTGAGATTGCGTGCAACGTCAACCCGGATAAGAAGAGTTACCGTACTTGGCACTTTTTCAGCTCAGTTTCCGGTGGATTTCCCGTTATTACAATTACAGAGTGTCCATTGTGGGCATAATAATAGCGATTTGGCGGGCAGTCATTGGAATTTGATTATCTTAATCTCTTTGGTGTAATATGAATTTTCTGTTCAATCACGTTCATAATGCATAACTTTTCAAGTGAATACAATACAAGTGTATCTTACTTTATATCTTTACTGTCCCCTTAATTCTTTCAATGTTTTCACCTCCATAAGGTTTGTGTTAATCATAAATCTGGAGAATAGAAAGAAACTACACCTCACTACCTCACTCGACTCTTTAGACTATAGAGACAGGACCAAAAAGAAAATGCTGGAATAGATCAAGAACCGAATTATAGGGGACGTTACAGTACAGTACATCTTTTTTTCAGAATTCAGCAGCTTGATAGGCCTGTACTTGAAGCACAATGCATCCAACTCTAAAGGGCGCTGTCTACGTTACTGCACTCTTTATAGGAAGCGAAATAATTTACCAAATATACCGAAAGTACAAACGTAAGTCAAAACATCGAAAAGAAAACGAAAGTAAAAGTAGATTGAGCAAATCATCGTTGCAAGTGTTATTTTTCCCCGACAAAGATGTTGCCTGTCGTGATTACTTTATTTCAGGAGATGGTTGTTTCAAAAGTAATTGTCAGTTTTCCCACAGTAAAACTTCGTTGAGTGAATTGTGTAAACACATGATGTCAAGCCAGCGTTCACTCGATGTCTGTGTCTTTGTAATAACATGTAGAGACCTGGCAGATATTTTGTTGAAGCTCCACAGACGAGGTGTCAAGATCAGGATCATCACTGATAAAGGAATGTTGCACACCGACGGGTCGCAAATTTGGACTCTACAGAAGGAAGGTAGTTTTGTTTTTCTAACCCTGTATAACTGTAAAAAAAATTGTTCGAACACCATCCATGCTAGATCTAGATCTAGATCTAGATCTAGATATAGCTAGAGAGGATCTTAACATTATTAGGTCTTGGAATTCTGAATCTCTACTTCAGTCATTCATGATACAAACGGTAGGCCTACTCTCTCT
>NW_004797323.1:1654086-1675908 GCF_000002075.1 Aplysia californica | reverse complement strand
GTCTCATGGCAAGGCACACACACACAAACACACACACACACACAAACACACATACACACACACACACACACTCATTCTCACTTATTATATTTATATATATATATGCACACTTCACTCTCACTCTAAATTAACAGTTTCACTGCATAATGGGTTTTTAAAAATATGTATTGATCCCCAGGGATTGCTGTACGAACAAACAACTCAAGTTTCTTTATGCATCACAAATTTGCCATCAAAGATCAGCAAGTTCTCATCAATGGTTCATTCAACTGGACTCGCCAAGCTATCACTGGGAACCAGGAGAATGTGCTGATTACAGATGACCTCGCTGTGACCTCACAATTCATGGCAGAATTCCAGAAACTTTGGGAGCACTTTGACACCAGTTGAACGAAGACATCATCAACTTGTGAACCGGATACCTTGGGGTCTATGGATATGAACGACCATAATACATTATGTACATGTATGCATAAAAAACCATAGTGAGAAAAGAGAAAAGTAGACTACACTTTGTTAAATGAGAACTTGTCATGTTTTGAACAGGACATATGGTCACTGCGCTAGCAAAATGGCAGATCTCGTTTTTTGCTACTTTTGAGATAAATGGAAAAATCTTTTTTACTAGACTAATAATTATCATCTAATAATGGTAAAACTTGTCTTGCATGTTTTTCTTGTGACTCCAGCACATTTTTTTTGGGTTTTACCAAAAGATAGATATGTGATATCACCAAACAAAATTAAAGGCAAGTTACATTTTGGCACAACACTGAGTTATGCCATTACAACACTGAGTTATGCCATTTTTCTAGCGCAATGACGATATCATGCATCATTGGCTGTTCACGTTTTGAATAGAATATACCCTAGTGGCAGACAATGTCTCCAAATAAGATAAAGTTGCTGAGATGCAGCTCCAGTCCAACATTTCCGAAAATTAGTGATATTATTTGCTCTTAACATGTCAAATCTTGTACAACCCTCCTAGTCCTAGCCTGTGTAACACTAGTTCTTTTTTTTTTTTTGCATTTGATGACCAGAAGCTCATATCTGTACATGGTGCTGCAATCTTTTGGAATAATATAACATGGCCACCTGTCTAAGACAGGCATAAACAGTTTGCTTGAACCAAAATCTGCAGGACCGCCAGATTCTTTGGTTTAACCAGGTTTTCGGTTGAGACAGGTTACTCAAATTTATTCATTTGCTGACAGCGTACAGTTGGGAGTACCCATTTTTACGGTAAATTTCACTTTTTGAAAGTTTTTCCTCAACTACCTCACAGTAACTGAAATACAACTGCAAGCTTTCTCTTTAAAAATGTCAGCTTGTTTAATCTGTCAAAGTCAAACAGTCACACAAGACAAATGAGAGAGTAGGGCCTACGCAGTGAAGTAAGAAAGAAAGCCCAATTCCAGTGACATCATGAAACACCACATGCCATCATATGTATGGGGCCTATGTGAATCAGCTTCATAAGGCCATGACCAACTTAAGTTCACATGACAGAAGTGTATCCACTATCCTTGCGTCACTAGGCCCATATACAGTGTGACGCAGATAGCTCGAATTCGTCGGGACTGGCCTCGGTAGTTCAAGGGATCCGTAGTTCGAGGAATATCTTACACAAAGATAAAAAGGAGAGAAGAAAAAAACGGGACCTCAGGCACAGTTTGACAGATGCCTGATTTCGAGTCTTCTGTGTTAGACCTATCCTTGTTAAACTGTATAGAATGCAAATGTAAGCCTATTGATGCATGTGATAAATGTAGGCAAACAGAACGTTGGTGAATACTCTCTCAGCCCCACAATGGACGCCCATGCATTTTCGCATCTCTTCCTTTTGTTTTGCCATCTTGAAGCATGTAAGACTTGATGATTTGCATTTCTTGAAACTTACTATTTTGTTCCTTTTCGTCTGTCTGCGTTTAAACAAATTCTAGTTCATATTAATTTACCTATGTCCACAAAACTTTGCATGGCTCTTCTGCAGGCCAGCGACTAAACAATTTTTTTTTAAAAACTTACTCCAATAATCAAAATGTTTTTCTCTTTGGGTCCTACCTTGAAAACTGCTCTTTGAAAGCAGGCACAGGATTGGTAAAATAAATTACTTACAGGACCTTGCCTACAAATTGCTAACTTTGAGACAGCAACTACACCCTGCTCCCACATTTCAATGTAAGCTTGCATATTTCATCCCCGGACTGTCTAGACGTCTCCATGTGAGTCTCAAAAATTACTCACCCCATCTCATGAAACGTAGGCGAACACTAAAGTGTGGGGTTAAGGAAAATATGTCAACTCTTTAGTGTTGTAGATGCTGTTTTATCTCGTATTATTTTTTTACCTGCTTTAGTCTAACATCAAAATCAAATAAACATGTCGAAACCCAAGTTTGCGGTGACCTTTATGATTGGGCTTTTTTTTAGATTCGTTGGTCATCCAACTTTCAGACCCAAATGCAAAGATTGGAGAAGATTAATTTAAACGAAACGATTTTATTTTACCTTGTTTTAACCGCAGTCAGACGAAAGTGAACAAGCTATAGTGAAACTTATGTGATATAACCCGCAAAATTCTCTTTAATTTAGAAATGGGATCACTTTGGTCTTACAAAGACAAAGAAGAAAAAAACAGGGATTTTCTTTTCTTTCTGATTACGACTGTTTTTGGATTAACCATGTTTGGCATAAGCGGACTCTACCGTATACATGTGATTAAAACACATCTTTAGAAAGCCCTGGCATAGATGTTACTGTTGAAGTTTCAATGGAAAATGACTTTGGATGTCATCAAAGAGCATGCGAGTTTCAAACCTCCTGGCTTTGAACATGCTGCAAAGGCTTTGTGATTGTGAGGGCACCCCAATAGAATAGCGTGCAGTGAATTGTTAACTTATCACAGAAATGTTGCTGCTGTCTGCAAGGGTCAACTCATTTGAAGAGGCTCCTAAACTCACTTCAAGTGTACCAGTGCTGCCTCATGAAGATGAATTCATATAATTAGGCTTGCAAAAAAATTACAGTATAATCCACTTATATCGCAACAGCCGATGTATCGACATTTTCATATGTCGACATATTTTTCAATTACGAAATTCTTTTTTCAGTATCTTCACTAAACAATTCGTGTTATATAGACTTTTTTTTCTCGGCCCATTCTACTTTATCGACATGCTTCCTGGATACCTAAGCCCACGAACATAAACGTGGAGAAAAGCCACACTAGCTAACGGTCAGCGCATTAGTTTTTCATTAAGTCTGCATACCCGCCAAGTAGCCTATTCGAAACACCAGGCTTTAGTATGTCATGTAGGGCCTACACAGTGTAGTCTCCAACACAGTACATGCCTCACAGATGCGAGCGTCTCGCGCACTGGGCATCACCTCCCTACCCCCACTCCCGATCGCTTACTCCCCATCCCATTCTCAGTCTGTCGCTGGCAAGTACCACGGTCAGCAAGTCAGTGCCTCGCCTTTCCATTTTCCCAGTTTTCGCTGGTGTGTAGTGTGCACCTCGCGTTGCTCGGTCTTTGGTACCATAAGTCCACCCCCCCCCTCCCCTCTGTCTCTTGTTTGTTTCACTATGTAGTTGTGTAAAAATCAAGGAAAGCAACCAGCTTTAAAAAGCAGTGTTGTCTTTTTACCGCTGACCTCCCCCTGTTTTTTCCTCTTTGACTTTATGTTTCATTTATCGACAAATATATACATGTATAATATTCGACATCAAATCCACTTCCAAGAGCATGTCGATGTAAGCGGATTATAGGGTCTACTGTATTCTTGCCATAATATTCTCCATGCTCTGTGCACTCATGATTGTAAAATTACCATCCATGCTGACCAGGATCTTTTTTGTTATTGTCCCATGTGGGTACATGCATAGATCTAAGTGTATGAAGTGAGTGAGTTCTTGGTTTATTCTGTTGGATTTTCTCTTATGAATAAAGTATAAAATTATTTTTAGAATTTCATGATGGACTGCTTTATGAGGACTGGTTTTATGAAATACTATTAGCTGTTAACATTACTCCAGACATACTGGCATGTCATTGGTGTTGCTCATAGGAGCCATTTTTTTGGAAATCTGTTCTTGGAGGCAGGGAAAAGAGTCTGAAAGCCTTCTGTTCTTTTTTTTTATGCCTTTCGTTTGTTGCCTGTGCGGAACGGCTTCTATTTTAGGTACAGCAGGGCACAGATAACTCAAACATAGGGATTGACAAACTAAATGTGTTCAACACACATCCATAGGAACATGCAATCTGGGAATGTCAGCAAAGATACAGATGCGTTATTGCCATATCCGCCACCGCGCTCCCCGCACTTTTTCTCCTTGTCTAACAGCAATCATTAAGATAATCCTTTGATCCTGAAAATGATTCAATTAAATGTAGATGTTTTTGTACGCCCCTATTGACACAGTTTAGATTATTTAGAAGGATGGCTTCAACCCTAGTCCCACTACAGAATCAATCTTGGGGTCTCCTGGGTGCAAGAGCAATGCATCTATCCACCTATCCGCTACACCACAGACGCTGGTCTTTATAGAGATCCTAAGCATGTAAAACTTGAACAACATGCTTATCTTGGGGCTGCCTCACCAAATAATGAGAAACTTAGGATGGGTCCCATAAATGCGAAGTTGAAGAGCTGTTATTCAATTTCAGATTTTGACAAGGCTTCACAATAGATTTGAAAAGTTAAAATATTTTATATGTGCCTGGAGAAAGGTAGCAGTTGTCGGCAAAGCTATTTTTGAGCAACGGTGCGTAAAGGCCAAAAAATGCGCACCTGATAAAAAATCTAGATCTAGATCTGTTAGAAAACACGTTTAACCATTTCTTAATAGATTTAACATTAAAATAATATTATATTCAAAGTCTAGATATTTTTTAATTAAAGTAATTTAAAAAAATATTAATTTAATTAATTTTGCAACATGCTGTACTTCACCACCAAAAGTTAAAAATGTGCTAAAAATTGGGTCAACGTACATGTAGGCTACTAAGGTTAAGGCCGTTTTTCTCCAAAGTTTATTTTGACACCCTGAGTTACCGTTGCAAAAGGTGGCATATATCCTACTACTCAGGATATTTGAATTTTATTTTTTTTATCAGCGTGTTCATCATTGAATTTTCAACCACAATATGCCCTTAGACTTAGAGTAGAGCCGGGTAACTTCACCAGGAGGGGAAATTCGCCATCTGCCCCCCCCCCCCCCCCCCCCCCAAAAAAAAATTTTTTAAAAAATAAAATTATGTTTAAAATGGGAGAAATCCGATATATCTACCAAGGAGGAGTTTCTAGTTTAAGTGTCAAGTCAAGTTACTTGCGTCCAGAAACGTGTTCTTTGTCAATTATTGATTAACCAATCAGTAAAATTAATTGTTATGACGAAGTACAATCAAGGTGTTTTAGGCATGCATCTTCCCTTTCCTCCTCTCATGCCCCATCAATCTCTGCTTCGCCTGCTCTATTTTTATCTTTCTGTGTCTATTGCGTATTACCGTTGCAGTACATTTTTACTCAAATTGTGTTGGAACTGCTTTATTGATTATTAATATGTTATATTTGCTCTATTTTTATTGTCGTTTGTATGCACTGTATGCCCTTTTACTGTAAAAAAAAATTGTGTTTGTACAGATCTGCTCCTTGTCGGGGAAATTCTCTATTGTCGGGGAACTTCGCCACATAGTCACACATAGGTCTATTAATTTTCCATTTGTTATTTTACTTAGATTTACCACTTTTATTATGGGGAAAGCAAGCAAGGGAATCAACAAGTATGTTCAAAGTGATTTTGAGAAAGCTATTGATTTTATTGAAGCTGTTAAAGTTAAAGATGGACAAAGCTGCCCCTGAATTTAGTGTTCGCAGAAAAACTCTTGTCGTCCATGTCTCTGGTCCATCTTCTTTTGGAAGGTGGGCTGAGAGAGAGAGAGAGAGAGAGAGAGTGTGTGTGTGTGTGTGTATGTGTGTGTGTGTGTGAGTGAGACAGAGAGAGAGAGAGGGAGAGAGAGAGAGAAATTAATAAATATTGTTGACAAAGTCAAAGTGACTGCCGCTGCTAATGCTTTCCCCTAGGACTGGCAAATTCCCCCAATATAGTGGCACATTTCTCCGTCAACACATCAACTTGATAAAAGAATCAAGCATGTGAAGTGCGACAGCAAGCAAACCAATCACTCAATCAGTGGACTATCTGCATTTTCATTGGCTACGCAAAGTTGCAGACAAAACCAGGGTCAAATACGTTGAGCAGAGAGAGGGATGTAGGCTTGTTTCGTGGCGAGCCAACTGAGAGTGGCTTGGCAATGTTACCCCACTGTACTCTAATTGAAGTAGGCAATGTCAATATCCAACATTTCTGACAACTGGGATTTTTCTCCAAGCACACACTCATATGTATGCAATTTGCTAGGTATGTGAGAAGATTTGTGTGACTAAACAAACTCTACCACTGCCACTCTTTGGTTCCCATGGAGATCACCTGAAGTTTTAAGGTTTGGGTTCTGACTGCCACACTCTCCCCTCAAACAGTGACTGTGACTTACATAAATACTGTAAGAGCTGCTAGAGCTACTGCCCCTAGAACCAGCGTGTCAGTGAATCCCTATACAACTGGTGCCTCCACCAGTATGTAGTTCAAAATCAAAATCTTCCTCAACCAACAACCAGAAATTCCACTTTTGTTTCACCATCTTTTTCTTCTGAATTGTCTGTCTTACTCTTGGAATCCAAAGCAATTTCTCAAAGAACTTCCTCAGCCATAAATTGCGAAACGAATTGCCACTTTTTAGGGAAACTGAGTATCATTCGCACCCGTGTGGTTCTCGGGGCCCTGTCCAAGAGACAGGGGAGCAAAGAATAGGACCACTGTGTCCGTACCGCGCCTGTCGTAGAAGGCGACTAAGGTCGGTTGGGCAAAGGGTTAGCAGCCCTTTCCCGTAAAACAAAAAGCAGCTACAAAAACATCAACAGCAAAAACAACACGACCGCCAGTTCTGGAAGATGGAGGACCTTCATCACCGAGGAGAGGAGAGAATATGGAGTGTAGAATGACGCAGGGTGGTGAAAGCCGAAAGGAAGCCACCAAGCCGAGAAACCTCCTGTCGACTAGAAGAACCCCCAGACTTGGCACCTGGAATGTTCGTACAATGTATGAGGCAGGGAGGGCACTGCAGGTTGCAAGAGAGATGGAGGCCTACCAACTGGACATATTGGGTCTCTGTGAGACAAGGTGGACGAATGCAGGGGAGTGCCAGCTTGCTTCAGGGGAAACAGTTCTCTACTCTGGACATCTGGAGGAAAACTCGACGCATACAGAAGGAGTAGGTATTCTGTTTATATCAACACACGCCAAGTGGGCTTTGATAGGATGGAAAACAGAGGGCCCGCGACTAATATCAGCTGAATTTCGTTCACAGAAGAAAAACATCAACCTTAATGTTATCCAGGGATATTCCCCCACCAATGATAAGGATCAGGAGGTGAAAGAGACTTTCTACAAAATGCTACAAAATACTGTTGATCAGGTTAGAAGGAAGGACATCTTGATTTTAATGGGAGACTTCAACGCTAAGGTAGGCAGTGACAATACATGTATAGGCTTTGAGGAAATCATGGGGAAACATGGACTTGGGAGTCAGAAACGAGAATAGAGAACTATTTGCAGAAATATGTGCAACGAATGGGCTCATGATAGGAGGGACTGTTTTCCCACATAAACAGATACACAAATCAACATGGGTGTCGCCAGACCGACAAACTGAAAACCAGATTGACCACATATGTGTCAACAAGAAATTCAGGAGATCAATAAGGGATGTTAGAGTTTACAGGGGTGCAGGCATAGCTTCGTACCATCATCTGCTCATTTCAACAATCCGACTAAAACTAAAGCGAAGACAGGAAATTGTCAATAATCATAGGTACCGGTACAACGTGGAATTTCTGAGAGCCATCATCAAGAGAGGAGTTTAATGTAGCAGTTAAGAACAGGTTCCAAGTGTTGGAAACACTAGGCGAGGATAGCAGCGTGGAAGAAACATGGGAGGCAATAAAAGAAGGCTGGACCACTGTGTGTCAAGAGGTACTGGGAAAACGGAAACGTGAGCACAAGCCTTGGATATCGGCCACCACTCTGAGGAAGATAGAAGACAGGAAAAAGAAAAAGGATCGGGTAAACAGGAGCAAGACAAGAGCAGCCAAAGCAAAGGCCCAAGAAGAATACACCAAAGCAATGAAGGAGGTAAAAGTCAGCGTACGGAAAGACAAAAGAAACAATGTAGATGGCCTAGCGCGCGAGGCAGAGGAAGCAGCAGGGGCAGGAAACATGAGAGGACTGTATGAAAACTCCAAGAAACTTGCAGGCAGATACAAGAACGCAGATGTGCCAGTGAAGGATAAGGAGATAAAGCTTCTCACAAATCCAGACGAGCAGAAAGAACGCTGGAAGGAGCATTTCAAAGAGCTACCGATCAGACCAAGGCCAGAAAAAAACAGTTTTATATTCCACCGGTAGAGATTGATCTAGGGGTGAGTGAAGAAAAGCCTAGTTTAGAGGAGATCAAGGAGGCGATAAGACATCAGAAAGCAGTCAAAGAAGCCGGCCCAGATGGAATTCCCCCAGAAGTTCTCAAGGCGGATATCGACACTGCGGCAGGGATTGTTCATGGAATTATTGGCAAGATATGGGACAGCGAAGAATTTTCACCGGATTGGAGAGATGGATTGCTCGTGAAACTACCCAAGAAAGGAGACCTGCATGAGTGTAAAAACTACAGAGGAATCATGCTCCTTTCCATTCCGGGGAAGATTTTAAGTCGCACCATACTGGAAAGACTGAAGGAAGCCGTGGATGCCAAACTAAGAAGAGAGGAGCAGGCAGGATTTCGTAAAAAGAGATCATGTACAGATCAGATTGCAACTTTGAGGATAATAGTGGAGCAGTCCACAAAGTGGAACTCTTCCCTGTACGTTAACTTTGTTGACTACGAGAAAGCTTTTGACAGCCTAATAATACTTAGGAACTCAATATGGAAGCTCATGCGCCACTACAGAATACCTGACAAGTTCGTGAGATTGATCAAGAAGATGTATGAGGGAATGAGTTACAGTGTCTTACTTGGAGGGCAACGGACAGACTCGTTTGAAGTGAATACAGGAATGAGACAGGGATGCCTGCTATCGCCTTTTCTCTTTTTATTAGCGGTGGATTGGATAATGAGACAGACAACATCGGGACAGCGCGGTGGCATACAGTGGACCCTTTCCAGTCAGTTGGAAGACTTGGACTTTGCCGACGACTTGGTACTTCTTTCTCACAGTCGAGCCCAGATGCAACAGAAAACAGATCGCCTCAGGACCTTCTCCCGCAGTGTTGGACTCAATATTCACACGGATAAAACAAAAGTTCTACGAATGAATGCAGCCGACGTTCCTATCACACTGCAAGGGGTACCATTGGCGGATGTTGAGTCCTTCACCTACCTGGGAAGTGTCATCAACAAGGCAGGGGGAACAGACGAAGACATCAAGGTCAAAATCCAAAAGGCAAGAGCTGCATTCATCATTCTCAGGAATATGTGGATGTCTAAGGAACTGGGATTGAACACCAAGCTGAGGATCTTCAAAACAAACGTGAAGACTGTTCTACTGTATGATTCAGAGACATAGAGGCTCACAGCATCAGCAGCAATGAAACTGCAGAGCTTCGTAAATGGATGCCTACGAAGGATAGTGGGGATCAAGTGGTACGATCGAGTCACGAATGCTCAACTGTGGGAAAGAACACGCCAAAGGCCAGTTAAGTAAGACTTACAGGTGAATAAATGGAAATCAATTGGACACACCCTGAGGAGACCCCCGACAAGCATCATCAGGCAGGCTTTAACGTGGAACCCACAAGGAAAACGTAAGAAGGAAAGACCAAAGATGACACGGAGGTGAGCGGTGCGAGAGGAAATTGAAAAAAGCGGGGACATCATGGAAACAGATAGAAAAGGATGCTCAGGACGGGCTGCGCTGGAGTAATGCTGTTGATGGCCTGTGCTCCACTGGGAGTTAAAAAGGGAGAGAGAGAGAGAGAGAGAGAGAGAGAGAGAGAGAGAGAGAGAGTGGGTTTCGTTCGACTACAGCTAGGCTTTGATTTTTTTATTCATAAATTCTGAAAAAACTGCTGGGCTACGTGCATGATTGTATACTGTTGTTAAGCAACCTCTCAGTCTAGACAAGTCAGACGATTATACTCTTCAGTCTTGATAAATTGAGATGAACATCAACACTGTAGTTATAATTATAATGATTAACCTTCCCAGTACGTCTACTAGCAACTGGTAGCCTTCATCGTGACTCAAAAATAGACTACACCTTTATATCTGTCCCCGTCGTTTTATGCAAGAAAAATTCTGAAATTATGCAAACTGAGCCCAAAAATGTGAAATTATGCGATTCTGTTAATTTTAACAGAGAATGATAAAGGAAAATAATCAGAAAGTATGCAAAAAATGATCAAATTTTGCTAAATTATGCGGGGTGCATAAAACCACTGGGACAGTTATATATACATGTATAGCAAAATACGTCGTTCCCCATTTTTGTGTCATACTTGTTTTAGAGGGGAAAACAAATTCCTGTTGATCCATGAGTTTAAATGTGACTTGCGACATGATGAGTTTTTGGCTAAGGACAACTGTTGCAAAACTTTGTATCTCAGACATATTATGGACTGATAAAGTCGACAACAGATGAGTTGATGTCATTGGGGGAATGAATACAAAAAACGATCAATTCATTCGAAGATCAACTTATACCGAAGGGACCACTAAAACAACAGGACAACAAAGTACTTTCCCCTGCTCATGCTCAATATATTTTAATTTTTGTTGACAACTGTGGTAAAAATGATGGCAACAGGAAAGGTTACCACGCAATATAAAATTTACTCACTTCATTAATCATCTCGTGCTCACGCACGTGTGTGTGTGCACGAGAGAGAGAGAGAGAGAGAGAGAGGGGGGGGGTGTTGCAAGCGCCCACTGACGGATTCTTACAATACGCGTGAACTCGTAACGTGTACCTCTGCGAAAAACTCAAACGCTCACTGCGCTGATTAAGTTGTATTCCTGAGTACGGTAAAGCTATCACTTTTTGCCATGTGTTTAAACGCTTCTCCACACTGGCATTTTGGTGATTGTGCTCGTGTTGTCTCAGTGTACATAATATGTTGTCTCAGTCTTGTGTGTTGGGTTCTTATTCGGAAGATAATCACCTGTTCTTGGCGGGGCAGCTCATGGTAGCTACCTGGTGTCTGTGGTGCTTTAAATAGGCTCTTTATGATAGTTTTTATTTCTGTGTAGTTAACGCTGTTGTCTGGTTGTTCTTTCTGTGCTCCTACTCCTAGTTTGGCCATCCTGTCTGCCTACTCATTTCCTAAGACACCACAGTGTGATGGTATCCACTGCAGCATGATCCTCAGACTTGGGATGTCCTCAATTACTTCTCGTAGCCTTTGTAGTTTGCCGGCAGTGGTTGCCTGCAGTTCTGACATGGCGTCAGTTAGGAATACTACTTGGCTTTGGTGGTCTACCACATTCTTGGTGATGTTTGCTGCATGTATTAGAGCCTCCGTCTCTGCCCTGTAGTTTGTACAGTGTCGCCCTGTTGGGACTGCCTCTGCTTGTCGTCGTCCATTTGGGAACTGTACATACACTCCGGCTCCTCCTCTTTTCACGGCACCAGTGGCAGATCCGTCCGTATAGACCCTTATCCATGCTTCTCGGGTGTATCTTTCTTCAAGCATGGACAGGGTGGGGATTTCTTGCTCAGGTCGCTGTGGTCATCTTTTGTGGTGAACATAGGAATGGACGTGTGTATGATTATGTTTGTGTGTTTTTCTTTTCCCATGATGGTGCCTCTGGGGTATGGTTCAGCATGTTCACTGTGGCTGGTAGATGGTCCTGTAGGGGTCTTTGGGTTTTTCTGCTTTCTTTGATGAAGTTGGATCTTTTATGTCTTGTGGTGTTTGATCTGGCTGTTCTTGTGTGCATTATATGATCATCCATAGCTGTGACCTTGGTGTACTGTATGAGGGCCTTGCACTCCCATCTCCTCTGCAGGGCCACTATAGATGTTTGTTCCATCTTTTCTATATAGGCGTTGACCTCATTGCTCCAGTGATTATTCGGAGAACTTGGTTTTGCACTTTTTCCAGAGAGTATTTGTAAGTCTGTGCTGCAGTCATCTATGCACTGGATATGTACTCGAGATGGGGCCTGATTGCGCCCAGATAGACCTGTCTAAGTGTTTTCTCATTTGCTTCCCAATGAGTCCCTGCAAGTTTTCTCATTATGTTAAGTTTCTTCCTTGCTTAAGTTTCTGCATTTTGAATGTGTTGTTTCCATGTGAAACGCTTGTCAAAGATTATTCCAAGAGACTTCTGTTGATTCTCAAACTTTAGGGTTTTTTAAAATCCAATGTGGGTTTTTTTGGCTCAGCCTGGCTGAGGGTGAAGAGTGTAGCAGAAGGCCTTTCTTTGTTTACGGTTACACTCCAGATCTTTGTCCATGTATTGAGTTTGTCTAGTGCTAGTTGCATGCGATATGTGGCAGTAGTGACAAATTCCTCAGAGCACCAAAGAACCAGGTCGTCTGCATACAGTGCGGCATGTATTCCTTTGGGCAGTTCTTTCATTAGATCATTGATGAAGAGGATAAAGAGCAAGGATGGCATGACTCCACCTTGGGGTACTCCTTGTTGCAGCAGCATTTTCTGTCCTGGATATCCATCCACCAGCTCACGTGCTCTTCGGTTGTGTAGATAGTCCATTGGTACTTGTTGCCTTGGATACCACTTCCGAAGAGCTTTACTAGAAGACCCTCCTTCCAAACCTTGTCAAACGCTTTTTGTAGATCAATAAATGTTGCTAGCATCACTTTCTGTGCTTGGAAGGAGTCCTCTGTAACTTGGGACAAGTAAGTTGTTTGGTCCTCTGTGCTCCTGAACTGACAAAATCCAGCTTGTTCTGGTACTAGGATGTGTTGTGCCTCTAGGTACCACTGCATTCTGCAAGCTATGATGCGCTCCATTGTCTTACATACACAACTTGTGAGGCTGATAGGTCTATAGCTTAGTGGTTGTGCCTTACTTTTCCCTGGCTTGAGGATCGGGATCATCATTGCTTCTTTCCAGCACTGGGGTACTTGCCCATTTTTTCAGCTTAAGTTGAATATATATCCAGTAGAGTCTGTAAGGCTCTGTTGCCCAGGTGTTGTAACATTTCATTTGTAATTTCATCAGGGCCTGGTGATTTTCTTTGCTTTAGTTGATTTATTGCTTTCTTCAGCTCTTCCGTGGTGATGTCCTTCTCCATTGATTCTGGGATGTTTTTTGTACTTCTTTTCCTTCTTCCCTCTTGTCTGACCTCTCTCTCTCTCTCTCTCTCTCTCTCTCTCTCTCTCTCTCTCTCTCTCTCTATCTATCTATCTATCTCTATCTATCTATCTCTCTCTCTCCCTCTCTCTCTCTCTCTCTCTCTCTCTCTCTCTCTCTCTCTTGGTATTTTGATCTTGCTTTCTTGAGCATATGCTTTTACAAAGATATGTGCTGCCCTTTTCTCTATTTCCATCTCTCCTTTAACTTCTAACGTGATCTTGGAAAAAGTCCTGATATATCCGATCCCTGTAAAATCTGAAATGCAAGGGAAGTAAGCATCTGTGGACTAATCAAGCTGTATTTATTCATGGGTAGTTTCCCTTGCCACAAATACCCACGAACAGGGGTTTTGGCCATTCGCAGGCCTGCGCATGACACATTTCATTATGTGTGCGTGTAGCTAGGCTGAGGACTAGAAGACCGAAGTCTGCAGCACCCCGCAGCCCTCTCTCGTTTCAACCGATGCATGTGATTGCAACAGTAGCGTGGCTTGCGTGGGCTTACTCAATCATTGCATTACTCTCTCTCTGTCTGTCTCTCTCTCTCTCTCTCTCTCCCTCTCTCTCTCTCCCTCCCTCATGACAAGGCAAATACGCACACTCACACTCTCCCTCCCCCCCCTCTCTCTCTCTTACTTTTTACACATTGTTAACGAGCGTTTTTCCCTGCTATAACCGATTTGGCTCCGATGATGCCCTGTTATTGCCGATTATTTTTAATGAAGGCAAAGAGTAGGAAAAAACGGGGATTTCAAAAATCCCTGTTATTACCGGGCCTGTTATAGGCCTATATGGTTTCCACTGTACAAACAAGTAAAAGCCGGGAATACGTTTTCAGCCGAGTATGTTTTACCGAGGTTTTACTGCCTTATTCATTATCTTGCAGCGCGCCATACCCTTTGGACTTGACCTGAGTGGAGGAAAAGCTGCTTCGGGTGTGGTTATTTTATTGCGTCGTGGTGTCAACACATACTTATTCAAGTACAACTAGGAGTAGGACCTTGCAACCTCCTTGATGTACACCCGTTCTTGCGCTCCCCTCTCTACATCACTGAGGTTTAATGTACTTGATAACTCTGTACCACATTTTGCTTTCAAAACCAATAAATATGTTCTTGTCCCCCGTTCGCACTCGCCAAATTAATTTAGAACAGTCCGTCAGCCATAATATGAAAGCATACAATAAGAATATCTTCATGAAGATCTGGACCTGAAACAGACATCGGCGGTCATGGTTCACCATTCATTTCTCTGTGTGGGTGCTCTAAAAACATATTACAAGTAGTGCTTCCCCATCATCCACAGAAGTTCTCATGGTGTACTGACCATCTACGCCTGCCTCTTTTGCCCTCTATTTTTCCAGTGAGAGCAACGTTTTTTGGCATTTATGTTGTATCAACTGTAGCAGAAAGTGCATATTTGTCCCTTCCAAATTTTACATATTACTGTATGGCCCACGTGGGCTTTATTCACCCTTGCCTCATTTCATTTCCTTCTTCTTAATTCTCAATAGTCTCCTAAGAAAACACATCTTTTACCTTAAATTTCTTTTCAGTATCATACAACAAGATACAGATTATTATTACTAAATAACACCATAAAATTCATTTTTACTGCAGCGCTGGACTCCGACCCCGGGGTCATGCTGACCTCACGGCATGTGCATTCACGAACTAAAGTATCCCGCAGTTCGATATTTCTCTACATCAAAGTGTGGAGCGTACGGGGTGTAAAACACCCAGCCACTGTGAAATTGACATGAAATATGCTACTGGGAAAAGGGTTTAAATGACTCAAAAATGGCAAACACAATTTTTTCCCTATAATATAAAATATCTGGTCTATTTTTGAGTCACGACGTACAATGAGTGGGTAGTTAGTGTATGGTGTCATACCTGCCAATATAACTACAGTCGAACTTACGATGACGGCCACTTGTATAAGATGGCCACCTGTACAAACGGCCACTTTCCATTTCCCCCCTTTCGGTTTTTTAATAAAATTTAACTGTGTAAAATGGGCGCCTGTCCAACTCAGCAGCGGCCACCCTATTTTATCAACCCACAGCCTTAGTCGGCCAGGCTTTGTCAAAAATTATGCTTTTTCCCCCCGACGCTGTGAACAAGTCGTCATAATTCATTCACTTGTCGTTGTTATCAGTTCCTGCATGGATGAAACGGTCATGTTGCTCAAGTCACTCCCAACGTTTACCCAATTGACCACTGAGTTACAGTAAATTTTCAGCTGCTGTCATCAGCCCTTGGGCAGTCCTAAGCCTGTGCCCACCTCCAGTTGGGACATCAGAAGTAAATGGGTTCGTTTTCTTCATTTTGATCAGTCCTGCCTAAGACAGCCACCTGTCTTACACGACCACTTTTCCCCTCGACCATGCATGGCCGTCTTACACAGGTTCGACTGTATGTTGTATAGCCACCAAGTTTCGAATGCATGAAATGAAAGCATGTCGAATATACAATGAAAGAAGATCACATAGGCGGCTCACACCACCGGCTAGCCTCATTACTAAGAAAAATAATTTTTCAAGCTGACTGTTCCCTTTTTGGGTCATGACGGACTGGGAGGGTTAAGAATCAAATATATCCAGAGGATAGATTAGTAAAAATCCTAAACTAGTAAACACATAGGAACAAAAATTTTAAAAACAACTATCAGACTGGGTTTACACATTTATTGACATTGAACCTTCAAGAGTGAGAAAAAAGGAAAATTATATGAAGGAACAAACATTACAAAAATCTGTCACAACTTTGCAACAATGACATTTAACTTTTCATGACAAAATCATCCTTCCTCAAAACCCAATACGCTTTAATAAAACAATCATGTACCACAACAGTGAAATGGGCATAGCTGACATCTCTAGCTGAAAAAACTACACATGAAAATGAGGGTTTCGCCTATGGTGAATCAAGCCCAAAGTGATATTAACCCTTAACACTATCCACCCACGCAGCGTGCACAGTACACAACACTTAACCCCACGGATCAGGATACAGATGCCGTACACGCTATATCACACCGTCGCCCATAGGCGTCCTATGGGGGAAAGTTACGGCTTCTTACTGTTGCCGATCGGCATCCCGTGGGGGGCAAAGTGTTAAAAAAAACTTTTTTTTTTCATACCTCCCTAGAATCCTAAATTAAAATCGAGATAATAAAAAAAAATCAGGTTGTTTCATTGTTTTTCTTACTGTGTCTTTAATTGCTGTCAGATTTTACTGAAATTTGAATATATGTTATGTATATGAATGCAGTCTGGACAAAAGGGGATTAAGTTAAAACACTGACTTTAACTACCAACTATATGAGTAAAGTCTTGTGTGTGATCCCTGACTCCACTACAGTCAAAGCATCATTAGGCCCAGCCGTAGATGCAGCCTCTGGCAGCTTTAGTGGTTATCCCCCTGCCACTTCCACTATATCAAAATCACCATCGATGTTATGCAAAACATTGCATTCATCTTCAACAGTCAAATCTACCGATATTTCCGACTGGGAATCATTATCTGGGTCTGGTTCAGGATCAAAAATGTCAAAAATATCGCGGCCCCACGAAAAGTCACTCTTTAAAAAAAATTAAAGTAGCAAAACTTCAAAACTTTTGGTGTAGAATTGCTCTCATGACATAATCGATACTTTCTGCTCTCAACAGAGTCATCTGGAGTTACATCCCCTTGTTTCTACCAGTGGGAATTAAATGATAAAAATGACCAGCTGTTACCAGCGGTATAGGAAAATACAGCGTCAGCCGATACCAGCGGTATAGGGTTTTAAGGGTTAAAATTGATAGAATCAGGAAATTGAAACTTTTGAAGACTTTTTACCCTCTTACTCAACAAAGTCCGTCATATGGGATCATAACAGTCAAGACTTGCAGCTAAAAATTTTCTAACCTCATCACACAAAATTATTTCTATGATGACTGCTTTATGAAATGTGCAATCTCAGACACCACTGTCAATTCATTCACTTTCAAATTAATTTCAAAAGGGTGAGAGTAGCACATGATTTGGTAATGTTAGTGTGAAATTAAAAGGGCACCTCTGGAATCGCAAAGTTCTAGTGCATCGCACATGTGTGCGGCACTATTTTTTCTACTGAGTGCCACTCAATAAATATACCAATCATAAGGGTACAAAGAAAAGTAAATCACAACCCTTAGAATACAGACACAAGAGAGCATACCGCGGGCAGTACTGCATACAGACATAAGTCATTTTTGGCGGCCTTAGAGATATGTCTGTATGCAATACTGCCCGCGATATATGTAGGTTACTCTGATCATCTCGATACTGACCCCTAAGTAAAAAGAGTGAAAATGGTAAGGAAAGGTAGACCCCTTTTCAGCATCAGCACCTCAACTGTCCTGACTCGATCCCATTCAGACCTGTTAGATCAATACAATTCCCATGTTTTTGTTTTTTCTCCTAGGTATTCAGAGAGCACACACATGGCTTCCAAACACATTCAAACGAGATTCTAAAAATAAAATTTTTTTTAGGGTGAATGAAACACCTGTGCTTGTCCACTGCATTCAGACCAGCAAGCAATTTATGTTTCCTTTTCAACTTGAGAACAATAAACCCATGAAGACTGAACACAAGATACAGTCTCCCTTCTCTAATGTATTATAAAAACATATAAAGCCTTGGGGCTATGCCAAGTCCCATTGAAGGCTCGAGCAGGAGTCACATTAAAAAAACAAAGGTATTGTATAAAACACTTCTCTCACACTATAATTTTGCATAATTTCAACTTTCACATGAGATTTACAAAGCACAATTTTCAACATAGGCCTACATGGATATTACAAAATATTAACCATATATAATTTCACAGTTATCATCACAAGACATCGTCTGGACTTGAAAGCAGCTCACAAAACCAAAAGACATCCTCTGGACTTGAAAGCAGCTAAAAAAAACCAAAAGACAGCATTTCTACCCTTGCACACTCCTACTTACAAAATACTTGCAGGTGCACATGCTAACTCACACATCACACATGATCCATTTGACAATCATACAATGAAAAATGCCTACTGAAACAGAAATACAATTTGTACAATTTCTCTCGACTTCAATACTTGCACGCAATGTGACATCCAGATCAAATAGGGTCCATGACTGTAAATGCAAGACTACAAGTGCCTGCCATCGCAAACTCCAATCTTCCAGTACCTTAACTAGTAACCATTAATCCACCCATACCCACAAATACCTGTGTGTCTGAAATGGGAAACGCCAATCCACAATGAGGGCAAACACCAGTCTACTAGACTCTGCTATGTATAAAACACCCATCAATTAGCATAGCATTTGTACCAATCTACTTTGTACAAGCACTAAAACACTCATACCAACACTACTCCCCTTGTATTTGCATTATTCAATCCACTAATACATGTGCCAATCCCCTCATACCAGTCTTACTCCACTCAAACCCACACTAATCCTCTCGCAGTTGTGCCAATCCACTCGTTTCAGCACTAATACATTCGTATCAGCGTTAATCCACTGATACTTGCACCAATCAACTTATACTTTCTGGAATCCACTAGTACCGGCGGTAGTAGTTGCCGTTCTCTCCTTGGACCTGACTGTTGTAATCCCCATAGCGTCCGGAGCCACCGCTGGGTGGGTGGGAGCTGCTGTTGTATGAGCTCTCATTCCTTTGTGCCGCCCTGCTGCCAGACCAGAGAGAAAAACAAAACAAAAAATCACTCGGAAGAATTGTAAATGTTTAGAACTTGAATCCTTTGCATGCTAGACAAAGAGCCCGACTATTTCGGTAGACCAAACATATCTGCATAGACCCCGGCTGAAATAAGAGTTGACCCTTGAAAATTAGGCATGCTGGTCAGTCAAACCCCTCTCTATAGAATGCCGGCTGATTCATCAGCCATTAATTGGGGGATATAATAACCAAAGTTAAAACAGCATAACATCTATGTAGGCCTACATGTTTCGTACGAGTACAAATAGACCCTGCTTAAAAGGTAGCTTGTAAACTTCCTTTTCAGAATTTTTGTATACTTTCATTTTCGTTTTGAAAGCAATACTTTGTCGTTGAATCTGGTTTCCAAAATTGTCAAGAATCTGTCACTATCCTAGACAAAATAAATAAATCTAAGCCTGAACATTCATCGGGAAGAACTATAAATCACAACAGAAATATTTTTGAAAGAATATTTTTTAACAGAGTGACTCTGATGGTGAATTTTTTTCACCCACTGAGCACCTGGAAAGTCACAATTCAGATTTGGACAAAGATGTTGATAGGTTGGATGAGAGGTCTAGACCTATATATGTAAGAGGTCGTTGTACCGTGAGTCTCCAACCAGTTTGGTCTTATGATCTGAGCATGCATTGCCAAGCTGTTACCCATCCCAGCTTTTACATCATCAGTCTATAACCCGTTGCATGCCTCTAGCTCTCTTCCCTTTCATCTTTCATTCAACCAGTGAGAATTGTCCTTGGTAATGAGCCATGGCGCATGGTGTGCCCGAAGTATGTTCATCATCAATGCCTTTCACCCCTGGCGGGGTATAGGCCACATACAAGCTCCTTCCATTTATCTCTGTCCTGAGCCATCCTTCCAAGCTCATTCCAAGTGAGCTTCATTTCTCTCATGTCCCTTTCCACGCATCTCCTCCATGTTTCCCGTGGCCTACCCCTGCCTCGTGCTCCTTGTGGGTTCCACTGCAGTGACTGTCTTGTGATGTTTCCGCTGGGCTTTCTTAAGGTGTGTCCCATCCATCGCCACTTTCTTAGTCCTATTTCTACTTCTTATCCTTTTGTCCTGTCCTTTCCCACAGTTCATTTCTTATTCTATCCTGCCACTTAATTCTTAGAATACTCCTCATACAACTGTTGATGAAAGTCTGGACTTTATTCAGTACTGTTTTCGTTGTCTTCCAAGTTTCGCAGCCGTAGAGGAGCACAGACTTGACGTTGGAGAAGTATGTTAGTTTTACTGATTTTAGTTTTGGTACCGTAGTACTTCTCTTTTGACTGTAAGTTTTTTGCATCACAGCTTCATTTGTGATTTTGTCTTTCTAGCTGCTTCTGCCTAGTCTGCGAAAGATCCACATTTCCAGAGCCTCAAACTTGTTTACTAAAGTTTTGTACATTGTCCAATTTTCCGTGGCATAAGACATGATTGGAATGATGTAGATCTAGCAGTTCACCACCCTTAGTTTCAGTTCCATTGTGATGTTTCTTGATAAACTATACATGTGCAAAGATGATGTATAGCTTTCTAATATTCTTTTAATAAAAGAATGTATGAATTTTCAAAATAACCCCAGAAATGCCAGTCTTTTTCAGTATGTCTGTTTCATGGGGTAAGTAGCAATTGTCTGTATGGATTCTGAATGCAAATTTCTTGGCACATTTGAGCAGATTTGGCAATTTTGGGGTTGCAATAGGCAAATTACCGTGGGGACAGCTCTACATGTATATTATATCTGTATGCATACAAATGTATACAGTAGTCTCCGCCTAAGATCCCGGTGCTCTGGAGCAGGAAAAAATGCAGGATCTTAGGAGAACCCAGATCTTAACCGAATGGCCTACGAAAGAGTCCACAGTAACTCATGGTCAAGCCCAAAATCTGTACAATGATCTCCCCTTATTTTAAAATGAACTGACGAGACTCCTGGGCACTAAAAGTTCTTTCAGAAGTCAGTTTTTCCTCTTTTTTGTTGTTGGGGGGGGTAAAAATACTGTGTCAGGAGGGAACCAGTTGGTTTCAGGCAATGCCCCCCCCCCACTAAAAATTTATCAGAGATGCCAACCACAGAAAACCGAAATGAGTATTGGGAAATATGAAAATGTGTATTTTCAGGGGGAAATGTGTATTCCCCACCACCGATGGACCAACTAGTAAAATGTTCAGGGTGTCCAGCAATATTTCCTTTAAAAAATTTACTAGCTCACCAGCTCAAAAAAGGGAGCACACACGTGTGCAATGTATCCAGTCAACAACATGTCAGTGTTCAGTGTCGTACTGGGGTCTTGTTTGACTTAAGTATTTCAGTCTTTTAAAATATTTTCCTCTCATTATTATATAAAAAATTAATCCTGCTTTGAACGTTCAGAAGGGCCTAGAACAAGAATTTCGACATTCAAGAACCAGTCTGGGTATCATGATTCATATTAAGAACTGACATACTAAAATTATTGCTCAAACTCAGTTTTAGTAGAGGTTTTACAGCGCTCGCAACTGCATAAGGTCATATGAGCGCCAGAAGATTAGAGGTGTCACAAGAGAGTAACAAACATAAAAAAAGAAGAAGGGGAGATAAAGACGATAGATGTTTGATAGGAAAGAAGAAGCAAACCACACCAGAGCACCCCCAA
>NW_004797323.1:1616469-1653768 GCF_000002075.1 Aplysia californica | reverse complement strand
TTTTTGTCCTCTGGTGTTGCCATCACCCCCCCCCCCCCTCCCCCCGAGTACCTTTTTTTAAAAATCAATAATCCCCTCCCTTATTCCGTAGTCCTATACTTCGCAAGGCCGTTACTCCCACCAAAGACGGTCTTCGCTCACACGATGCCGCATTTATTTAAGAAGCGAATGCGCGAAGGGTCACTGATCGGTCACGATGGCGAGCCAGACAATCTAAAAATCGGACGACGCTTGTATTTTCTTTTCTTTTTTCCCCACAAGCGCAGCACAGAGACAAGTCTGAATGTTGAATAAATTTTATTTGCGCGGCAACACAGCGTTTACTCTGCATGACCTGCATTATCACAAATATTCCGTTATCAGACTACCGCTGGCAAACTTCTCGCTGGTAACGAAAGCGGAAGTAGATCTTGAACTTGATTTTCCCTATTGAGCCTCGGTGCCACATACACTTCCGCCTGCCGCCATAGCCGCCTCTTCGTGTGAAAGTGAAACATACTCTCGGACGGTGAAAAGCTGAACGAATATAATATCACAATTGCGACCGGCAAAAATGAACTTCCTGACCTTATCGGACTTGGTTTTCAAATATTCCAGTTCCGCGATACTGACACTATTTTGACAAAAGATGGGACTTGAGATAATTAGGTTTACTCGACCAAGCTGAATCTGGTATTTTTCACATTCCAGGATGCGTATTTTTTCATGAAAAGTCGTATTCGCGTATTTTCTGCCAAAAATCGTACTAAAATACGTAAAATCGTACTGGTTGGCATCTCTGATTTATGTTTTCCATCTCAGATGGAGTTCTCCTCCCAGGTCATGATGCATCAGAAATTATTGTGTTGTGACCATACCGACTACATTTTAAAAAAGATGAAAGGCAGGTTCACTGCCAACAGATAACCACATTACGCAAAGGCGATCATACAGCCCATGAGTATGGGCACTAGTCTGTCTTGGAAGTTCGAGCGCAAAACTGAAAGACAAGAGCGATAGTTGGGGAAATGAAAGGTCCACAAGATCACAGTTTGATGGAATGCAGACTGATGCTTGCTTGTAGGCCCTACCCACCTAGTGTGTGATGTAAGATCAGGTGGATGGCTCAGGTGACCGAGGAAAGCGAGGCATTGACGAGTTCACACCTTGGTGCGATCCCGTCTGGTGCAAACATTGTAACCTCTTATACTTATCGACATTTACAACGCATTCAAGAGAGTGTATGATCCATGACGCAAAGGACCGTACATTGATCCCACATTTTCGCTACTTGGTTGATCAGCTGAGCGCATCCCGGTTTCTCCTTTTAAAAAAAAACCTAAATTATGACCTGAAAAGCAGGATCTTAGCCGAATGTAGCTCCTTCAGTGCGGGATCTTAGGGGCGACTTTTATATAGTAAAAATTCTGTTTTTCCAAAACAGCGGGATCTTAGCCGAACCGGGACCATAAGCGGTGGGATCTTAGGCGGAGACTTCTGTAATACTGGTGGCTTCAACACCCGTAACACTTTTTAGAAGATAGCACCCTTTCCTCAACCTTCAAAATTTGAACAAATGTAAAATTCAATATTCCCAAGAACATGACGCAGCTGCATTTTCACTATATAGGCCTATTGAGCTAAAGAATTTATAAAACCATAGGTTCTGATCATTATCATAATAAAATACTCAAGAATTGAGCCTTTCCTTTCCCATTCCACCTTTTTAAAAATCTAAATGTTAGCTGTTCAGTGTAGTTTCAAAGCCAAAGCAATTGTAGGGGCTCCAGTAGTTGAGTGTTTAGTAAGATCCGGCTCATAATAATGTCAAGCATGTGTCGATAACATGGTCTTTTAATATTGGTAGGCAGTGACTGGGATGAGTCCTTGAGAGAGACGCAATCTTTGCTGAAAAACAAAAAAATTTGAACTGTAAATCTGTATCTCTTCCAAAGCAACTCAAAGTCGCATGTAGGCCCATCCTTCTGCGCACCTGAGGTTTTGTTTTCTGCTCCCTGCTCATAGTTTGGCCGAAGTACCTTTGCTGGTGTAGTGCGTCAGGTGTTTTGGTTTTATCTTTGTGGATTTCAGGTCTACTTTTTGCTCTCCTTATTTGTGATATCAAGATTAATTTCCATTTGTGAGGCAACGTGGTGAAATCAGGTGCTCGCCAAAATAATCAAAGTGAAGAAACCGGCATTTTTACGCTGGTTTGTGAATTTATCGAATTTTTGTTTTTCGGCTCAACAACTTTTAAGCCCATTAAAGAACACATTTCCGTGTGGATTTACTGAAAAAAGTTGAATAAAGGCACCAAAAAAAAAAGTAAATTTTCACTTTCTACGGACTTTCAAGCTAAGGAAATAAATTATCTTTGGCAGCCATTTCTCACCAAATTTTACCTCTGAAACCAGGTGACATCCACCTCCTTCATTCCAAATATCTCCACTTGTATTCAAGATAAATGGATGCTTTTCCATCTAAAGCAAGACAAGTAAACAAACTTTAAGATGATATCAATATCTCTACATGCCCAAAAATTGACGAGAGCGTGATTCCACCGCGCCGTGACACATTTATTATTCACTTTTCGTGCAAAGTATCACATCATCGGCCGATCTCAGATCTTTCTGGTGTTCTTCAATTGAAATTCCTTTACTGAGAAAGGCTGCTTTGAATCTTTATTCGCCTGCTGTTGTGATTCATGTGGATGACATGTGGGTTTTTTTGACATACTTCCTTTTAAATGGCAAACTTTTCTAATATGTGGTAGATTCAAGGTGATGCCTCTCTATGAATGTTTATCAATAATTGGATATACATCCTAAAATTCTTGTGAGTCTTAGTTTCCAAACCACTTAGTGGCATGCAAATAGTTTTGGTCATTTCAGATATTCTAATTCTGCAGGTATCTATTCAATGACCTGAGTAATACATACCTTCCTGAAGCGGAGAACTCTGTGCCTCGTCCAGACCTGCTGTTTCCTCGGCTGGGGTCTGCCCCATGAGAGCTGGAAATAGCCCCAGCCCCAGCATGGGCCCGATCTGCCTTCACACGGCCAGAGTCACTCCCACCGCCACCACCACCGCCACCGCCTCCTCCAAATGCTGGTGTCTGTCTCTGCCCTCGTTGAGGCTGTCGGCCTATGTCACCCCCGGCACTAGCCCGCTCTCTCTCCCCACGGTCTCGGCTACCACGCTCAAGTCTCTCCGGCCTGGCCTCCAGGCGGCTGGGTCTCTCCATCCGATCCCCTCGCTCTACACCTCTCTCTGGCCGATTAGCGCGGTCCATTCGGTCACCTCGTGCCATCCGGTCCCGATCCCCAGCCCGGTCAGGTCTCTCCCGATCTGCTCGGTCCCCCCGGTCCACCCTCCCTCTATCCGACGGCCAAGAGCTGCCACCGAATTCTGGGTGATGCTGGGAGAGAGACAGTTCAAGTTAGAGAAGCAAAGGAAAACATCAAGGAAAAAATAATATGTCACATTAGAAATATTGAGGACTGCTCCCTTTCTTTCAGGTCTCCTTTTGGACTTCTGCCACCATTTCTATTCATAACTGTTTTAAATACAGTCAAACGTCGACTAAGGGCTAACTTTGTAAAACAATCACCTGTACAAATGGCAATGTCCCATTTCTTCCCTTGCTTTTTTTTACATTCAAACGACATTGTGTCTAAGACAACCACATTTCTCCTCAACAACTGGTGGCCACTTTGGACAGCTTTGACTATATGTCACTTCCACAAGACTACAGCTGTGACTGATAAAAATGCTGTTGATGGACAAACTGGAACAAGTCAGATAACTGATCAAAAGAGACAAGAGGGCAAAAAAAAAATTAAATTATGACTGATGCCACTTTTACCCTCTGTACTCTTCAAATATTTCACACCTACTTACACAATATACATCAATTAAGGATCAGAGCATCATGCACCTTTCTATCAGGATAAACATGGGCTGTGACGCATACATCAAACCTGCACTTATCACTACATGGCATTGGACAGAAGGGCGAGAGCCCAGCTGTTGCTGGATCGATAACAATAAAGAAGACATCTAAAGGAGTGTCTTCATCTTTTAGCCAGATGCTACCCCAACAGCCCTTATTGAAATTAATCTAAATCACGTCAACCGGGATACCATTACAACAAAAAATATTTTTAGTAAAGTACACTCAGAACCCGGGTCATTCCCTCTGACGCAATCTAAGTAGAGACAACAATCGCGAAACCCTGAGGAACAGAAGACACCTTCCCCTCCACAAGTCCAATGAGTCAGAAGACAATTCCCACCACCTCATCCCTACACTCAGGATAACCCCTCCCAAAGAACAGGAGAACCACAGGTCCCACCAACTTTCATGACCAGAAGACAACCCCTCCCCTCCCCCACCTTCCATGATCAGAAAAAAAACAACCTTCCTCTTTCAAACGAGCAGAAAACATCCCCCCCCCCCCCAAACCTCTTACTCATAAAAAGAAGACATCTCCCTCCCTCCCCCAAACAGCGAATGAACAGAACAATGAACAGAAGGCTACCCCCCCCCCCCCCCCAACCAAGATCAGGTCAACATCCAAGCACACTGAACACAATTCACGACCTACCTGATCCATCGCACGTGGCCCTGGTCCCATGCCACCAGGCTCCCCAAAGTGTCGTGGTCCATGGCCTAGCAGCGAGGCCCGGTGGGAGGACCCAGGCATGGGGTAGGGCTCAGCTCCCCCTAATCCTCCCCGCATGGGAGCACCACCACCGCTACCACTGCCCCCTTGAGCTGTGTTGAGCATCGCAATCTGGTTCTTAATGGCTTGATTGAGCTGGTTCTGCAACTGAAGCATCTCTTTTGTCACCTGGAGACAGGAAAAATATATTCCAATTACATTAACATGAAGTAATTACCAAAGGAGCAGTAAGTATATTATATTGACTGCTGTGTAAGACTCCGTCATAAGTCACGTTTCAAAATGGTGTATAGCGGAACCTTACACTGAGCAGTCCATATATGCTCTAGTCACATCAAAACTAAACCTCATCCTAGCGATGGTAAAAGAGCGTCATCCCTTTTAAAATAAACGGCCATCTGTGAGTAAAAAAAGCTGTCTTATCAACACTAGGTATACAAAATTATGCATATTGATGAACAATTTGTGCCGCCTTTACTCACACTATGCTTCAAAGCGGTCTGTCTACTTCACATCACATAACAAAGATTTCTTGTTCCCACAAAGCTAATTTCTGACTCATACAGAATACCATTCTGACATAAATATCAACACTAAACAAAAATGTTAATATACCGATTTAAGACAAGACAGTACAGACCAACAGATAGTGAGTAGCCTTGAGAATTTCTTAAAATCTTTTTTTTTTAATGAAACCGACAGGAGAAACATGATACCCCAAAACAGTAGAATATTAAGGGGATATGTAGGTGGGAAATCGGGTCAAAAATTGAATTTTCATTGAATATTAAATTTTGATGGATTTCGATAGTTCAACCATTTCTACACGTCGTCATATGATCAGTTATACTAGTTCTCTTCCTGACATAAACTGCCCTTGAAATACGTAGGTAAAAGACTTTCCTCTCGTGTTTTAATGAAAAACAACCCATAAACTGAACTAAGTAACGTCATAATTCAAACAACACATTGCATCCTTCCCTTAGATGTTTTGTACCGCTGTTTAGCTCATTTTCCGCTTTTTGCGTTTCCGGAATCGAGCGAGGGAACAAAATATCGAGAAATTGTTAGTGAATAAGACTTTTTGGTCATTTTCTGTGATTTTCTCATTTAGCAAATTTTTTCCACAGAAATTCGCAATACTCAATTATTTGTGAACCAAATTGGATGAAACTTTGTACACAAGTCTATTATGATGTTGTGCACATTCATGCAACAGGAAATTTTGATTTGTACAGTACTTTTTAAGAAAAATGACCCTTTAAATTGTCATTACTGTGGGTACACTAAAGTGTAAAAGTCGTAAAATCTTTGAAATTGCTTTACTTGAAAATCGATGTCAAATGAATTAATATCTTAGTTAGTTTTATATCCTCACAAAATTTGAAGAAAATTGGTGTACAATTAATTGAGCAATAAACTTCTCAGTTGATGAATTTTCGTCATTTTGAGACCATTATTTGCATCTGTTGGCTAAGGACTGTAAAAAATGAGAGTTTTCAATCTTTTTTCTGAATCTCTAAACCACCAAATGTGTAATTTCAATGCTAAGCCAAGTATGAAAGGTCCCCATTTCAAGGTAGAAATATCAGCAGCATATTCCCTTAAGGGAAAAGAAAAAGTTGCATAGGGAAAGAAAATGTGGACTAAAATTAAAGACAACATTAGCACAAAAGCTGTAAGCCATAAAGCATCTCTCACCTGGCTTTCCTCCCTGTTGCCTCGCCTCCCTCGTCGCTCCATCGAGTCTCTGTCTCTGTTCCTTCTGTCTCCCTGGCGTTCGTTCAGTCGGCGTCTGCCAGGGCCTCCAGGGTAGTCTCTGTTTCCTGCCAGAGGAACTTTAAGTATGTAGATTACAAGTAGAGGTACCAAACAAAACACAGTGTGAAAATACAACGGGTTAAAATGAAAGTTTGGATGGAACATCATAAAGAAATCACTTTGTTTTTAACAATGTCATGACAAACTGGGACTTTTCAATAGAGCTCGTTTGCAACATCAGTAATATAGTTTGTCCAGTGAATTGTTGGCAAGAGTAAAAACAGCAGTTACAAACTACTAAGTCCAGTTTCATGCACCAATGAAAGCTTTCAAGTTCACACCCAGAAGCGAAAGTAAATAAAATTGGGAACACGTGTAAGTACTGAAAGTAAGTTTCAGACTCCTTACACATAGAAAAAGGTAGAAGGGAGAAGATGATTCTTCAGCATCACTTTGACACTATCTTGTTTTATCATTAGCATGCAGTGTTAAAAGAAACAAAAATTAGGCCGAAAGTGTGCTACACTGGATTTGTATCTCTTGTAAAAGAATACACCATTTTACTGACATTTTTCTTTTCTTTTTTTATACTCTGCTGGCACCAAACAAGTTTTCTACCAACAACAAAAGCAATGTGTGGTTAGGCTGCCTTGAAGTCCAGCATCCCACTCAACTAAAACATAATCAGGTCACTGACACTGATAGCACCATTTGGAACCTTTTTTTTCCAACAAGGTAAGACCAAATGAAGACATTCTAAACCACTAAATAGCGGAGTGTCCTACCTGGTCCTCTGTTCTTCATCATGTCTGGCAACAACCTCGACTCGGGGCCTCTGTTCAGAAGTGACCTACGACCTCCTGGCCGACCCATCTCCTCGACAGGTTCTTCCATCAATGGTGGGCCACGTTGACCACGCATCAGCTGACCCCTAGTCGGTTTCTTCCTCGCAAGGAGGGCTCTTTTCTTGATCTGTTGCACTCGTCTGTTTAACGGGGTCATCAGAGGACGGCGCCGAGGCAATGAGCTCTGGTTCAGACTCTCAATGGAATCAGGCGGACCAGTGTCTTTCTTTTCCGGAGGAGGCCCAAAGAACAGGGGAGGCAACTGGATTGCTTTCACTGAAGTCAAACCAAATTAAACGAGATGATCTCCTATCCTTAAAAGATGGCAAACAGATTTGCATGCAGTCTGATAGTTTCACATACATTTTTTTTAATGACCGAGGTACAAAAAAGTTTAAAATGTTGTATAAAACCCTCAAAGGGGCAAAAAATACAAAACAAAAGTGAAAGATAGAAAACTTGCACCCAAAAAATAACTACAGTACCAAAGAGAGAGCAGACCACAATTACGGTCAGTTTCTGTGAAAGATTTATCATGTCTGCAAAAAACCCAAGGATGGGGAGGATGGACAGACAAAAGCGAAGATTCTTTTTTTTTTTAAACATAACACAATAACAATCATAATTTATTGCAGGGAAAGGGAAACACAGACTTTTTAAAAAGGTAAGAGAGGGGGGAAAAAGAAGCAGGATCTATCAGTAGTGCCCTTCAACCACCAACTCCATTAGAGAACAAGACAGACCCTGCAACCAAAAAAGTAGAGACAGACTAATAGAACATTTATCAGCACAACATATAAAGACCAACCTGAATCATCGACAGTCAGTTTGACGTGCACATCATTAATTTCCAGTCGCTTGAAAGACTTGTACACAAGTAATGAAGTCACAGGAGTCTTGCATTTCACCGTGGCTTTGCTAAAACAACATATAATAATGCACTTTGAATTAATGTATTCATGGAAGCACAAGAAAAAGACCTAAAAAAGAAACAGACAGAATTTCATCTAAAACAAGCCTGATTCTGTTATTACAATTTGGACCCCAAAAAAATTATTATAAAGAGAAAACATCACAACACGGAACAGTAGAACACTTAGAAGCACATTCTGGAACATCGAGGTCCTCTTTTTTTCTCACTCTTTTCCATTTCAATTTCACCTCCAAAAACTTCCCATTGGACACAACTTAAGAAATGGGAAAGGCTGAATCCCTATCACATTCCACCAGAACAGTGTTGACTGCAACATCCTTTCTTCTTTTCCTCATCGATCCAGAAGCCAATGAGTCTGATGCAGAGCTGTAATCCATTAATGTTTGCTGGTCCATTTTCGTTGTTTATTGCTTCCTTTACAGCGTTGAACATAGACATTGAAGAAATACTTGCAACTATCAAAGCATCATATTTACCATTGCTGTCCGAGTCGTGATGACAATATTTGTCTGAGTCGTGAAAATACTGTAGTTGATCCCTTGTCAGGATAGCCAGATAGGCATGATGGATGCACCAACCAGGCAGCTTGAAAGTGTATGTGATGGAGGTATCATGCCAGTTGTGCGGCCGTAAGGAGTGGTATCATCAGAGTGGCTCAGCAACCTTGAGTGAGAAGCTCAGTGACGTGGTGGCACTGTCGTGGCGTTCTCACATGTCTCCTTGTTGTTAGTCTGCCAAACTGAGGAGACTCCAGCATCAGATTTCCCAGCATGACCTCATGTGTTCGAAGGAGAGATGAGAGATGAAGAGATGCAGATCCCATCATCAGCTTGTGATGTGTCCACAGTGATTCCATGAGAATGCAACTAGAAGATGAAGACGTTTCTATGGCGATGAGCAAAATTGCTGTATGACCTCTTAACCCTTTATCTCTTTATTCATCCCTAAAGAAGAAGCAAGGAGAAAGCCAGGGGAGAATAGATGAAAAAGCTTCCTTCTATACAAAAACAAAAATTGTGGCATTCCCGTATCAAAAGGAACTACAGATATTGGACACACACAGCTAGGGGATCCATTACTTTTCTACAATGGAATTGCATTGTAGAAGGCATGGGTATGCATGAGCAGTACAGTAAATACAAAATTTTTTTATCGCATACCTATAGTCTATAAGAACCTCTGGGTTCTATAAATGACACACATGTCAATGCATTTGTTTCGGGGCACGAGCCTTTTTCATGAATAACAATCTCCCATTCTTTCACACAACTGAGAATTGACATGGCACTGAATAATATGCAATCATTGAGTCAAGGGGATAAGCTAAGATATACCCTACAACACAACTGAAAATGTAGTGACATGAGGAGTAGGTTTAAAGACGAAGATCTATTTTCAATGAGAATAAAGGGTCCAGATGAGAAGCTGATCTTTCATTGAAAATTTCTTGAACACACAGGAGATCTTTAAAAAGACAGCCAGCAGTTAGGACAGTTCTGAAGAGATCCATTTTTGATGATTTATGACAGCTCAACATCCAGGCAATTTGCATTGTGCCAAAACTATAGATGAGCAAGGAATGAGTCTTCAGGAGGATCTGGGAGAAGCAGCAATGATTTTCTTGACGTCAATCCAGATGTGAAGGTCAGTATTCCAGGTGGTCTGCTCTGCTGTGACTACACGATGACTTCGATGAACAAAAACTGAAAGTATGACATGACATTTCCATCTCAAAGCTTGGGGTATGCATGAAGACTTACCACCATTGGGCATGGGGTTTTTCATGAGCTGGGAGGGAGTAACATGTACATATTAACAAACGTTGAGGCACGGATTGCCAACGGTTCGTTTTGAGGTCGGTGCTGACTGCACTGATGGCAGATACAGGTACAGGGTTACGACAGACATGTACAGGTGGTGCAAAGGAAACAATGTCAGCTTAAGCAGTGTAGCTCCTCAAGGCACAGTTTGGTTCAACGAGCATGAGATCGTGGCTACTCTTGCGCTTTACTCACCGTTCCTCTGGGTCATCGCTCTCTAGAATGTCAATTTCGGTCGCAAATGGGAAAAGAGCACCGATGAAGTCCTTTGTGGCCGCTTTAGGCAGTTTGTTGAGAGTGACGAGTTTCTCGATGAGCGTCCCTGAAACAAGAGGGGGAGAAAGTGCTTGCACACCCAGAGCCTGGCGAATGTGGGTTGCCAGCTAGAGCAGCACAGCCCGAGAGCAGCAAGCTCAACGTGTCGGGGAGATCTTCGTTGAGCGTCATTTGTTCTCTTTTGAAGTCGCTGGACAGAGCTTGTCAGCAATGCTTTTCTTTTATTACCCTAACATTGTTTTTTTAAAACTAGCAAAAATTTTCCGCTGCCACCACCCAGTATTTTCACAATTTCAAGCTGAACAGAGACATTGAATTTAGAAAAATAATTGGAAAGTGATCAAGACTACATTTTCATGGATATACTTTCTCTTGAGCACAATTCCTTCAATCTTGAATCATTGGTTACTTAAAATAGACAAAAAGCATTGCTGACAATCCTGAAGTCATCGTTGTGGTAAAGCTGATGTTGGTGTCAGTCAAACGCTTGCTGCTTGAGGAAAGAAAGACATGTGCTGTTAGACAACAATCATAGTTACCAGGACGACTTTGGTGACTGCTGGAACAGCAGGTATGGGGGAGATGGTGGTAGGACGATGAAGCTTTTACCAGCAGTGCTGCGGTTTACGAGCGAGTTAGCAGAGCGAGTATGGACACATGTTCTGCTGGGCACCACGCGGTGGAGAGATAGAGAGAGGGGCATAACAGCCACTGGTACAGAGCGACTGCTGCTGCACTGGAGCTATCTGAAAGAGACCACTGCAAATCCACAGGCTTCATTCACAATTGTCGGAATTGAAACAATCTGCTTCCTCACACATAAGAATTGACTGCTACCCCAGATGAGAAGGAAATACACATAACTGAGTCGACAAAATTCAGTCGACTATGTCCACTAAACTCCTTCATTCTACCGACTTAAATGCCAGGACGATTGATAAGTTCAGGTTTCAGTAAAAGAAAATTGTTTTTAATCAAAATAATGTTCACCACTGAACATTACAAATCTTTAAAAAATTATAATTCCCACAAATTTGTACACTTTTCAAACAACAACTTTGACTTTATTTTGTCGTACCGAATATCTCATTCCCAGGTAACAATTACCCCCAATGAAGTGGAAGACTAAATATAAAATAGTCTTACTTTTAATTGATTCTTCAACTGGTTACCCATATCCTTCAAGAAGACTATTTATTCCCTTCAAAAGACATTACCTCAAGAAATAAACCCTAATAGAGTGATCAATAACGCAACCCCAGTCTAGTCTTTCAGGCAAAATAACTATAACAATCAGCCACTTACAGTGCACATTTTTTAAACAAAAAAAAGAAGTATGGTACAAGCAGCCTATGACAGAGCCAAACTTGTGCAGAGGGACGTGTTTGTAGTCCTTGCTCTACAATGACCCATGGACCAGCAAAGCAAATCATTTTGACAGCTTTGAGACCTTAAGGGCACTACCTTGTAGGAGACTGACGAAGTACGTAGGGCAAGCAAACACATTATGCTTGGCAAGTCTTTATGACCAGACAGCACGTGCAGATCACCTCAGTACGTCAACTCGTCGCCTGAGCAGTCAGGCATATTATGAAAAATGCCGCTCATCCTTTAAGTTTTCAGGAACATCTGGAAAGGACTCGAATCCCTGAAACGCACACCCCATGCTGCAGAAGAGTTTCATCATATGATGGTACACCCCTGATGCAGCACAGCTCAGCTATTTCAAAACAGCCCTGAGAAGCTGCACGTCTACGATGTGTTGAAGAGCTGGACAGGGTCAAAGAGGGTTGTGGGGAATCAGGACAGAGACTGGCTCGTATGGAGATGGGTCAGTGTGACCACTGTTCTGCAGGGCAAAGAACGCCAGCCCAGACGTCTTGCAGAGCGAGCCCCCTTCGGCGAAGAGAGTTGATGGGTGAAACAGAGCTGGAGCAGCTATCGTCTGGCTGAGGAGTGACTTGAGAAAACTATAGAAACATATATATATAAGATTTACTGATAAAACCACCGTGGCCAAACAGGTTGCAAGCTAACTCACCAATAACTTAACCAAAAGACCCAAGAAAAAGAGAAATGAAAGAAATTTAAATTTAAAAAAGTAAATATCAGTCTATGCATTTGCTACAAATCGACAACAAGGTTACTACATAGGAATAAAAAAAATTCATACAGCTGGTATTCATTTTAGTGAGAGTTTTACAGCACTTGGCACACAATAAGGTCATAAAAGAGCCAAAGATTAGAGGTGTTACAAGACAGGAACAAACAAAAAAAGAGGATAGTTTGATAGGAGAGAAGGAGCAACCCACACCAGAACACCCACCAACCACCCACTCTAATGTTCAACATGAAGCAGAGAAATCAAACTGAACAAATCCACGGACACAAAGTAAATTAACAGATGAAAAGCTCAACTGATGTTATTTCTATAATAGAAACTATATTTATTCAGGCCAAATTAAGACAAAAGTTAAGTTGAAAGGAAGCAAGAAAAGACCATACAAGAGAGCCCCTCAACCGCCTGCTTCACAGCTTCCTTGCCTTAAGGCATACCTGGTATATCATAAAACTGTGTAATTTTTAGCTTCATGTCATACCATGTACGTCATAGAAGTTGGCCAAATTTGCTATTCCTTGTTGCCAGTATGACGTTATATGCACGGTACACTAATCACCTGGTTCTAATTCTTCTGTATGGAGTTTTAGCCACAAGCACTGTATGGATTCGTATTTGGGAATAAGAGATGCCCATATCGATACCAAATTTGCCAGTATTACTTTACTGCTAGATAAACAAAGATCTAGTCTTGTGGACAGCCACCCGCTTTCACAAAATGTAAACACCAAAATGACTTTAAAAAGGGGAGAAAAAAAATTACTTTTTGAAGTTATTGGAAATTATGAGAGAAAGATTGGGGGAAATAGGGAATGAGAAAAGTGAGAAAAGTGACATGATCGAAGATCCTGTGTCCGAAATATGTCACAAGTCGGCTAGACCTAGACCGTGAGTCCATTAACACTGGGACTTGAGACTGCTGTCTTCGGTAACGAGCTCAGCTGAAAATCAGTACTGACAGTAAGAACTCCCTGGCAACGAAAGATTTAATAAGAACAAACATAATACAAAGGCAGAGTAGAGGAACAAAGAGAACTAATCAACCATCACAGAGGCATAGATGAGAAAATGGAAGAATCAACAGAGAGAAAAACATGGTCACATAAAAAGGCAGAAGGCAGAGTGAAGGATCTGGACAAAATCATAAAAAAGGAAACCAATATAAAGGCAGAATGTATGAACTGAAAGTAGTAAAACAGGCAAAAACATAATCTATACACACAAAAAAAAAGAAAAAAAGAGAAGAGGAACTGGAAGAAGTGATAGAGAAAAAAATATAAATAAATAAAAAGAAAAGAGAGACCTGCAAACCCACTATAGAAATGACTCAAAGCATTCATGCCCAACCTGCAATGGAAACACATGGAAAGTGCAGTTCCCAAATGTTTTCATATGATTGGTAACTTTTGGAAATTCAACAGCAATTATCATTCTAAACCCATATTAACCTGAGCACTCAACAAGAACAAGCTATAATTCTACAGATAGAGTGGCAAACTAGATCATCACTATTGCAGTTTAAGACTTACTTCACTTATCCCAAGACCATTAATCTTTTTCAGTCACGAGCAACATAACAATTTATTTTCCAACATAAGGTACATCAAACTACTCAGACAACAAAGAACAAAACAACTAAGGGCTTTAATTTACAAAACAATAAAAACAATGGTAAATTGCTATTGAAACAGGAAATTTACCTTTTTCTCCCTTGGCATCAAAGATCTTTTTTGACAAAAACTTGTCAAACATGAGATACGCTGAAACAAAAAGAAAAGAATTTAATGTAATATATAAAGAGAAGAGAAGGAGCTCGGCACAACATTCTGTGCATTCTCAATGGCACTTCATTCATCCAGTCTAGTATACAGCATGATATGGCATGTGTCAGATCCTGAAACCAAACCTGTCTTCCTGACAACTATAGATTAACCATGTTGATATTACATTTGACTGGACAAGCTGAAACTGTTGAAGCTTTACTCTCAACAATTCTTGGTTTTTCTGAGATTTCCTTCTCACGTTGAGGATAATGAATTCAATAAGACACTACAACTCACCTATGTTAACAAAATGCATTGAATTGCCTATAAAGAAGTTGGAAATCAAATAAACTCTTTGACTAATCCCTTTGATTGAGCAGTTCTATTAAGTTCTGCATCTTGTAGCGCTGAAACTGCTTGAAGATTCTTTTAAAAAACTGGTAACAAATTTACAACATCAATTTTTCTTAAGAAGGAAAAAAAAAATCACTTGATGAAATCTACTTGAGTGAGGTGAGGTAAAGAAAAAATAGTTGTGTCCATTCAACAGCAGCCCAGGTAAGACCAACCTCCGCCCTACAGCAACCTAAGATTGCATAACAGAATTTCCCTATATAAATAACCTCCTTTAACACTAACCTTTTCCTCTTACAGTAACTTTTATTGCTGTAAATTGCCTGACATTTTTTTTTTTGAGGATTCAAAAACAGAAAACCAACACTGGCCTATAATTTGAGTGTGTGTGCATATCCCTTCTCAAGATTTAAAAACTGTGAATACCAGCACTGGCCTAAAATTTAAATGTGCATGCATCCCTCCTCTTGAAAACTACATGTTAATTGATTAGTTTCTTAAGTCCCTTTACAGCAGGTGACAGCACTCAGACTTATCCCATTTTGGTCTTGGGGCTTCCCTTGTCCCCACTGCATCCATAGAATTTTTAAATACATCCAGTTTGAATTATTACCCTTGCAAGTTTAAAACAGACATACTCTGGGCTTTGTTCTTCTACTGCTGTCCATAAATATCAATGATGACTTAAAAGTATGCATGATACACCTTTGCCTGGGCTGTAGACACAGAGGATGCAAATTGCCCGAGTACTACTTTCCTCCTTTCAGATCTTTACTTCCTTGATATGTTCCAAAGAAGGGACATAGTAAATATATTTGGAATCAATGGTTTAAGGGTGTGCATATTAATGTCCCCCAAAAAATGTGAAACAGGCAAAACCAACAACACACCTTTGCATTCCTTTTTAGAGTCATCACCGTCTTCTTTTCCCCCTGTGTCTTTTCGAACTACTTCAATGCTCAGGAGTTTGTGATGGAACTCCATGCGGAGTAGTTTTCCGATGATCGCTGCTGTCTCTTTCTGAGTTGCAACATACAGCTCTGCTTTTCTGGAAATAAATAAACTTCCATGATTTCTAAATTATTCACACAAAATTAAATCAAAACAAAAAAACCTTAACTGAAAAAGATTATCCATTTTGCAAAATCTTAAATTTTAGGAACAAAAGTTATGATTTAATAAGTACTCCAAATCACTAAAATTTACAGAATTACACACTACATCCCCGCATCCTTTCCTGTAACATATTATCGCAAGTTCTGAAAACAATTCTACACACACATATTAGAAAAGAAAAGCAAACCCAATATCCAACAAACACTTTTACAAGGGCAAGCTCAAATACAAAAACAAAACGGAACTGAGAAAACAATTAAGAAGTCAAGCCTCATACCCATGTCTGCTTTCACTGGGAATGTACAGTAAACTCTCTGAGGCCAGTTTGCACAAGATGCTCACATAGCTCAGCTGTAGATCATCCGCATGAAGTGGGTACACCTTAAGCTGCCATTTCCTCTCTGAGGAAAAGAAGAAAAATAAGAGAAAATATAATCACACTTATCCCAGAGACCACTGGCCTCATTTTCAAAACTTTCTTGTAATACACAACATTCATGATGCTGTTTATACCCATATGAACCTTAGTCTCTTCCATAATACGATACAATAATATGCTATATTTTGTAAGGGTAAAGACGTGGGACGAAATATTAACTTCATTCTCTAATTCAGTGACAATTTTCTTGTTGAGTAAAAAAAAAATCATTGACAAGAGATTTTTTTTATAACTGCAAAACTATTACACTTATAATGAAGACAAGAGGGCAAAAGAGAACTTGCATAGTGGAAGAAGAAAGTGAAAAACAACTAGCTTTTCATAAAGTGAACTACTTTGGTCTATATTCTTGTTCATGAAAACCCTTTGATTAAATGTAAATTAATCTGATTCACCTGCAGTTTGAGTTTGGTGCAATTTATGTACTATGTAATGCATACAATAAGTTGTATTTTACCAACAAGTAAAAAGAGCATCAAGAAGACCTACTACTGGCACTGCTCAACCACCAGCCAAGAAAAATGACACCTAAACCTGCAACAGAAGTCAAGATCAACTTACTTCTCAAACTGTTCACATCCACCACAGGGGCCTTTGGCTTCTTCCTCACACGTGGATTTGCCACCGTGGCCACCTTCACAGCTGCTTCCGCCTGAGCCGGTTTGGTACCTGCATCTGCAGGGGCAACTTTCTGCACTCGAGCTTTGGCCTCTTTCCCACCTTCTTTGTCAGAATCTTCCGAGTCCCCAGCCATATCCAAAACCACAAAATTCTCATTGCCACCTCCTGCAGTACTTGTGCTGGCTGGAACTTCTTTTGGTGGGTCAGAAGACTCTACTTGCATGGGAGTATCTTCTTCTGCACTCATTTTAAATGCCTGAAAATTACAGCAACCGAAGGGAAACATTATTAGTATTAGCTAAACTGAACCACTTTGAAAGCTACTTGGGATGGGATAACGCCAACCATGATATCTTACCACAAAAATTACTAAAATTAAAAGTAAATTGAAGATCGAAGAATTTAATAGAATCAAAGGTGCCCAGAAAAGGGCAAGGGTCAAATGGATAGAAGAAGGGGAGATATGCACAAAATGTTTTGTATCGTTGGAGAAGAACAGGTCCAACACAAAAACCATAAAACGAGTCAAAAATGTATGTAGTGAGTGTTTAACAAATGAAATAGAAATTTCAGAAGAAATAGGCTTACAATTTAAAGCTCTATACAACTATAACACAATTACGAGAAGTCATTCCTGTTATTCAGTCAACTTACAAAACCTAGACTTAGCATTTTACGAAAAATAAAGAATTTATGGATAAACAATTCGGATCACTTGTGCGTCAGTCGTGTGGTCATGGACTAGGTATTTCAGAAAGCACCATTATTTTTCAGTAGAATCACCGTAGCTGGTTAAATCTTTTTGCTTTTCGTCGTTTATTCAATACTTCAAAAGCCGCGATGCGCGAAAGGAACATCGGGTTCCTAGATCTACGATTTCGGTCGGCTGTTTAACATTCGCCGTGTTTGTCGTCACCTTGCGACGTGCTGGAAGTCCAAATTTCAGCCCACCTTTGTTTTGAACGGGTCATCAACAGTGCCCAGATATAATTGTTTTCTCGAGTGACTTCCCTTTACCCGCTTCCCCACAACAACGGAAGCAACGGGGGAAACAGAAAAACGAAAGTAGTCATTGCCTTCAGCGTCCGTTCAGCGTCCTGTGATGCACAAGAATCTCGAGTTGAATGTGATGTACTGGACTGTTTTGCATGTTTTTAGGCTGCTCTGTTGAAAATTTTAGTGAAATTGCAGAGTTTACACTGGATTCCTGGAACAAGAGTGTGATGTGTGAACAAACTTCGAGAGATGGATCATTTCTGTGGTTATAGATTTAGCTTTTGTGCTTAGTGATGACGTTTGGGGTGTCGTCATGCAGCCGAACAAGACTGACTGACGTACTAGAAATTACATTGTCCTAAGAGCAAACAATTTTTTAAGTCATGTGTGCTCTCTTTACTCAAACAAATAAACAAACATGTCCTTGTTTATCTGCCTAACTCAAAAATACACATTTGTGCTTTGTTGGTATGATATGCCTTTTTCCAATGCATTGTGTCATTGTGTCATCATTGTTATGTAGGCCTACAAGTAATATTTGTCATCATTGCTATTAATATCAATAAGTTTACAACATATATTTCATACATGCAAGATTCATTTAGAAGCAAAATATGCCTTTATTGATCTGTGTATCTCTTAGTGCAAATTTGTTCTTTGTAGGCATGATTTTACCTTTTCCCAGTATGTTTTGTCATCACTGTTATGTACGAGTACTGTTTGTCATAATTAGCAACATAATTGTGATCATCCACTGTCTTTGATATGACCTGATATCTGTTTCAAAGCAAAAGAAACCTCTCCTGATTTGTTTTTTTATTCTTAAAGTGCGCATTTCTCTCTGGAGGCATGACTTTGTCTTTTCCTGTACATTGTGTCGTCATTGTTATGTACAAGTCATGTTTGTCATCACTGTTATGTACAAGTCAGCTCCATTGATTTTGTGCCTTTGCCTCAAATTAGTTTAAAAATTGTTTTACACATGTGTTTTTCTGGTACTGAGGCTTTGATAACTGTATTTGTACAGCCTTTCACTATTGTGATGTGTTGTCAATGATAATGTCCAATGTGTATCCTTTCTTGTACATAACAATGATGACATGTTCTGTGCACTGCGTCATTGTTACAAAGCTTGTCATTCATATTACCATTATGAATGGAGTTCATAGTGTACAAAGTCTTTGTTTATTAAACAAATGGAATTTAAAGTCCATATTTGCCTTGCTGCTTATCTGTTTTTGTCATCACTGTTACATACAACAAATACAGTAGTTGCCAAACCAACAGACCCATATCTCCAAAACCCTACATCTCCTTGCTCTGATACTCTAGGAATATGAACACTAAATGCCAATCTGTGACTCACAGAAAAGAGAGTCAAATAGGTAAGAAAAATGTTTTTGCACCACTGAGTCTCAAGAGAGTCTCACGTTTTGGCAATTGCTCACCTCTATTCTCACGGTGAGAATAGCGCAGGCGAGTCTTTTGGCTATTCTCACCCGGTGTGCGTTCACCGTTACAGCCTAGGCCAACCAGTGTAGCGTTCACCCTGAACCACAGAATTCTATACTGTGATAACAGAATTGTAAAATTGAAACGTGAACAAACGTTCCATTGCTACTGTTAGCCAACGTTCCATTGCTACTGTTAGCCTAAAAGCGTGCAATTTTGTCTGTGGGCAGTGGAGAGAAAGAGAGAGAGAGAGAGAGAGAGAGGAGTAGCGCGAGAACTTCCAGGCAAAACAAAATGGCGACCCGCGCAGTTCCGCTCGATTCGAAAAGTTAAATAGCCATAGCATCTTTGTAGACGACCAAATCAATTTACTTTTGTGTTTTAACATCATTTTTTAACTTTGTTTTGGTCAATTTGATCCTCCACACCGATAGACAGTATTCAGAAAGAGACAGAGAGTGGGTACCAGAAACTAAATTTTCAAAGTAGCTGTATGCCGAATTTATCTGTTCCATTTAAAAGGCCTCCACTGAGCATTTTGGTACCATTCTTTAACCTCTCAGTCAATTTTTAAGAAAATGGTAGTTGTTTAAAATTTGATCAAATTTGTTAAAGTCAGTCACTGGCTGCAACCCAATGTTTGACAGATAAAAGAGTACCAAGTGCACTAAACATCTCCACATTAACAGAGTACAATCACTATAACAAATAAATAGAGCCCAATTTTTTTCAAGACTGTGAAGTCATTACAAATCAGTATTTTATCGTCTCAAAGACAATGATCAGTCGTTATTTCGACAAAAATACAGAGCGTTGACCCGGCCGGCACCGCACCGGCCCCCGCGGCGAGCGAGTCGGCTCTATACTGTAGTGTATCCCGCGCGCGGGGTTACATGCTTTCTGAGTCTTGCAGAAGGATTGATGCAAAATAATTCCAAGCTAATTACTTTATTAAATTCTTTAATAGGCAATAAACTAATCTTTTAATGGAATCTTTTTTTAACCATTTCGCACTTACAGCGCCCGTATGAGCCCGCGCCAGTGTCCCCCGCTCATTCCTATAGCGCCCGCCACGGGGGCGTTTTTTTGTTGCCGCGGGAGGGTTCTACTTTTACTATCATCAGAAGTTTCACTTAGCTATCTTTATAGAGGAAGAGTTCCGGTTTACTATGGTGTTTTTCTTGTTTCGCTAGCAGAAAGAGTCACTTTTTGAGCAGGAACAAAAGTCGGAGAAGATTTTATTTGTAAACACGCCATCATGTCTCTAGGATGCATGGGCGCAAAGCTGCCCGATATGAGTACGGCAGAAACAAAATAAAAACACCCTAAGAAAAGTCTTTTAGGTGCTTTCAAGTTTCCACCAGAGGCTTCAATCTCTGTGAATGTGTTGTATTTCTTTTGTGTGGATTATCTCTTCGTCAGTGGCAGAAACTTCGTGAGTTGAAGAAATGTATACGAGATCTAGATCTAGAGATCCAGATCTAGATCTACCTCAATGTCCACTGAACCAGCTCTTGTTTTATTTTCTTTCTTTACTCTCACTTCATTATTTTTGTACTCTATATTCAATTTTCCTTCTGAGGCTGTCCTTGTTTTTGTTGTGGTTTGATTGTGTGATTTTATGTTGTTGTTTTTTTACAACCACCCTCTTCTTTCCTCCGGAGCGCTCTCGGAATCCAAGACACGCATCTAAGAAAGACCTCTCATATCATTTCATACTGATACTCTTCTATTTCACTTGTAATTTTGTACTACTAGTAATTTAGCTCATTCATTTTCCATTCAGAAAATACTATTTTCATCATTTTTGGTTGTGTTTGTGATTTCATATAATTTTTTTAGTAAGGTACCCCTTCAATTTTCGTGGAGTTATTGCCCTTCTCTTAAGGATGGGGGGCCACAGCCGGCCAAGCCTGTTGTTAAGTGCGAAAGGCTGGTATTTTGCATATTTCGTGTAAAAAATGATCTTTGAAAATTTTGACGGTATTTTTAAAGGCTTTCTATTTAAACGCCAAAGGCCAAATATATACCAAGGGAAAGCCCGTTTAAAGCTCTACAGTTCTCCGCCAATGAAAAGACGGTATTTAATCCTCCCTCGTTCCGCGAAGCATTTGAATGCACGCGTGTCAATTTTTTAACCAGCCGACCACGCATTCCGACCGCGAGGGGCTTCGCTTTCCTCGGTGATTCTCCAGCTCCTAATAATCAGGCATATAAACAACTTACATCATTGTAACGAGGAAAAGCTGAACTTTTAAAAGGTGTACGCCATTTGGTGCTTTATAGCGAAAGAGCAAAGAAACAGCCATCAGAATTACCCCCGAATTCACCGATACCACGCGGTCAGAAGGCCGCGAGTGCACGCGAGACCGTGTTTACGCTACCTACAGAGAGAGAGAGAGAGAGAGGGGAGGAGTAGATCTTGCGAGAACTTCCGGGTAAAACAAAATGGCGACCCGCGTAGTTTGGCTCGATTCGAAAAGTGAAATAGCCATAGCATCTTTGTAGACGATCAAATTAGCTTACTTTTGACCTTGTGCTATAATGTCATTTTTTCTTTGCTTTTATCAATTTGACAATCCACACCGACAGATATTCTGAAATTAGGAAAAATAGGTCTTGTTTCACACCAGGTGAGAATAGCCAACGCTGGCAAGTCTCACCCGGGGTGAGAGGTCGATCGTATTTTTATTCTCACCCCGGGTGAGGATAGCCACTTCCAATTTTAAATCCCCTCAGGGGGGTGGGAATAGAGAAAATCTAGGTGGGAATAATGGCAGCCTAATTTAAAAAGACCCAAAGTCAAAATACTGCCCGAATCGATGAGAAAACAAAAAAAATGTGATCGAACACGTAAATAAATCAGTGCTTTTTCGGTAGTTCCCACCCCCCTTATTTGAGCCTAGATCTACATCGAGATCTATATGTTTGATACGCGGCGAGCTAAGATCAAACCAACAACCCCCTGAAACGGAAACCCCCCATTAGGTCAAGGGGGGAAGCCTCCCCTGAAACCCCCCCTACTCTTGGGGCCAATACCCGCGAATAACAATTGCAGGGTGGGAACTACCGAAAAAGCGCCACTTTCACACCCAGTCAGGGCCTCAAATATGCGAACAAGCTGAAACAGTACATTCCTGGGGTCATCCAATCACCACAGGACAGGGCTTCCTGTACCTGTAGTGTAGCAAGTTTCGGGGTGCTTTTTCGGTAGTTCCCACCCCCCTTATTTGAGCCTGACCTACATCGAGATCTATACGTTTGAAGCGCGGCGAGCTAAGATATCAAACCTAACAACTGCAAAACATCAAATTATGGTAAAATTCAGGGGGGCATGACCCCCCACCATATTTTTATTAGGTCACCCCCTACTCTTGAGGCCAAAATTGGTCAATAACAATTGCAGGGTGGGAACAAACCGAAAAAGCGCCAGTTTCGGTTTGGAAGTGGCTATCCTCACCCGGGGAGAGAATAAAAATACGATCAACCTCTCACCCCGGGTGAGACTTGCCACCGTTGGCTATTCTCACCCGGTGTGAAACAAGACCTGTTTTTCCTAATTTCGGAATACTGTCTATCGGTGTGGATGATCAAATTGATAATAAAAGCAAAGAAAAAATTTGCGTTAAAGCCCAAAAGTAAGCTAATTTGATCGTCTACAAAGGTGCTATGGCTATTTCATTTTTCGAATCGAGCCGAACTACGCAGGTCGCCATTTTGTTTTGCCCGGAAGTTCTCGCATGATCTACTCCTCCCCTCTTCTTTCTCTCTGTCTCTTTCAGAACACTGTCTATCGGTGTGGACGATCAAATTGACCAAAACAAAGTTTAAAAATGATGTTAAAACACAAAAGTAAATTAATTTGGTCGTCTACAAAGATGCTACGGCTATAAATTAGCTTTTCGAATTGAGCCGAACTACGCAGGTCGCCATTTTGTTCTGCCCGGAGGTTCTCGCGCTACTCCTCCATCTCTCTTTCTCTCTCCACTGCCCACTGAGACAAAATTGGGTGATCTTATACTTTAGCACGTTAAATTCTTCAATTGAGGACTTCCGTAACGAGCGACCTCTTTCAAATCTAGATCTAGATTTATACTCATCAATGGCTTCCAAAATCATAATAGAAGACCAAAAACCATTGTTATACCATCTGTCCATCAGAAAATTACGGTAGTTTGCGCATTTTAAGGCCCAGTTCAAAGTTTGGAAGATCTGAGTCGGGGATTAGTAGACTTTGGCTTTGGGAATTTAACGTGCTAAAGTATAAGATCACCCAAAATTGCACACTTTTATGCTAAGTCTAACAGTAGTAGTTAAGTAGTAATGGAACGTTTGTTCATGGCTCAGAATTCTACAATTATTATCACAGTGTAGAATTCTGTGGTTCAGGGTGAACGCAACACTGGTTGGCCTAGATCTAGGTGGTGAACGCCCACCGGGTGAGAATAGGGCGATTGTTAAGATTCCCGCGTTTAATTCCGATGTGCGTTTTTCATACCCTCAGGCCAGGCATATTTCGCTTGGCCGTCGTTATTTGGACCCGAGTCCGAATAACATTACTCTTTATTCGGACTCGAGTCCGAATATGAAAAAATGTTATTCGGACTCGGGTCCGGAAAAAAGGAAGTGTCTTCGTTCTATAGATTTAACGTTCAGTGCTTCCAATTTTCCTACATTTTTTAGTTTCCCCCACACCTTTTCTGCCGATCCGATGCCCGCCGCCTCATTGATACGCAATGCCAATCGCCCGCTGCGCCTTGTGCCGGAAATCGACCTCCGCGCGAGGGGTAGTTTTTGGGCCGCTCAGAATCAGAAGTGACTCTCTTCTAAGTTTAGTTACGGGAAAACTCCTGGACGAAAATAAATGAAACTCGGCAACCAGCCAGAGGAAAGGTTAAACTAACGACATGCCAGCGTACAATCCCGAACGATTACTAGAACCGGAGATATTGCCGTGTTTGTGCGAATTTCCTCTGCGGTTCGAAAACTAAGCGGAGCTGCGGGTTGATCGCCGACCACACAAGCGCCCCACAAGTCTTCTTTATTGCTGTAAAATTTCAGATCTCTGCGTTTAGTAGATTTTCCGTACCAACTTAAAATTACCACCCATCCATTGATAAAACCCTAGATCTAGAAACTTGATCGCGCATTCCAAACGCGAGGTGCCGGCATGCAAGAGGCGCGTGATCGCTAGGCGGCATGTGATTGGCTGCCTATAATCAAATGGGTCACCGATGACTACATCGCAGGTTTTCCCGATAGCGCTTTACTGAGTTTTAGAAGGGGTGATCGCGTCGCGGTAAAAACGATGTCACGCAATTCAACAAATTTCACGCAAATATCAGTCTTTAAGATCCAAAGTAATGAAGACATCGAAAAAGTGATAGCAGAACTAGATTCGGCACTAAAAATCACATGGAGATGCCAAGTTTCATTCATATGCTCCAATTCATTACTGACTTATGAACAGTTTTTCCTCAAAATACATCAAAACATGTCCCACATTTTGGCGATTTTTTCCTAATGAAGGTCCTCCAACATTTTGCAAACAAAAATCCAAATAACTTTTTTATTTATCAATGGATTTTTACATTTTAAAAACCATAGTTCTTAGAATTTACTCTATTTTCATTTTAAGTCCATTTTTAAGCAATTTGGATGAAAATTTAATTTTTCATTGTCATTGCTACCCCATGTTTCCCACTTTCTTTGTTGTAGAAAAAGGTAAATTTGAAGATTAGCAGACCACCTGGCACCTGCATATTATCAGCTGTGTAAAAAAAAAAAAGACCCGATTCGTTCAAATACACAAGCCTGTGTCATATCGATTGTTTACCAAGAAAAAGTTGTGTTGCTGTGTGGAGCTGAGCATACGGCAACTTTTGATTCCATAGACCAGCGCACAATTCATTACGTAGATCTACGTCAAGACTAGCTTATTATTGTAATAATGATCAGTTGCCGGGGGGAAAAAGACTGACGCGTATGTGACGTTCAATGCCCGGACCGATAGTGCCCCACCCCCCACCCCGACACAGCCACACGTGTGCAGGCCGCCCATCCAACCCCGACACACGCTAACGAGCCATCTTTAATTGCTTCTGATGACCTCTTGACAAATAAACATTTATTAGAAGCGAAAATAACTTTTCAGGCCGGCCTCAAATTCATCATAAGATTAAAACTCGGCTCCTGCAAAAAACGCCTTTTTGCCCGAAGTGATCCCGGTCTCTACCCAGCCTGAGGCGAGTCACGAGTGAGGCAGGACAGGAAGCCGGATTCAGGAGTCACAGGAAGTCGGAAGTCGGAACGTGATGTCATGCTGGACTAACATTTTTTAATATTCGGACTCGAGTCCGAATAGTCAATTCGATTTCGCTTTGGTCCCTAACCTAGCAGCAATGACAATGAAAAATTAAATTTTCATCCAAATTGCTTAAAAATGGGCTTAAATGAAACTAGAGTAAATTCTAAGAACTGTGGTTTTTAAATTTTAAAAATCCATTGATAAATAAAAAAGTTATTGGGATTTTTGTTTCCAAAATGTTGGAGGACCTTCATATAGGAAAAAATCGCCAAAATGTGGGACATGTTTTGATGTATTTTGAGGAAAAACTGTTCATAAGTAAGTAATGAATTTGGAGCATATGAATGAAACTTGGCATCTCCATGTGATTTTTAGAGCCAAATCTAGTTCTGCTATCACTTTTTCGATGTCTTCATTACTTTGGATCTTAAAGACTGATATTTGCGTGAAATTTGTTGAATTGCGTGACATCGTTTTTACCGCGACGCGATCACCCCTTCTAAAACTCAGTAAAGTGCTATCGGGAAAACCCGCGATGTAGTCATCGGTGACCCATTTGGTTATAGGCAGCCAATCACATGCCGCCTAGCGATCACGCGCCTCTTGCATGCCGGCACCTCGCGTTTGGAATGCGCGATTAAGTTTCTAGATCTAGTGTTTTATCAATGGGTGGGTGGTAATTTTAAGTTGGTACGGAAAATCTACTAAACGCAGAGATCTGAAATTTTACAGCAATAAAGAAGACATGTGGGGCGCTTGTGTGGTCGGCGATCAACCCGCAGCTCCGCTTAGTTTTCGAACCGCAGAGGAAATTCTCACAAACACGGCAATATCTCCGGTTCTAGTAATCGTTCGGGATTGTACGCTGGCATGTCGTTAGTTTAACCTTTCCTCTGGTTGGTTGCCGAGTTTCATTTATTTTCGTCCAGGAGTTTTCCCGTAACTAAACTTAGAAGAGAGTCACTTCTGATTCCGAGCGGCCCAAAAACTACCCCTCGCGCGGAGGCCGATTTCCGGCACAAGGCGCAGCGGGCGATTGGCATTGCTACCTAACCCTAGGTTAGGGTTAGGGTTAGGGTTAGGGACCAAAGCGAAATATGCCTGAGGGTATGAAAAACGCCCATCGGAATTAAACGCGGGAATCTTAACAATCGCCAAGAATAGCCAAAGACTTGCCTGCGCTATTCTCACCCGGGGTGAGAATAGAGGTGGCCTTTCGGCCACGGTTTACCTCTCATGCAAGGTAGATAGGAGATATGTTGACATTCCTATTTTTGTCTAAATTTTGACCGAATGATGGCATTATTTAGATCTATATAATCTAGATTTCTAGATTCTACTTAACTCTTATCCTGCGTCTGTGCCCAGATGCGTATCTTATCAGCAACCGATTACGTCGGACTCACCGGGCAGGCCGCCGGGGTCACTCAGTGTGTACTGTTGGTGTACAGCGCGCGCGCCGGGAAACGTGTGTTTTCGCCATGAATACCGCGGGAGTGTGTTAACTGATGATGAAAATAACGCTCTATCCTTCATAGCATTCTATTTATAAAGTGTTACAAACACATGAATAACCCCCTCTCACAAGCTGATAAGACATTACGAGTAGTTACGCCCATTTGAATAACCTTTCTGGACGCTCTTGTTGTTATGAATGACCTGAGGTTCGAAAAGGGATAATTTAGGTCAATTTCCGAATGTTTTACACTCAAATTGTTCTTTGTACCTGCACAAGGGTATTCAAAACTATCAAACAGGCTCATTTTTTATCAGGTAGTATCATTTCATACAAAATCAAGCTCATTTGAAATATTTTGTATAGAAAAAATGGAAGTCTTGTTTCCTGACTATCCTTTCGAGCTCCTCATGTCTAAGTGGGTCAATTTCTTCTATAATTTCATTGGATGAACATCTAGAGCTAGATCTATCAACTTGGCATGTTTTGAATGAGACGTATGCCTCGATTACGAACCAACGCAGGTGGTTCTAGAAGGCCACAAACGCACACAAACTCAAGCAGACTGACGCACACACACTTGACCTGCGTGAATGGGGATCCGACTCGGGACCCGAATGACACGTAGTCGTAAGAGGATGCGCCCTGCGCGTGCGCTGAGCCAGGAGCTATACTGACTCGGGACCAGAACGCAGGCGAGGTGCCGAAATAGGCTTATCGGGCTACATAAACCCGGCTCCCGCAGGATGAGGGTTAAGATTCTAGCCTTCTCCTAAATTCCTGTACTGCCGATCGATATCCCAGCACTTTTGTCACTTGTCTTTGACTTAAATTTAAATTCTGGGTGACTGGAGTCTAGGCTAAAACCGGAGGTTGCCAATCATACCTTGCAGGCTGATCACCAAAGCTAGACCTAAATACCAAAGCTCAAAAGCCTTGTCAACACTATCAAGGCTGCAAGTGAACTTGAAGCGAAGCATCCAGCAGCACAAATACTGGAATTGCAATTTTCAAGCTGATGAACGGCTATTATGACGAACCATAAACGGAAGTTAGACCCAACAGACAGAATGCTCAGCAGCTCTGCACTCAGTACTCATTCGGCAGAAAATAGAGAATTAAACCTGTAATCTGTAATGACTCGGCATTGTAGGCCTACGTGTATTTACATTTTACCATTAATTTCTTTAGATCACCTGCATTTTTTAATATTTTAAATTCTATTTCATTCTTTTTTTTTTTTGTCTAACTGATTTGGGAGGTTTCTCCATGGTCAGATCGGATCGGATCGGTTCGAATAATGACAGCGATAGTGCGCACAATGTATCAAATTAGAACTTTGCCGCAGGCTATCCAATAACCGTAATTACACCCCTTTGGGTGTACGTTATAAAATTTGACTCGAATATCTGACCATGTGAAGTAGCCTTCTACCAGTCAAATGTTCACGATTATTTGATACATTAATTTTATTTTATGGCGCCCAGGTTTTCTTTCATGGAACTGCAAAGAGGAACCACGTTACGGGGTTCGCCTCTCATTCAACAGATCCCGGGTTCGAAACCTGACAGTGGCGCAAAAAAAAAAGTCTTTTCTAAAGAAATTTTTGCTCTCTTATAATCATGTTTTATTGACGTCTGCTTTCGTCTACACTTTTTGCCCCCTCATCTGGGCTCCTGACTCTGTCTGCTGCCTCTCTTGACAGCGAGACGCCCTTCCCAGTTTTTCGGCGTAATAAGAATGTAGTTTGGATTCCGATAAAGCCGACAACGCCAATCCGGGCTTAAAGCCACCTGCAGTCTGCCAGCTCTTTGTGGGGCAAGTTTGAAAGAGGGTGCCTGTTGCCGCTCCTTTTAACTTTTAAGCTCGCGCTTGCATTGATCTAGATTCTATAGCGCGGTCAAAAATTCGTGGCGCAACGTATCCTCAAATATCTTTTTAAACTGGTGAATCAATGTCTAGAGGAATATCATTCGGTAGCTACAAGACCACATGTATGTGCCATCATTCGTATCTGTTCCTTGTGTCCATTATTATTATTTCCCTTATTTGTCAATCGTATTCATCTGCTTTATTTCTGTTCCGTTTCTGTCCCAGTCATGCATCGTCTGACGTATGTCTTCATTGTGCTTGATTATTAAAAGTCTACGTCAAGTCACAAAGAGTGTTGACATTTATCTATGAAGACATAATGGGAATGGTAGACAGGAACGTATGAAGAAGTGTCCGGCATTTGGTAAAAGATGCACCAGGTGTGGCCTATCCAATCATTTCGCCAACCTCTGCCGACAGTCGTCACGGAATCGCAACCCCTCCAATGCCCTGGATGACTCTGCTGCCGCCTTTGACAGTCTATGCGGTGCAGATTCCGCCACACCAGTGTCTAATGCGCACTCTGTATCCCTAGACCATCATGTATACAACGAGTTTTGCAGGGCATGGGAGAAGCGAGCATCCGACCCTCAGCCTTTTGTGAATGTCACCGTCCAGGCAGTGCCTTCAGATGCCCAATCTCTCGGCTTCCCGCCATCTCTGAGAGGCAGCACCTCTCCCGTCAAGTACCAAGCTATGGCAGACACTGGGTGCCAGTCGTGCCTGGCGGGCGTAGCACTCTTGACTAGGATGAGCCTCACTCGCCGCCATCTCCTCCCTGTCAAAATGAAGATGACAGCTGCGAATCGTGGGGCCATTGACATCATCGGAGCCCTTCCCCTTCGTATTTCTGGTACATCTCCGTCCAACACCAAGCTGGTGACTCACCAGATGGTGTACTTCACCACATCCACTGGTCGGGTGTTCCTAAGCAAGCAAGCCTGTGTGGCTTTGGGAATAATCCCTCCTAGCTTTCCGACCATTGGCGCCACCAGTGCAGCAATCAATTCGAAGGACAAGCCGGCTTGCGGGTGCTCACACCGCCAACCACCTCCGCCACCACCAACCTCCCTCCCGCTTCCTGCCACAGAAGAGAACAGAGAGGGCTTGGAGCAGTGGCTCCTAGATCACTACAGGTCCAGTACCTTCAACGTGTGCGAACATCAACCTCTACCGATGATGTCTGGCCCTCCCATCCACCTCATGGTGGACCCTGACGCCCGTCCCGTGGCCCACCACACCCCCATTCCTGTCCCAGTCCATTGGCAAGACGAGGTCAAAGCCGGCCTAGATCAAGATGTGCGACTGGGGGTCATCGAGCCTGTCCCCGTCGGCACCCCAGTCACCTGGTGCCACAAGATGGTGATCTGTCCGAAGAAGTCGGGTAAACCAAGGCGCACGGTTGACCTCCAACCGCTTAACCGACATGCAACGCGGGAGACACACCACACTCAGTCTCCCTTCCACCAGGCCCGCAAAGTGCCACCCCACACGAGGAAATCGGTTTTTGACGCGTGGAATGGCTACCATAGCATCGCTCTTGCTGAAGAGGATAGACATTTGACGACGTTTATCACCCCATGGGGTCGTTATCGCTATCTCGTGGCCCCCCAAGGCTACATATCATCCGGGGATGGATACAGCCGCCGCTTCGATGAGATTGTCGCCGACTTCCCCCACAAAACCAAATGCATTGACGACACCCTTATGTGGTCAAACTCTATTGAGGAAGCCTTTTTTCAGACCATCAAGTGGCTTGACCTATGTGGCACCAATGGCATCATACTCAACCCATCCAAGTTTCAATTCGCCAAAACTACGGCTGAGTTTGCAGGTTTCGAAATAACTCCCTCCACCGTGCGCCCATGTGCCCGCTACCTGGAGGCCATTCGACATTTCCCCACACCTCGGAACATCACCGACGTCAGGAGCTGGTTCGGTCTCATCAATCAGGTATCCTATGCCTTCGCTTCCGCCGAACGCATGCTCCCATTCCGGGAAGCCCTGAAGCCGGGGAAACGTCTCGAATGGACAGAGGAGCTCGACCGTCTGTTTGAATGGTCAAAGGAGGCCATCATCAACGAAATCCACCAAGGGGTTGAAATATTTGACAAGAAGAAACCAACTTGCCTAGCCACCGACTGGAGCAAGGATGGCATAGGCTTCTGGCTCTTCCAGAAACATTGTACATGTCTTTCGGAAAAGCCATTTTGCTGCAAAACTGGCTGGAAGATCACCCTGGTCGGTAGTCGATTCACATCAGGAGCCGAGTCCCGCTATGCGCCCATAGAAGGTGAAGCCCTGGCTGTGGTTGATGCACTAGACAAAGCACGCCATTTCACCTTGGGTTGTTCCGACCTGATCGTGGCGGTGGACCACAAACCTCTTTTGAAGACGTTTGGGGACCGGTGTCTCGACGATATCCCCAATCCCCGCCTCAGGAACCTCAAGGAGAAGTCCCTTAGATATCGCTTCCGCATCGTCCACATCCCCGGTCTACGCCATGCTGCAGCAGATGCCGTCTCCCGCAGACCAGTGGGCAGCCCTAACACTCTCAGACTCCCTGATGATGCCGCTCCCATTCTGCTCCTTGATGACCCTCCCTTGACACTTGAACTGCCACACGACTTTCTTTCTGCCATCCGCACCCAGGAACTGGATGACACCAACCAGGTATGCTCCAAACCTGACCTCGCTCCAACTGAGGTGATCAAGTCAGTGACTTGGGACGAGATTCGACTTGCAACATCCAGCGACTCTACAATGACTGCTTTGAGTAACACTATTGAGGATGGGTTCCCTGAAGACAGGGCTTCTCTGTCCCCTGATCTTCGCCCATACCATCAATTCCGGGAGTTCCTCACGACATTTGCCGAGTGCACCTCCCACCCCTCCAATAGCACCAGCATACCCGTTCCAATGCATTGCGGCGGATTATTTTCATCATCGAGGCCACAGCTACCTAGTTGCAGTCGACAGGTACAGTAACTGGCCTATCGTTGAAGAAGCCTCCCATGGGTCTGCCGGCCTCGTTGCCGCGTTGCGTCGCATCTTCGTCACGTATGGCATCAGTGATGAACTGACATCGGACGGAGGCCCAGAGTTCACGTCCCTGGCAACCTCAAACTTCCTTCGCAACTGGGGTGTCCACCACAGGGTCTCTTCAGTCGCCTTTCCCCACTCTAATTGTCGCGCTGAAGTTGGAGTAAAGACAGTGAAACGGTTGATCACTGACAACACGGGTGCACAAGGATCTTTAAACACTGACAAGTTCCAGCGCGCAATGCTGCAATACAGGAACACTCCTGATCGTGACACCCACCTATCCCCAGCGATGTGTATCTTTGGACGTCCAATACGGGACTTCATCCCCATCCACCCAGGGAAGTATCAGCCTCACAGTACCTGGCGTGAAACCCTTCTGTCGCGAGAGGAGGCACTGAGGAACCGGCACATGCGCACCGCTGAGCGCCTCTCTGAGCACACTCGCATCTTACCTCCACTCGTCGTCGGTGACTGTGTGCGCATACAGAACCAAACGGGAACCCACCCGACCAAATGGGACAAGACGGGCATTGTAGTCGAAGTACGTCAATTTGACCAGTACGTCGTTCGAGTGGATGGCTCTGGCCGCGTCACTCTTCGGAACAGAAAGTTCCTCCGCAACTACATGCCAGTGGTCCCACGCTCACCACTGACAATGATCCCGGGTGGCACCTCACCACCACAGCCGGTGCCTCAGAATGTTCACACCCCCGGGCATGCCAAGCCCAGCGTGACCTCGCTGCCCTCTCCTTGCCCGGATCTACCACAACCAGCTGACGTTCCGGACCCCCCAGCACACGGTCCATCGATGCCCACTGTCCCCGAATCCAGGCAAGAACTAGCACCTGATCCACGCCCTGCTGTCGAGACGGTGGTCCCACAACCTCAGGCTCAAGCCACCCCGCGTGCTCTACGTTCGCTCCAGCCGCACAACGCCCCTGGCATACAAGAGCAAGATGCTCCCATAGGCGTGAGCACGCCTCCAGGCGGCCCTCGGCGATCGGCGAGACTGTTGGCCAGACAGAGCCCCAAGCCAATTGACTATTGACTCTAAATCTTATTCTGATTCAGATCATTGATCAATCATTTATTCCTTGTTGTATCACCATTATTTCTTGACATTTCATCAGTCTTTTCTGTTCTACTCCAAAGACTTGGGGGGCGTAGAGGAATATCATTCGGTAGCTACAAGACCACATGTATGTGCCATCATTCGTATCTGTTCCTTGTGTCCATTATTATTATTTCCCTTATTTGTCAATCGTATTCATCTGCTTTATTTCTGTTCCGTTTCTGTCCCAGTCATGCATCGTCTGACGTATGTCTTCATTGTGCTTGATTATTAAAAGTCTACGTCAAGTCACAAAGAGTGTTGACATTTATCTAATGTCGCTCATATTTTCCACAGCAGTTTGTCTCATTTGTCTTTAACTTAATCATATTTTTCCACAACAGTTGAGGCGAGGTTAAATTAATACTTTGTTTCATAAATTTCTATGAAATACAGGGTGTCAAAAAAAGAAAAAAAACCCAATAAACTACACATTTTTTTTTCTAAATATTTCGCACTAAATTTGTATTAAAATGTTATAATTTGGAATAGATCTAAATATAATTCATTCAAAAGGAATTTGTTTGACATTCAATTCACAAAGAAAAATCTTATTTTTGAAAACGGAAAAGGCCGCTGTTATAGAAATTAACCACCTAAAAACGCCAAAGGCACCATTTTAAAAGATCTGATAAGGGAAGTCATGAAATGATTGATTTGATTTTTTTCCTTTCCTTTTATTTTGAAAATCAAACTTGTCCACCCCTGTAACCTTTACACAATATTTCTTTTCTCATAAAGAGTTCAAAATATGTTTTAAATTCTGTTATTCCGAGAACCAATGGTCTATATGAATGTCCTCCTTTGGACTCGAGACACTTTAACGCGTCGTTCGTAATGTTCAAAGTGGCCAACACAAGGATCCACTCCACCATGAGTACTCTAAGCCACATACACTTGTACACATTACAGTATGGAACTGTTTCTAGAGACAATAAGAGGAGGGGTGAGGTTGCCCAAATCGACAGCATGTGGAGTTGATATAACTTGAAAGGTGAATATGGGCTTTGCCAAAGGACCAAAATGTTGTAGAGGAAATGTCCACGCTTTTCAAGGCGATCGAGGAATCATGAACACATTGCTATCCTCTGATAGCTTCATGAACGGGAAAAGGATACAGTCGTAGATGAAGATCTGTCTTGAGAAGGTGTACTGTTGAGATGTAGGAATAAAAGTCATTGCTGCAGAAATCGTCCACAGACAGACGTCTCGTGGGGCTCATTTACTGAATTCTGCACCGTGGTGACGTTTAAAGTGTTGCTAACGGTGTGTTTGACCTGAAATGGTCGTTTTGTCTGGGAATTTTTAGTTCTCATTCTCTACAGATACTAACTGAGGAACCATTTCCCTCTTTAACATCAAAGAATGCCTTAGGGGCACTTTAACATTATTTCTGTACCTTGTGCGAAACTTACAAAGTGAGTTGGTGGTGAGGAAATGTTCAATAGAAAAAGCTCTCTGCTCTTTACTAATCTTAACCATGATCACAGCAGTAAAGGAATTTTGTGAAAAACTATCTGCAAGCTTCTGTCGGCGTGTTAGACTACATACTGTAGTATGCAATATAGGCTCAATCATTGGGATTTTTAGTGGTAGGCCTTATGCGAACTAATCCGCCATGCTACAAAAATGGACATAGCAAGTGGGTTGTTTTTTTATACGCTGTGTAAAACCAAACTGTTCTGTTGATTTTTCTAAAATGGATATCAGACAAATTTCTTTTGATTTTCAAATGCTGGGTACAAATTTGAAGCGCAAAACTTCAGTGTGGAGGAAAATTATATTTTTAAAAAAGTTGTACAGGTTTTTTTAAAAATCACCCTGTACATGTACTACTAATCTCCTTCACGCGGAAAATGGAATTGTTCACAGCACTTCCCGCTTCTCACGCACATTTTGTATACGTATATGGGTTGCGCCACAGCTCACCAATGACACTTTTTAGAGGCAAAGCTAGTTACATGTACAATGAATCAATTTTATAGTGAACACTTTTTCGGGACTAAAAGATCCCAAAACATGCGTTCAATAAAGATAATCTGACTCGCGATTACAGAAAAATGACAGACTTGCTTTTAAAAGTGATATTGTCCCAGCTGTAAACCCTTTAAAATCAATAGAAACCATCCACAAGGATTGTTTTTAGGTTGACCTTATTTAGGCCACATGTGGCCTAAATAAGCTAAACCCCCCTCCCGTACCTTATTTAGGCCACTGTGGTGACTCCTGGGTTCACCAATCCTTTTAAAATTAAACTTACTTATCTACGGTGACCCCGGGGTCCACCAATCTTTAAAGAAACCTGCTTATTTCACTACGGTGTCGACCTATCCTAAAACGTAGTATTTCGCTAGGTAGACCCCGGGCCCCGGGGTCCACCTTAAACCTGCTTATTTATCACTACGTTGACCCCGGGGTCCACAAATCCTTACTTAAAAACTTAAACCAAACCTTATTTCACTACGGTGACTCCGGGGTTCACATCCTAAAACCTAGTATTTCTTGAATCAGAGACTCGCTGTCTAAAAAGTGCCACTGCTAATGCTATTCTTATCAAAGAAAATGGCACAATTTGATTTTATGACGTGTTAAAAAAAAAAGTTTTTAAAATATCCAGAAAATAACATAAAATGATTATATATATCTATATGTTGTGTATTTTAGTATGTATACTAAAAGACTGAGCAGAGGCTTACAATGTAAATTCTGTGCTCTACAAGTAGAGAAAATCTTAAGTTTGCGCAAAACAGATTTTAGAAAAAAAAAGTTGGATCTAATTATTCTAATAAAAGTAAAAGTGATTGTTATTTCTTTTTGGGGGGATTTTGTTAATTCACCCTCCCCCCCCCCCCCCCCCCTTCCGGGGGGGGGGGGGGGGGGGGGGGGCGGCGCGGCTAAAGTGCCGTCAGTATGCTAAGCCGCCCCGGCGGCTCGATAACCGACGTTCAATTTTAGCTTGGTTTCTATTTCAATCCACATTTCCATGTTAAAATAAAGGTCATAATATAAAGTTGACTTCCGGGTCAAGCGTTTCCACCGAAAATCGGAAGTTTTGATTCAGTTTTGAAACACGATTTCGAAGTTTATGCGACATTGTTTTATCGCGAAGCCCAAATTATAGCCCCGACACCAGTCTTAGTAGTTTTACACAACAAAATCTATCATTATTTTGCTCACTAAAGAAGTGTAGGACTCTTCTTTATAATATTGATACTGCTGGACTCAAATTGCAAGTGCATTGTAATTGAGAAATCAATATTTTTTAGTGCTAGATCTAAGCCTAGATCTAAATAGTCAAAATATTTTTTTCTCCCCAAAATCACTACTTTTTGGTGAATTTACTCAAAAAGTACCACCCAAGACATGTATAGGTTTATTCCAAATGCAATTCTGAATAATTCCATATATACAATACGGGTGTTTTTTCTGTTTTGGATCCTTTTTTCAAATTTTTTTTTTTTTTAAATTTTCAATATCGGAGGTTATGATCCAAATGTACAACAAATATTATGGAATGTATGTAAATAACTGCTCATTTTTTCAATATTTTCCTGTTCTATATACAGTTATGGTTATTCTGATGTATAATTTGACTAGATATCTAGATCTAGGTGCAAACATATTTTTTGAGTTTCATCTGAGATTATATATTTTTTGTTTTCAAATTTTATCCGCAGCCAATCACAATTGTGATGCATAATCGCCTCTTACAGGAACCAAAGTTGAAAAATACTCAAATTAACGATACAGATGTATTCTACAAACCATACTGAAAATGTTGGTATATAATAATATAATATATTGATATTTATTTGAATTTATGGCCCCCAAGACCTGTGAACTGCGCACTATAGTCATCATCCAAGGAGATTAAAAGTAATGGAGGATGCTCTGTGGGTGGCACCGCACGCCTGATAGGAGCCCTCTCTCGCGGCGGAACTGTGGTCTACCTGCGCTGAGCGAATGCCCGACTTCCGCACTGAAATCTAGATAAGAAAGAAGGTTTTATTCCGAGGTCCTTGAGATTAGGCAAGTCAATTAGTAAAAATGCCTTGCATCTGTGTTGTATTTAAGTGTAAGAACCGATATGATGCTGCAGTGGACCGAAGTTTTCACAGTTAAGTTGTTTTCCTTTAAAAAAATTTGAAAGAAAGTGTTTTTATGCCCCCAGCAACACAATTTAGATCATTAACATTCATAAGAGGCTGGCTCCGGCGCTACCTGCCAAGGCCAACCCAGGCTGAAAGGGATACAATACCCCAGCAGAAAGACCGAGATACTCAATTTTTAAAAAAGTATTCTTAGTCTTATGTATGTATATAATATATAGATATATATATATATGTAT
>NW_004797323.1:1609097-1614421 GCF_000002075.1 Aplysia californica | reverse complement strand
CTTTTAGCGAGATGACGTAAGGATGGTGATAATAATCTTGGGCTGTTATCACCCAATCCTCCTACACCGCCAGTGCACAATCGCTTGGGTTAGCTGAGCTAAGAAAGGGGGGGGGGGTCTTGAACCAGTGTTTTATTACACTTTTGTGAGGTGAAAAAATAACAGGGGAAAAAAGGGTGGCCTTGCTCAAGAAAGGCTGTATAGACCAAAGAGTGTGCAGAGGCCGCAAGGGATGTGGAACATATTTTCCAAGTATTGCAGCAGTGTAGTGGCACAGGGCTTTACACAGGACGGAAGAAGAAATGGAGGTGGAGGAAGAAGAGGAGGAGGGAAAGAGCAGGAACAGGACCAAGATTTGGAAGACAGCTCAGCAGATTCCCCTGTTTAAAAAAATATTTTTAAACTAATGATGGACACTGCCTTTGTTGAAGATAACTAATTTCACTCTTTGTTTTAAAGCATAATGATCAGCTATACCAGGTACAGTGGAATCCTGATAAAGTCAGCTTGCTTAAAGTCAACTCTTGCTTTCAGTCAACACCTCTCTGTAGTCCCGTTTCTTATCTTTTTGTTTAAGTAATTGTGTTTCTGAAACAGTCAACCGCTTGAGTGTTTACCTTACATAAAGTCAACAATTTGGGGCTAAATCCCCATATGAATTAATTTAAGAAGAGATATTTAGGGCCTGAGCTTGTGGTGTACACCCCGTCAATTACTTTGTTCACTGATTATCTTTTGTTTTGGTGACAACTTCTGAATTAAAAAATACTCAGCGGGCAATAGAAAGTGTCCACCTGGACAGAATCCTGCATTGTGGTTATTATTCAACATATATAAACACAAATTGACACAGACATATTTCAAAGTATGTCAAGAAGTGTTTTACCTTTTGCTTCCTGATCAATAAAATTCTCATATTGTGGCACAGTGCTGAGCACAAACTTGTACCCCTTGATTATATATTTTCACGTCAGTAGTGGGCATTGGAGTCCTTTGCAATGATGCAAGCTTGGCATGTTTTGCGCATAGCTCGAGTCAGTTTTTTGTTTCTTGTTTTAATTTTAATTAATTACTGTGGCATTCCACTCTTGAATCAAAAGCTTATCCCTGTCGTTGCACAATCTTACTGTCGTTTTCGGAACTACCTTTTAGGCCCACTCTGTTCAAACGTAATTATTGGAAAGCTGGCAAACTTTGGTCATCACATGGCCGCCTTTATTGCTCGATGTCCGAATGTGTTTTAACGCCGCTGTATCCTTCTATCGCTGGTAACTCTTTCAGTGTTTGTATGAAATTGACGTGCAGAGCTGGTCGTTGAGAGAAAGTGATCTCAAAGATACCTGAGCAGTGTTTGCTTGTCTTCTTGGGGGGGGGGGGGGGGGTATCGACCTGTGGTCTGTCTGGTCTGGGTCTGTCAGGTGTAACTCCAGTGACTTGGAACCAATCGTCCAGGGTATTTATGGTAGGATGGGAGCAATGGAGCATTCGCGCCACTTTCAAGGGCCGATAGTACATCTTTGAGTGTTCAAATTGTCCAACAGCGCTCCTCGGGGCTTAACCTTGGCATCTTTTAAAGCAATTTAAGTCGACAAAAGCCAGCTGGAATGGCTATGTAACTTGTTTTTTCAGTTCTAAAATTGCTGATGTGTTGATCTAAATACAATTTAGACGATTTCATAATTTCGGCGGAACATAAGTTACAAAACATGTTAATTTGTACGTGGGTCACATGACCACTTGGTTAAATTTTTGTTCAGGAAAAAGATCAACGCGGAGTCATCGTTGGATACATGGTGAGTTATGTGCAAAATTTCGCTCACTTAATTAAGTAAACTAGGGCGCAGTTACAAAAAAACAAAGTGGAAAGTTTCTATTGCCGCTGGGTATATATTCACTGAAATTGAGCTAACATCTTGTTTCCAGGTACTATGTAATTTTGTTGTCTTCATCTTTAGTGTTCAAAGGTCAGTAGTACAATGGATAAAGTCAACTTTCCTCAAAGGCAACACCCCTTTACGGTCCTGAGGTGCTGACGTAATCAGAATTACATTGTAATTTGTTTTATTTGTAATTAAGGCGCTTTTGACATTGTCACGAGTCTCAATTTTTTCATTATTAGTAAGACAGGGTGTATGCAATATTTTGATTGTGTGATTTACGCTGTTATTTATTTATTTATATTTTTTTTGGTGAATGTAGAACTGCATAAATTATTATGTGCATGTATATGTGTATGCATGTTTTTTCGTGAATTCCTCCCCCCCCCCCCCCTCCTTTCCCCTCCAGGGCAGTGCTACTGACTGAAGTGTCTTTAGGCCATTCCCAAAAGGGGGGGGGGGGGTATTAACATGTTCATATGCAAAGTAAAAGGGCGGATTTATCAATGTCATGTTCATACTGTCCTGGAACAGGCAAATGTAAGAAACGTTTAAGAAAGGGGGAGGGGGGGGGGGGGTCAAAAAGTCCCCCTAAAGGTGTAAGATTATGTTTGAACAGACCCTTCTTTGTGTGCATCCACGGGATCAATAAAATAAATTTTACAATGACGTAACCTACAAATTGCTCTATTTGAGACAGCGACCTTCTGCCCCCACATTTCTGTGTAAGCTTGTAGTTTTCATCCATCGACTGTCCAGACCTCTCCGTGTGAGTCTCAAAAAGCTTTCACTCGTCTGTTGGACCGTGTGTTTTAGGTGTGTAGTCTAGTGTTGATGAAAATATGTTAACTTTTAAAAATTATTCTAGGTGTACGCTGTTAATCCACTATTATTATTATTTGACCCAGTTAAGGCTGACATCAAAGGAAAGGTGTCGGTGCTTCGGCTTGCAGTGACCTTTTAGATTCTGTTGGTCATCCAGCGTTTAGACCCGTATGCAAAGATATTAGGAGATGAAACAATTCGATTTGATTTTATCGTGTTTTAACCGCGGTCAGACCAAAGTGAACATGCTATTAAGAAACAGGCGTGCAATTAAGTGTGGTGTTGATTAAGATAGGTCAACTTTTAATGTTCATGATGCTGTAAATCCCATGTTACTTTTTTGGCCCCGCAGTAGGCTAACATCAAAGGGAACATGACAACATCTTAGTTTGCAGTGACCATTATATTTGGGCTTTTAGATTATGTTGGTCCATCCAACTTTTAGATCCGTATGCAAAGATATGAGAAGATTAACATAGTGATTTGATTTTTATCCAGGCTTAACCGCGCTACAAAAGTTATATTATTGTGGCACGGTTTGACTAAATCCTTCGTCGCCCAAATTATACAAGTTTGACTTTCTAGATTTGATGCGTTTGCGGAATAACAATAAGTTGGAAGGCTTTCGTCTCTCCTTATATGGGGAATCGTTTTGAAAATACAGTTTTGTACATAAAGGGACCCCACGGCCTGGACCGTCACTCATAATTAATCGTGTTGTTTTCAGATCTGGATGCAAGATTTTTGGGCATCGTTAGTGTGTCACAAATTTTAAAATCCTTAAGACAGTCCAATCGGAGATGAAGTGTGTAGAAAGCAGTGGTGATGGTGCAACAATTGTGAAATGGTATAGGTTTAACACCCCTATCAACACTATTAGGTTATTTAAGAGGCGGGACATCACGGAAAGGACTGACCAAATGGGAAATCCGGGTAAAGTGCCTTTCCCAAGGACACAACGTCGGACTGAGCTTACGCTCAAACCCTCTAATCCGCAATCTCACGATTATGGATCCCGTAGCGTAACCACCAGCCACCGACACCCACGTCGTGTGATGGATTGGACATACCCTTAAAGGCGGTGCCTATTAGCATCATCGGCTCGGTTCGAATTGGTTTGGTTGGTTTTGTAGGTTTAGGTTTAGCTGGATAGTCCTCCATGGGACAGGCAAAACCGACAAAACCTACGATAACCTTCAATAAGAAACGCGTTTGTTTTCAAAGCCGCGCGTCGGGCGATCGGCTTGGGCAGGTGTTTTTAGTGTGCACTGAATCCGCCAGAAACCGAGCCGAACCAAACCGATCCTCCAATAGGCTCCGACTGTTAGGAAACTTGGCAGCTACAACAAGGAAAGTGTTGGATTGACATCCATATGGTAATACCGGATGCCTATTGATGATCGGCTTGGTACAGGTCGGGTCAACTAATGGCATCTTCGGTGCATACTGATAACACGGATAGACCCCTCCCTTGTTGTGTCAAATTTGAGAAAAATAGAAAACTTTGACCGGTGTGCAGTGTTATTGTACACAAACTCACAGTTTATAAAGCAGTCATTTCCTTCTATAACGGCTTCGAGTGCCGACTACTGCATAGGCTCTATTGTGGGTTCTTTGTTGAGAGGTTCTGGAATCCAACAGACATAAGAAAATTCAGCGTCTCCAAATATACACTTTCTAATATATTGCATTCAGCAAGCACGCTGGGAACATCCGACAGTTTAACTCGCGACCTTGAAAAACAAACGCGTTTGTTTTTTTAAGGTCACGGTCGCATTCGGTAGCATTCGCAAATGGTAGCTTTTAGTTCTCCATGGAGGAACAAATCTGGCTGACCCCGATACAATTCGACTGGATTCGATTGGCAGTATGCACTGGGTATGAAAGATCAATTGCAACGTCACGTGAACCCGAAAAAGAGTAGTACAGGCCAACTGGGATATAACAGGACAGACCTGTTATAAGCGAGTCCTGTTATAACCATCATCAAGGAAAACTACCAGTAACAATGCACCTTCAGTTTACCATATTAGATTATCGCAAATCCTTTTCCAGTGGGTTGGTTTGCTGACACTGAGACGGAATCGATCAATGACCCCAACACTATGGGGGGTGGGGGGTGGGAGGGGTATGTGTTTGAAAGTTTGTGTTTAGGCAAGCGATATCATACAAACAGGCGAATGAGACAAATTTTTAATAATTTGACGGATCGAAAGCAAGTCCATGCGCTGCAAGATCACTGTTATATCCGAGCGCAAATTGAAACCTGTTATGGCCAGGTTCATATCACTTACACTCGTACAGAGAAAAAAACAAACGGGGGTTTGATTTATCACTGTTTTTTTTAATCCAAGTTCCTGTAATAACAGAAGTTGTTATAAATGGACTGGACAGTTCGGAGAACATTACAAATTTGTGTGGCACGAAACAACGAACCGCGACTGAATGCCAAGAAGGTATAATAGGCCTAGCCCATGAATCGGGAAAGCGAAAAGTGTATGTTCGTGGCCCATACCAGGGTGAGAAAGGCAATCATGATGGTGAATAACACACATTATGTAGGTCATCTCCTTCAATAGCAAAAGCCTGTAATATATTATGTCTCCACCCTCCCCCCAAATT
>NW_004797323.1:1600387-1608466 GCF_000002075.1 Aplysia californica | reverse complement strand
AAGCAGGGAATGCTTTTTTCTTTAAGAAAAGAAAACCCACAAAAAACATTACATTATTTTTTTAATTACAAAAAAAATTATATATCTGCCTCAACACAAGAAGTTTGTTATTTTTGTTGTGGGTTTTAATACTATCATTAACTTGAACAAAAACCCATTTCTTTTCAAAGAGGCAAACATCGTCACAGTAATGTGAACCACCAGTAACAATTAGAACGGTAACAAAAAAATAAAAGTACCACGACACGGCAGAATCATTTGCCTTTCTTTGATATTACAAAAAATGCACCTAGGCCTACGTATCTTGAACAGTAATCAAGTCTATAATAAATTATTTGCGATAGAAGGAGGTTGGGGTTTTAGTGCCGTTTTCTTTAATTTCAGTATTTTGACGAAACATCAACAGCCCAGACACAGCTTTGGTTTAATTTTGCCATGAAAACAATTCTCAGAGCGACGTTATCTGTTGCTCTCGACTACCAGGATGAGAATATGTTTTGGATTGTTCACCCTCTATTACAAAAAAAACATTTAAAGAAATTGTTAGGTCTAAAGAAGTAGGACGGGAGCACAGATGGCCCTGTTTCCACAGACTAGGTCACTTCTATCATAGTTCAATGTCACAACAAGCACAAGTGAACTAGACATGGGTACATTTTGGCATAATAATTATTATGCTGCTTAACACAAGATTTTGTTTTAATGGACTCCCCTCCCCTCCCCTCTCCCCCTCTCCTCCTCTCCCCATCTCCCCCTCTCCTCCTCTCCCTATCTATCTATCTATCTATCTATCTATCTATCTATCTATCTATCTATCTATCTATCTATCTATCTATCTATCTATCTATCTATCTATCTATCTATCTATCTATCTATCTATCTATCTATCTATAATATACATGTGTGTGTGTGTACATGCATATAATTTATGTATTTATTTATCTATTTATCCATTCATTCATGTATCTATTTATTTTATTTGTTCACGATGTATATACATTAATAACATACGTATTATACATATAACATTATATTACATGTAAATATATATGTATGTATAGCACACACACACACACACACACACACACACACACACACACACACACACACACACACACACACACGGACATACACCGACACACACTTACACACGCACACACACACACACGGGGTCAGGGACACGCGCGGCGGAGGCAAGAAAATAAATAAGTAAACACATGCTTACTTATATAATATATATATAACACAGAGAGAGAGGAAAGATAGATAGATAGATAGATAGATAGATAGATAGATAGATAGATAGATAGATAGATAGATAGATAGATAGATAGACAGATAGATAGATAGATAGATAGATAGATAGATAGATAGATAGATAGATCTTGTAAACCAGTTAAAAATTTTGCGCCACCATCATGTGGACTTCGTAAACAAAGGAACTGATAAGGACTCGAAGAGAAGAAGGAAGTAGGAAGAACAGTTACCATGAATTCAGTAGTGCTCCTTTATGCTGCAGAAACCTGGAATAACTGTACGGCTAAATTTGAATGTCCCCGAATTATTTTTTACCCTGCTCTTCGTCTATCGTTATTGTAAGGGCGCGTTAGCGTAAAACGGTTTGCACATATACAGCAAACAAATCTAAAGCTGTACAAATGCTGTGGAGTCAATGAGCACCATTAGGTATAACTAGAAAGTTAATTTCATGCTGTATAAAAATAATTGTTCAAATAATTTTTAAATAAATGTATTAGATTTGGAAAGAGACTACGAAAATGTTCATCGTAGGTTCCCAACTAGCCGAAAAGCCTTCCTTCTTCCTTTTCTAAGTTGGGCTTTTAAACACTCTCATTTCATTTGTCTTTATTTCGTAACTTATACATTTATATTGAGTTGTCAGTTAAACCACAACTCCCGACCTACCCGTTCCCGTTAAGTTTCATATTTTCATTTAGCGCCGATAAATTATTATTACCATTTTAAAATGTCACTGTCTTTCCAATGTGTTGTTTTATACTTGATTGAATATCGCCTATAGTGTAATTTCAGGGAAATCCCTCATACCAGTTGGTAACATGTAATCCAGTACATGCACAAACCTCAATGGGAACATACTTGTACATGTATATCTCAGGTATGAGCGGCTGGGGCTGATGAGGCTCACTGTGCCCGCACAGCCACATGCTCTAATAATGATCTATGTCGCATGCATCGATAATGAAATCTTGGCAAAAGTCAACATAATGCTCCACCTCTACCCTTTCCTTTGTCTTTAACCCATATCCCCATCAAATTCCTTTAACGATGGGTGAGTGAAATGGCAACAGTTTGCATGGGCTTTGAGCTGTTAACACAAATCTGCACGTAAGGTGGCCATGGGCCTTGGTCGTTTCATCACCGAGATGAGTTGAAGGTATTGTTCGGCAGCACCCACAGTATCTGAAGAGCATTTTAAAACAGTGCTACTGACCATACTCGGGGAAGGAATTTGAAAGGTGCCCTTAAAGAAAGCTCAGTTCACTTATCCTGAAAGGATGACAGGGAAGAGATATCACAGTGTGGTCGAAAAAAATGGGGGAAAAGTAGTATTAATACACCACTGTAGGATATTGGCTCCTATTTTGAAAGGAGGAGAGTAATCATTGCTTTAGAGCTCAGCCGCTATGCCCTCGATATCGTTGCTCTAAATAAAATTAGATGAAGGTCGGTTGAAATAACTTAATGACGGCTACATTTTCTTCTGGAAAGGGAAATATTTTAAAGAAAGTAGATAAAATATTGCTGGCTTTGCGAGTAACTCCCCCCCCCACACACACACACATAGCTGCCCAACTGGAATCTCTTTTGAAGGTATAATAAAGGACTCGTGGTTCTCAGACATCTCCTTGGTAAGACCCAACGCAACAACATTTGTGAGTACACATGCTCCTATGATTGCCAACCCTGATGATGTCAAATATAAATTTTATTGAGACATCAAAGTCGTTCTATGCTTTGTCCCAGCTTCTGACAAGTTGCTATCAATGGGCGGTTTCAATACCACGGCAGGCTCGAACTCAAGTGCTTGAGCAGGGGTCATCGGTAAGCATGGTGTGTGCTCGTGCAACTGCAATAGCCTTCATCCGTTTAAGAAAATATGTGCAGAACATGGTTTGCTCATCAGTAACATAAACTTTCACTTACCAGTAATAGATCAGCACGACTGCATTCTCGCTCAAAGGACTGGTATCTCACTAGTTATATCGTGAAAAGAAAAAAGAAAGAGTTAAGTCGGAGTAATTCACGCCACTTGTGGTAGATCTACAGAAGGCGGAACTGAACACAGACTGATTGTAGGCAAAGCCAGCTTGAGACTGTATCGGAAAAGACGTCCTAAGGGGAAACCATCCTGAAAGACCCGACATAAATAATAACCAAAAATGGAACTGTTCAAACAGCCTTCGAAACAGACCCGAATGCCAAACTGAGCAATACCTTTTCACTCTCGATGATATTGGAATCAACTAGGCTTTACTCAGAGACATAATTTACACAGAAATGTATCAGGGGAATATTGGCATCAAAGGCAGGTCAAAATACCCGACACCTCAGGTCTTACAAGGGAATATGCCGAGAGACTGTTTTCTTAACTCAAAAGGACCCAGTTGGCCGTGTCGCAAGAATGTCTGATTTCAGAATTCCAAAGGTAGTATTCTACTCTAACCCTATCTCGAGGAAGCCTAAAATTGGCGCACCAAAAAGTTGTTCCAAAGATAAAATGAAAATTTTACTGAAAGACTTCAATAATATTAATCTTTTGACATGGGAGAGCTAAAAAGCTCCCAGCAGACCCAGTTGGAGAGCAGCAAATCAAAGAAGGCAGCTAATCATATTATAAAACTTGCCGAATCAGAAACCTAAAGCCAAGAGAGATACCCGATAGCCTAACACTTCAGGTGCTACCGAGATTGCACTCTCTTTTGAATTCTCCATGTATATAACGTTTCATGTTATAACTGTCTTCAGTGAAAATTATTGGCAATAGTGAAGAATTTGAATGGATAAAATCCTCACTGGGTGGATAAAATCCTCATTCCTGAGTAACCGAGAGGAATGTAATGTCATGTTTGTTTCCCCCCTCTGTTTTTACAGCTCTTATAAATTATCTAAATTCATAAGCTGGATTAATGAAAATACTAAGACTTCCACAATTTTTTTAAACCAACAACGTTTACATTTTCCATGTCTTAATAACTGCATTGCAAGAAAATGACAACAAAATGTAGCATGGTCTTCAAAGCTTGTTTATTTGTTTTTCCCTCCATTAAGATGTGTGGCTTTTCCAGTTGAGCACATAAATAAGCCACTAAAAAAACTTATTGAAATACATGTATGCAGGTAGTAGTTGATGATCTTACCAAATAACAAAACAAAAAAAGAAAAAAAAAAAAAGAAAAAAAATAAATGATTTGAATTTTTTTCTAGGTTTTAACATTTTCTGAATGTCTCCACATTATATACCTCTTGGTTGCCGATAAATATGATAATGCTCTCATCTCATTCAGATCTCTCACCGTTTCACATGACTGTCGAACAAAATGATAACACAAAACAATGTGATAACGGACAATCTACACACATAGTAATTTCACAAGCTTTTGAATGCTCAAAATGTGATAAACTCAAAATAGCCATAGCAGAAGCCACAAGTCATCATAAAATCATTTCTTTAATTCTGCTTAGAAATAAAGTCATGTGCAGATGCATTCGCCATCGTCAGACATTACCGGAAATAATTACATACAGCCAAAGCACTGCAAAAAAAACTCATGTCCACCAACTTCAAGAAACTTGTTTCCTTCACTAAATTTCTAGGCTCAATCATCGTCTTGGATGCTTCCTCTGACGTCATACAAACAGAGCTCACTCGTTCAACAACCCTGCGCTGTAGCTTAGATGACACCACACCATCACTGACCGCACCTGTGGTGGGTCGTCGTGACGTCACACAGACGGCCACTAATGTGCAGTACGTCACTTCAATTATATTGACGCGGAACACGGGTGAAACTGTCGCCAAGATGACCGAGCATGACCCTGCAAAGGCGTTGGTAGACCAGGCCAGTCTGCAGGTGTCCGGCGACCTCACGGTGACCTCAGAGCGTCGAGGGTAAGACTCTTTCATACTCGGCTGTTTTTAACTCCTTCGTTTATAAAACGATCGGGGTTTGTTCTTTTTAAAAAAAGTTAAAAGCTTGAAAATGGGAAGGGGGGAGGGGATACAAGAGCTTAGAAACTTTAATTTTGTATTCCCGAAACGTAGTTACATTATAGTAAGTACAGATGCACCACAGTGATGCGCCAGACAATCAATAATTTTTGTGCGTGCGCGGCTTGTAAATCTTGAACCGCCTGTTCTCGTTCACACCGCAGTTACACGCCACTCTGTCTTCGCTAAAGAGGAGACTTGTTCTTACTCTTGTGCTCTTGTACAACTGCCTGACCATCTTCTTGTTTGTGTCTCTTTTCACGTTGAATCTTCTTCTTCAAATATGGAGTGACATCTTGCTAATCTCTTTTGCAAGCCTGTCTCCCGAAATATACCATTCATAATGGGAGATGAGGATCTCCACCGGGCTGTTATTTTCACAGCGTGCGAATTCGGCGGCTCGAAAAAGCCAATTTTCATAGATTTGGGAGTACTAGAAAGCCGGTCAGTAGAGTATAGTATTTTCTGGGCTGAGTTTGTCCACTTTAAAGGGGGGGGGGGTACACTTTGAAAGTCCCAATTTGGGTCAAATTATGGATTTTGAGATGTAGGCATTTTGGCTTCTTCAGCCTCTCTTACAACTATTTCATCGCATAAGAAAACCATAAAGCCTCATTATTCTAACATACCAGGTATGTTAGTCAGCAATTACCATATCCTCTTAGTCAATCTTTTTATTTTCTTTATCGCCTGTTTTCTCAAAACGTTGTTTTTCTATATACTTTTTGGGATAACTCCACCATTTATAACCCAATCTTCATGAAATCTTCACAGAATTAAGAAAAGAATGTAACTCTAAATAGTTGTCTATTTATATCTTTTTAAATATATGGAATGTATTTTTTTTGGTAGCGTCTGGAGTGTGGGTTTTCAAAGATTTTTTTTTTGGACACTTAAATATAACCTCACGAAAAAATCATTAAAATGTTCTAATTCGTTTAGGAAAATTCAACAGATGAATTTGTAGATCTATTGTCTGTTAACATGCATGCAAAATAACGACATGTTTCCATGAAAAATAAGTGCGGTATTCTTTGCGTAAGACATATTAACAAAATCCGATATGGCCCTCGTCTCCATAACAACAAAACTTTCCCCTCAAATTTGATTGAGGATTGGGCTTGTTATATTATGTGAAACTTTGTAAATTCTGATCCACTAATAAGCGAGATAGCCTTCTGGTGTCGCCCATCGCCCCTTAAAGTATTGACCACCCCCCCCCCTCCTCCTCTGAAAGTCTGCTTTACTACAAGTATCTACAAGATGAACTCCATGTATTTGAACTTTGCAATGACTTGAACGGTTGTTACAAGTTTACACCCAATTTTCTTCTTGTCTGTAACTGAGCTTTCGCTTGTCATTTCAGTTCCAGCCCACTAAAGAATTCCTCCACGGGTTTTACTCATACTGCTACTTGTAATTCGCGTTTCTGAAGTCCTGTGTTTACTCGTATTTGTAGATAACTTTAGATGTTTTTCTCCAACATTACATTTCTTTAGGCAATGCCTGTCTGGGGCATCTCGGTCTGCGTAGAATACTACGACTCAGAGGAAAGACAGAGATAAAGAAGTATAATTAAGTATCTTCTCCTCGAGAAAATCGAAGCTGTGTTTTGGTATATTTTATGTCCCAGCAAAAAAATAATAAATGAACTGACCGTGTGTGTCCTGGCAGGTACATGGAGCTGACCTGGCAGTACCCGACCCAGAGACAGGCCGGTGACTACAAGTGTGAAGTGAACGCCATTGACGATAACGGCCATATCGTCACGTTTTCAACTTCGTTGAAAGTCAATGTCACAACGCCATCGGAGGACAATTTGGTGAGCTTAATGCTGGAATGCACAACATTATAATTACAACGTCAATGATCCTACTTTGAAACTAAAACTAATTGAATCACTATCTCAAGTACAACGTACAGTCTAGTACGTGCATAGCGAAATCAGAGGGACGTGGGAATCTTTTCATTTTGTACGAATTTTGCTATATACGTGATGTAAATATAAAGACATTATACACATGTATAAAAATAGGGACCTGAAAATCTGTTCACTATTGGTGTGTTCTGCTAGACTGTATCTTCCTTCCATACTTGTGTAGTGCGTTCTGTTCTCCTTAAGGGTCACAGAAGACAACTCACCGTTACTGTCTATACGAAACCAATAGCAACAGCAAACGGGATGCTAAGAATAATACTGAAAAAATATAGCTCACTGCTGATCGTCGTCAGAGAGAATTGTTGAAGAAGGATAGGGTGTTGTAACAGAGGATGAAGGGCGTAGTGCATGCGTTGGCATTCATTTCGGTAGTGAGAGTTTGTTTGTTTGTTAGATATGACATGATACATCAACAGGGAAAAAAAGGGAATACTTACGACCCTTAAGTGGTTTTCCACTGGTTCAATGTCTTGTCCCTCTCTCACGTGGATAAAGGGACCTATTGTCTTACGAAAGCTTGTTCCTCCTCTGGACATTATTTCGCTTCACTAGCGCAGCATTGCGACTGGTGCAAATCCGTAGTTTCAATACGCTATCACATCACTGTGACAATGCAGCGTCGTCGAGATTCATTCAAAAGCCGTAAGAATATGCTCTCAGTTACACCTCGATTAAACAACACATCCACTTACAGACACATATTGATTTATGATACCCCCCCCCTCCCTTCTAAAAAATACTTGCTAAGTGTAATAATAAAACCCCCAACAAAAAAGCACAATGAACAACAAACAAACAAAAAAAACCCAACCAAACAAACAAAAACAAATTCAAAATAGGTGCGTACTTGTAATGTGTCTGTGTATGTGCGTGTGTACGAACGCACGCG
>NW_004797323.1:1593368-1598688 GCF_000002075.1 Aplysia californica | reverse complement strand
CTCGTGTACGCTAGCGTCGCACCACATATGTTTGTGCCATCAGTGAATTGTGGCATCGTGGTGAAATCAGGTCCTCGTCAAAATATTGAAATAGAAGACACCGACATTTCAGTCGGTTTGGCAATTTTCATCTACTCCTTTTTTCCGCAAAACCTAGTCCATTAAAAACACATTTACGTCTGAATTTTTCTGAAAAATGTTGAGCAAAGGCACAAAAATGTCCATTTGAAATTCTCAAGGACACTCACGTTTGCAAGTCACTTACATGTGGCAGCCATTTTCTCGCTAATTTTCCTTCTGACACCAGGAAACCCGTAATTTCGTCAATGCAAATATCTCGACCTATTTAAGATACAAGCATGTTTTTTCACTATAAGTAATGAAATGGTCAGGCTTTAATATTATACCAACATATCAATATTATGCCCCCAAAAAGGGCACAATAATAATATATTCCCGGCGAGATGTCGCTGCAGTAGTCCAATTATATAGAAGTCTGACGGGGCTGGATGAGGACAGTGAGGTAGGTTGGGTGAAACCTTTCAACCATATAGTATTATTTCTGTTGCTTTTCAATGTCATATTATACATTTGCCTGTATCGTTCTAAGAAAGTAGATCGGACGCCGATGCTCTGTGTCTTGTGGGCATCTACTATCAACTGTTTTTGGAACCCATCGAGCTGATTCTTTTCTGTTTCCCAGCTCATCAAAGATATTTCTGTGAACAGTCGACTTAGAAAGATCTAGAGCATCGGTTAGGTCACGAATTTTAAGACGCCTGTCATCATGAGTTTTCCAATTTTTTCATTATTATTTTTTTAATGGGATTTGTTGGAAAGGGGGGGGGGGGCAATGGCATACAGTACAGCAGATGTCCCTCTTTTTATAAATGCAACAATGTTAGGCCCCTGACTGGATTAAAACCTCCATTTTGAACTCATAAAACGGTTCTAATTTTGTCAGAGTGAGTCATAGTAGAGTGAGTCAGTGTGACAGTGACTCAATCTATCATTCATTCAACGAACGTACACCAGTCAGTCTATATGTACTACGTGAAAAAAAATACCGTAAGTTCACTTTGAATGAAAGATTGACTTTTTGCGTTGTCATGAACACAGTAACGAACATTAATTAATAATGCATTGTATATGAGATGCTCCTTTCCATTACTTGTTCAGAATAAGAACTCCAGTTGCCAATGGACATGTTCGACTGCTTATGTAGTATGGGCAGACTGTGGGACATCACAGATGGACATTTAAAGAAATTAAAGTTGTGTCAAAGTTAATTTCTGCGGTGAACCAAATCAAACACTGGGATTGTAGAACTTCTTTGCTAATTGATAAAAAAGAAATTTGGTCGACAATTCAAAGACTGTAACCAATGGCCATGACTATTTCGGAAAGTATTTCAATAACATTTTTTTCCTGCTTTCTTATATCAGCAACTGTTGAAGGAAATGGCATTGATATGACTGGGTCACAATACGCAAATGGCGCACACTATGCGTCCCGAGTGGTCTGTGCTGTCTCCCGTTGTCTATTATAGGCATTCCATCGTAATCAAGAATAACTCTTGATAGAATCCACCAATTTATTAAAACATTTGACACTAAATAATGGTTTATAGATACGGGGCATACCGATGATGCCGTCCACCCCTCCCCCCAATCGCCCCAATTACTAAGATATTTGCAGATGTTGGACCAAAGTCAAAGGACCAGACTTTCAAGTTTGTTGAATCCGAGTGTTCGATAAAAGACAGGGGAGATTTTACTCCCGCATTTATGTTGTATCGCTGCATTATCCGTTCAAAACGTGTCACGGTACGAATATAATGGGAAAGAACCAATACTACCCCAAAGTTGTTGCTGATATGAGCGGTTCCCTCCTTTGAAACGAACCCTAAGTTTGGCTTGTCAGAGATTAGCTTTTAAAAAATGTAATGTGAACCACACCAGAATTTCGAAGTGTTTCATCAACATGTTGTTGTTGTGGTGGTTGTGGTTGTTGTTGTGGTTGTGGTGGTAAGGGTTGCTGTTGTGGTTGTGGTTGCTGTTGTGGTTGTTGTGGTTGTTGTTGTGGTTGTTGTTGTAGTTGTTGTTGTGGTTGTGGTGGTTGTTGTGGTTGTGGTTCTTGATGTTGTACCTGTGGTTGTTGTGGTTGTGGCGGTTGTGGTTGTGGTTGGGGTTGCTGTTGTTGTGGTTGATGCTTATGGTTGTTGAGGTTGTTGTGGTTGTTGTGGTTTTGGTAAGTGTTTTACGGCGCTCGCAACTGCATAAGGGCATATAAGAGCGCGGAACACCTTTACCATATTTAGTTGATAGGAAATTTTGAATTTTGCCGAAGCCTACCCTTATCGATTTTGAACCCCCAAGGGATCTTTAACGTACGCAACTTGCACACAGGACCTCCGAGATTTTTCGCCCTTGTCCGAGAAAGCTAGGTGAAGATCTTTCCTACCATACGATCTGGAGTGTGGCTGAAAGACAGTGCATGTAGTGAGAAGGAGCCAGGGAGTAGCAGTAGAAAGGCTGCAGAAAGAGTCAGGAGCCCAGAGGAGGGTGCAAAGGAGGTGAGGAAGTGGGGTCAGAAAGTGGAGACGAAAGCAGACAACAGAACATTGCTAGAGAGCAGGAAAGGAGGTGAAATGAGACAATTTTTAGATTGATAAAATTCCGTCGCTATCCGGATTCGAACCCGGGGCCTGTTGAATGAGAGGCCAACACCTTAACCTCTAGGCCACGAGAGCCCCCATCAACATAATATTTAAGTTCAAGTATTCATTATTTCTCCAGTTTAAGTGTTTCTTGGTTTACAGCTGCTCTTATCATCTCCTTTGTTATTTGTCTTTCATTAAAGTTAAAGTTGACAGACATGTCGGTGCAGTGACAATTTTAATTTTTGATTGCCACAAGAACAGGATCAAATAATTCAAAACTTGATAAATTGCACTGAACCAAGAACAACCGTAAGAATTTATTGAGGGGGGTGGGGGTCTAAGAAGAAGTATTACAATACACAGACCATACAAAGTGTCAAACAAGACCTGGTTGAGAAGTATTATAAATTTTTTAATCATTTTGGAAGCGTATTATTTATGGAATAATGCTTGTACTTGCTTCGCTCAATACGTCGAAGACCATAACAGATATTTTTTATTCTTCTTCTAAAGACTAACTGAATTCCAGAAAAAAAAACGAACTGTCATAGAATCTACAGTAAGCGCACTTTATCGATGAAACAGTTTCAATAGTATTCTCAAATCCTATTACAAAGAATTGCTCACAATTCTATGTGATTGGTAATAAATGCCATTGCGCTTGATCGGGAAACTGTTTTCATGTTTGGTCTTGTTATTGGCTTGTCTTGTCTTTTATTTTGTAGGCCTACAGAATATCATGGACTTTTAGACCAGAATAACTTGTTTTAAAAAATTGGATATAAAGTGATACTCCAGTAAACTGTTTGCAAAAGCCGATTTATTGTGTGCCCTTTTCTCTTTGAAATTTTTTTCCTCGTTATTATTTCGTCGTTCGTTCCCGCTGCTGCTGTCACTGCTATAGTTGCAGTTCGACTGTTATTGTTGTCACTGGCAAGAAGAATAACAGAATTTGAAATGAATTTTTTTAAAATGTCTTTAAAAAACATTAAACATCACGAAGAGAGACAGACAAAGAAACGAAGACATCAGACATCAAGTGGGTGCCAAATCGGACATTAAGTACATCTAGAAACAACAATAAGGTCTTTTGGACACGTAATGAGAATGGGGCTACACTACAACAGCCAACTTTTAAGGCCTACAACACGCGATGTGATGGCTTTACGCAAAGGAAAAGCCAAGAAAAAGATGGATAATCCGAGTCAAAGAGACCCTCCTATGAAACAACCTGACGATCCAAACTGCAACATAACTATGAGGCCCACTTCCGACATTGCACCTCCCGTTGACACCTCATGGTATAAGAGGACAAAAAATAAAACGTAATGTAAGACTGTGAGGTTAAGATAAAAATGTCCATACCTTAAACGCATTAAACGTCATTATCGTGTACCAATCTTTTCACAAAACTATAATAATAATAATAATATGTCTTTTGGTGTTTATCATGTACCAAATTAATAAAAATTGAACCTGGCTTTCATGACTTGATTTACGAGCATGTTTACTACACCCGCCCCCACCCTCCTACATACACACACACACACACACACACACACACACACATACACACACACACACACACACACACACACATACACACACACACACACACAATATACAAAGGGGTGGGGTGACTCTTTGGACATTGTTTGAAGTCCAATGGTGGGAATGAGAGTTACTATGAAAAGTTTTTGAGACACTCTGTTAAGACTGTACACATTTTTAATCATCTCTCTGGAAAAAAACTCTCTGAGTGTTTCGATAAACTGTTCAAGGATGTTATGGAGAACAATCTGAGCATGCCAGAAACAAGGCATTAACAAGATTCGGCCTGAAAAGGCTGCCTTTCTGGATTATAATTCAAAAGTGATGACCTTCCAGGGGAACATAAGTAACGTGACTTTGTTAATATTGAGCTTTGGCTCTTCGCTGTTAACATGGAAACCCTTGACATCCATTAATGTTTCTATTCTCATTAAAGTCCCCAGTGCGTTTGAATTTCATCTTCATAAGATCAAATAAAGTGCACCATTTAAAGCTCTTTTTAGAAAGAAAATTCTGATTCACTGTTTTTAATCTGCAGACTTTGTATCCTTCAGTTGTTTTGATTTGGTTGTTGTGTACCCCTCCCCCCTCAACCAGAACACTGTAACTACCATATTATCATTTAATTTGAGATAGTGGATCTCCGATTTTTCGTCTCTCTCCGAAGATGAATATAACAGAGAGCCATGAACTCCCAAGCAGCCCAAGTTCAAGAACAGTTACAGAATTATTATCTAGGTTCGAGCCAGAGTTTAATTGCTCGGATAGAAATGGCGATAATAGCTTAGCCAGTGGAGCACCTTCATGAGTGATATGCTTTTACCACACCCAAGGATTGACAGACTCGGAAACAAAGCTGCACAAAAAATATAATGAACTTTTAATCTCCCTTTGTCGCAAAAAAGCTCGTTATTAGGGACCCTTGTGAGCTCTGCTTTACAATGATAACCGTATAAACGTACATAAAAGTTTATCAATGACTGTTAACGTAGATACGATCATTTAAAAAATAAACACTAATTATACATATTTTGACTTTGACGTAATGTTACAGCTGTTGACTCTTTCTAATCCCTCTCTTTCTCTCTCTTTTCTCTTCTCCCCCCC
>NW_004797323.1:1582727-1592655 GCF_000002075.1 Aplysia californica | reverse complement strand
TGTGTGTGTGTGTGTGTGTGTGTGTGTGTGTGTGTGTGTGTGTGTGTGTGTTTACGTAAGCCAGGCAAATTCTATATCAATGCAGTATATTCACCACACTATAAAAAATGCGCCTCTATCTTGAAAATGCGTACATGTAGTTACAAAAAAACAATATATGGGCTATCTCACTATCTATAGCTGTGCTTTAGAGACGACCTGGTATGAGAAACAGCACCATCTAACGTTCAGGTCCTGCTCTCTTCATAACAAAACATAATATTATTTATTTTTCTCTATCCTTTTTCTATCACCCTTGCCCCCCCCCCCCAACACCTCCCCAGCCTATTTAAATTAAAAATGTCTCTTTAGATCCGATATATCAGTTGCTCAGTGGCGACGAGGCTCTTACAGATCTCGGTACCTAAAGGTCTTGTAATTAAATTCCTGCTCGTGGTTGACTGATGCATCTCATGTGATATGTACATTTTGTAAGCTTTACTCCTCTTTTAATATTGAATGTTAATGAGAGTAATATACAATTTAATTAATGTGTTTTTACTGTCCTGTACAGCCAAGAACAATTTCCCTCTGGGATAACAAAGTAATCATATCTTATATAGAGTTATTACATTCACTTAACCCCCACCCCCAAACTCCCTTTTCACATCATTATTTTCTCCAATGATGCGATATTTTGTTTGGTCCGAGCATGCGTGCGTGCCTAATTTATGAAAATTATGTGATGTCCTGCACCGATTAATGTATTTACGGAGGCATGTCATAATGCGTGGATGTATGAGCCATTGACCTTTCAAATCAATAAAAATCAATTTTAAAAAATAAATAAAGGAAAAACAATTTTTACAAATCCGAGCATGTTGTCAAGGACAAAAAGGGGGGGGGGGGTATTTGGGGAAACTGTATTTTCTGTTTATAGCGATTTTTACATAGTATATTCCATGGTGTTACCGGTGTCTATCACATTCAATGGAAGTTCGTTTACATGTATGTATTTGTATTGTGTTATAGAGTTAGGCGAGACCATTGAGAATACTCCACTGCCGAAAACAGTTTTTACTTTAAGGACGAACAATTCCAACCAATACATTTTGTTGTGACAGGTGGCGATAATTCCAGAATGTACTATTCTCATAGTTGAGATAAGCACAAAACACTTTACGTTCTTTCGTGAAAAAAAAGTCTAGACATTGTGTCCAGGTTCCTACATTTCTTTTCTTACGGTTTTTGTTGTTGGTTTGTTTTGTTTCCAGTACTTCATTATTAAAGGTTCAAATTGTTTTACAGATGTTTGTCACGGCAAATAGAATGGCTTGTCTCTACGACATCTCAAACGTGAATTATTACGGCATGATGCGTCATGCAAAAAAAAATATTTTAAGAACAACAGCCAGAGAAGCGAAAAGAGCAACACCAACAGCAAGCGATGAAAACGTCAACAGCTCCAAATACAAAATATAGACCACTATAACTGTATTAATAGAAGGCTATGTATGCGTCTCTCTCTCTCTCTCTCTCTCTCGCGGATGCTAGGACGTTTGTAAGCAACAAGAGGCCAGAACGAGAGGCAGAGAGAGGCAAGAGGAAACCATTTATCTCTTACACACACACACACACACACCTGTGCACATATATGCACACTGCACACACTCACATATACACACCCAAACACACAAATACATACGCACGCACAAACACACACTCGTACACACACACAGGCAGACACCCCCGCCTCCCCAGTTCCCCCACCTCACACATGCACACACCCACAAACGTAGCGTAGAGAGAGAGAGGGAGAGAGAGAGAGAGAGAGAGAGAGAGAGAGAGAGAGAGAGAGAGAGAGAGAGAAAGAGAGAGAGAGAGAGGGAGAGAGAGAGAGAGAGAGAGAGAAAGAGAGAGAGAGAGAAAGAGAGAGAGAGAGAGAGAGAGAGAGAGAGGGGGGGGGGGCTGAAAATGTTTCTGCGACAGGCTTTTTGTTAGATAATCAGGAACACGTAGATATATTTTTTTAAAATAACTTAGCATGGCTTGCACTTTGTCTCGAAACTCGAGAACTTTCGTAATAAGAGATAAGTTGTTTTTTTCTCTCTGAAGCATAAATAGTGAGAAAACTTAGCGATGGGCGAATGGTCTGTTCTGTAGTGTTTGGCCGGTCAAGTTACACAAACGTTTTCAAGATGACCAGTGGAAGTGGACTCTCGTCATTGGGGACCGCCGTTCTCCTCAGCTGTTTACTTGTGACAGTATCAGGTATGAAACTTGTATTTGTTTTGTTTAGTACGTAGAGATAACCACAGCCTCTTACTTCATTTGAAAAGTGCAAACTGAGCTTGCGAAATAGGTTATACAACTCCAGAAGTGTTTAAATTTGTAGGCCTCACTATTACACTTTTTCTGTCTTCTTTTCTTTTGTTTTTTTCTTCTTTTTTTTTTCGTCATCATCATGCGGACACGTGAACAAAGGAACTGATAACAGTCACCAGCTTATGAGTTTTTCCTCTACCATCGGTATCCCTATATATATTCTTTTAAATCTGAATCAACTCTAAGACTAAGGTATCTAAATGACATCAAATTCTCTTTACCTTGCTCTTGTTTTATCGTTATTGTAACAATGTGTGAACCCCGGCTAGTAGGTTTGGACAAAAAGAGCAAAGAAATCTGAAGCTGTCCAAATTCTATAAGAAGCTTTTAAACCTGTCTTCACTTTTACTTTTTTATCCCCGGTTGCCGTTGAGAGTTGAGAGGAGATGCCGTTTTCTATTGCTAACCAACTCTGAAGTTCTTTCGATTGAGATGTAGTTTCTCAGGGTTCCCTGAGCTCCCTCTATTCATCTTTGGCTGGGCCAACCTCTTCCTTTGTAGCCTGAGTACTTGGCGTTAGAGGCTGTTGAGACTGGCTGACTTGGTGGCATTTGTAACAGATGGCCAAACCATTTAAGTCTTTACTTTTCTGTGAAGTGCAAGCAGGACTCGGTGCCAACAGCTGCTCTAACTCTTGCATCTTCATTTCTCTGTCTATCTCTTATTAGGGTGTTTAGGATTTTGCAGAGACATTTCATCTCGCATGTATTAATAGTATTGCTTTCATTGGTTTTACTTAAAGCCCAGGTCTGGCATTGGCAGCATAATGTTGGTATGAATATGGAAGGGATAAGCTGTCTATAAGAAGCGTGCCAAAAAAGTGTATTGATTTGTACTTGGATGTCTCCATAATATAGCAGTCTTGATGACTCAGTTCAACCCTCGTTGAGTCATTATCTAGACCAGTGTTGTCACCTTATGTATATTACCCTCTGAAGAATAGGTGCATGCAGAAAGAAAAGAGTCTTGTTTTCTAACGTAAGGAAATTGCACACCGATCATTGAACCTCCAGATTTCCAATGTACATGGTAATAACAAAAATACAACTTTTTACAATATTTTCCTCCACACTGAATTTTTGTGTTTCAAACTTGTACACAACATTTGGAAGTCAAAAACATTGTAGATAAATCCACAGAATAGTTTAGCTCTTCATAGCGCGTAAAAAACAGCCCATTTTCAGCTGTCCCCATTTTTGTAGCATGACACGCTAGTTTGCGTAAGGCCTACCACAAAAAATCCCAACGATTACGCCATATTGCAAACTACAGTAGTCTAACAGGCCAACAGACGTTAGCAGTTAGTTTTTCTCAAGTTTACTTTGTCATCTGAGATCATGGTTAAAATTTGTAAAGAGCAGAGACTTTTTTCTTTTGAACATTTGGTCACTACCAACTCTTTTCGTAAGTTTCGCACAAGGTACGGAAATACAGTTTAAGTGCCCTTAAGGTCGTCTTTGATGTCAAGGGTGGAAACAGTCCATCAGTTAGGACCTGTAGAAAATCAGAACTAAAAATTCTTAGACAAAACGACCACTTCAGGTCAAACACACACCGGTCGCAGGACGATCTCATGGCCTAGAGGTTAAGGTGTTGGCCTCTCATTCAAAGGTCCCGGGTTCGAATCCGGGTAGCTACCGAAAAATGTTCTTCTCTAAAATTGTCTCCTTTAACCTCCTTTCCTGCTCTCCAGCAATGTTCTGTCGTCTGCTTTCGTCTCCTCTTTCTGCCCCCAACCCCTCACCTTCTTTGCCCGCTCCTCTGGGCTCCTGACTCTTTCTACAGCCTTTCTATTGCTACTCTTTGGCTCCTTCTTACCGCTGTCTTTCAGCCACGCCCCTGATCTTCTGGTAGGCAAGATCTACATCTAGGCTTCCCAGACAAGGGCGATAAATCTCGGAGGGCCTGTGTGCAAGTTGCGCTCGTTAAATATCCCTTGGCAGTCTAAAATCGATAAGAGTAGGCTTCGGCCTCCACCTGGACAAAATTCAAAATTTACTACCAACTGAAAAAGTTGAATGTGTCCCGCGCGCTCCTATGACCTTATGCAGTTTCGAGTGCCGTAAAACACTTACAAAACCCCCCACAAAAACACCGTTCGCACCCCTTTAAACGTCACCAGGGTGTAGAACTCAGTAGATGAGATATTTGCAACAATGACTTTACTACATCGACCCTGAGAGATACAAGTATCTCAAGTCCGAAATCGTTTTTTTTTTTTTCATCTTTACCAAAGGCGTATCTTCTCACGAAATATCGAACCTTTCTATAAAGAACTTTTCAAGATATGGGACAAAAGCCCGTAAGCATCAAACTTGATTTTTTTAAACTGACAAGTATCTCTACTCGCGACTTGAGATGATTGTGCAAGCAAGGTGTGAATGAAGAGGTCCTACAATGGGCAAACTATCTCATCTTAAGTCCGCCACTCACTTCGCAGTTCCCGATCTCAAGACGATCTCAAGATGATCTCGAGACGGTCTCAAAATGATCTCGAGATGTTCTCAACATGGTCTCAAGATGATCTCAAGACAATCGGATCCATGAGCGATCTCATTTGTGCCCACACACTACACAGGCCAGCAGATTATCATAATGGCTCCCACCCAAAGTGAAGCTGCTGCAGCCTGCATAGTTTTAAGTAGAAATCTGTTTCTCTAGAGAAAAAAGGCGAAATAATTATGGTGCAAACAATGGCTTCTTGAGCGGGAGAAATTCACCCACACGCACCTTTTAAAGGAATTGACATTGTACTCTGCCGATTACACAAAGTATTTACGTATGGACGAGGACACATATCATCAATTGCTTCAGATAGTAGGTCTCCTTATAGAAAAACAGAACACGAAAATGCGACAGGCAATATCACCCCACGAAAGGCTGACGTCATCTTTGAGGTATTTTGCGACTGACAGAACATTTTTATGAAGATCTGAAGTCCAGTATGTGTATTTCACGTAAGCTTTGGGCAGAATAATTCCAGAAACCTGTAGAGCAATTATTATTTATCAGTTCCTTGCAATCACAGTGGATGTGGTGCACTCACACACACGCACAACAAGACATGACATTAGAAAAATACATGTGACATGTCTCATGTGCTGAAACAACACGCTCCGTAAACATTCTCTCTCTCTCTCTCTCTCTCTCTCTCTCTCTCTCTCTCTCTCTCTCTCTCCTTTTTTTTCTTTCTCTCTCTCTCTCTCTATCCCTCTCTCTCTCTCTCTCTCCTTTTTTTTCTTTCTCTCTCTCTCTATCCCTCTCTCTCTCTCTCTCTCCTTTTTTTTCTTTCTCTCTCTCTCTACCTATCTATCTCTCTCTATGTTTTATTTGTAGCACTGCGTGTTCAGTAACCTGATTGCAGTTGGTACAAATGAATTTCTATATATCTGTCTGTTCTTGCAGGACTGGGTCAGATTTTGTGTTGTTCAGATTAACAAAAATTATTGTGGTCTGACCGTCCAAAGTTCCAGGACCCATGCTGCGATATAATGACAACAATTGACTTAATTGTTTTTAAATGACAATATGCGGTTAAATTGTAATGAATACTGAGGAAAAAAAACAAAAAGTACCCTCGTATACGAAGATTTTTCTTCAGCATTCAATACCATTCAACCGCATACTGTCTTTGAAAAAAAACTAGCTGGCTCATGCAAAGAATAATTTATTAACATTACTACATCAAACGTTTGATAGCAGGGTTCCGTATCAAATCCTACTAGAATTTGACGCTGATGAAAATTCTGAAGTCAGATTTGCAAAAGTTTTACTTTGGCACCCTTTTATTTTTAGCGTCGAGTACCCCGATTTCCGATCCGACAGATAATGTTCAGGCTCGTTCTGAATTCAAGCGATCTCACGGTTTGTTGAGATTTTAAACTGAGCAGTCCGGATTTTGGTGTTGAGATCATCTTGAGATCATCTTGAGATCGCGTTCAGTTGGTCTTGACACCATCTCAAGACGGGCGCACCCTTTTAACTGCTTAGTGAGTGTCGGGCTTTAGGTTTGCTTGAGATAATTGTGCCCCGCAATTCAACCTTCACAGTGCACCGTACTTACAAAATATTATACTGAATAAGATAGTTGTGCACTTTTGCCTGAATGAATGAAAATTTATCGTTCCACACTATGACTGTCAGCTGACAAGCCGTGTAAGTATTCTAAGAATAGAACAACACCGAGGCAACATGAAGCTTTCGAACAAAGTATGATTGCTGCTTGAAACAAAAAGAATACAGTTTAGGCTAACAATAAATTAACTCAGTTGAAACAATACATTACTATGACCTTGCTCCCACGATACAGATCTGGGATTTTATTCATAAACTAAGGCTACTACTACTAGATAAAGCAGCTTTTTCACAGCACAACCGATTGCCACTGTCCATTGTCCTCTTACTATGGGCGAGGACTTTGATACCTTGATTTGTATTGATTAGTCAAATGATAATTTTTAGGCATGAGGAGTAAAGGTACTCATTTTTTATTTATATATCGATCTGTGCATTGTTGAAAAGCGGGATGCGGCCCTGAACGCAGATTCAAATGTCACAGCAAATTTCCCCAATGTGGAAGATACAAAACCTTTTCTCAGTTTTCAAAATTAGGAGATTTGACACGTCAGAGGGACTACCTACTCCACCACATTACAAAAAAGGAAACAACAGTGAATAACCTAAAGGGCACGAACAACTCAAAGAAGAAGCAGTACTCATTTACATAACCTTTACCTCAGAAAATCAAGAAGTTCACAGAGTGTGCAAAACCTTTTCCTTAGGTACGTTGCACATATTGGAGCAGATGGTGAAAACTGCTTTTCTTATTGTGAATAAAATAGGTTGTGCCAGCGAGGAACGACGCGGACAGCAAAGGAGGAGATGTAACGAATACGAAGAAGAAACGGAAGCCATACGTCAACACATAAACTCGTTCAACAGGGTTGAAAGCTATCGTTGTTGTCGTAACTCAAGAAAACAATATTTGGAAAGCAACCTCAGCTTGTGTCTAATGCATCGCATGTACATAGGGCTAAGAAAGAATGACGGAAAGCAATGGGCATCTAGACGGATCTACAGTGATATCTTTCGTTCTGAATTCAATTTAAGCTTCCACCAATGATCAAAGGATAGATGTGCCGTTTTTAACAGGTATGAAACGTGTCTAGATGAGGAAAGAGTAAGCCTCCAAGAAAAATACGATGCACAAATTCTATCCAAACAGCAAGTGTTCAACTAAAACGAAAATGACAAAGGGGTTTCCCAAAAGGATCCAAAACAAGCTGCAGCTGTCATTGATCTGGAGGAGTTCCTTCCAACACCCAAAACCAACATCAGCGCAGCATATTGCTTGAGAAAATTGAATAGTTATAACCTTATGGTGTATGACCATGGCACAAAGGATGCGTTTTGTTATGTTTGGCCAGAGTACGTTGCTTCCAGGGGTTCAAATGAAATCACTTCCTGTGTTTTCTAATACCTCAGTGAAATGACCATGCGAAGCAAAAAGAAGGCAGTACCATATTCGGACCACTGTACCAGCCAAAAACCTTGACCTTTTTAAAAAGCGTGGACATTTCCTCTATGACACTTGGTTCCTTGGCAAAGCCCTTATTCACCTTTCAGGTTATACCAACTCCACAAATGCTATCTATTTGGGCAACCTGACCCCCCCCCCCCCCATTGTCCCTAGAAACAGCTCCATACCGTAAGGTGTACAGTGCGTGGCTTTGAGTATTCATGGTTGAGTGGATCTTTGTGTTTGGCCACCACTGAACATTCCGAACGGCGCGTTAAAATGTGTCGAGTCCAAGGGAGGACATATAGACAATTGGTTCTCTGAATTCCAGAATGTAAAAAATATTTTTTAACGCTGTAGGAGAAACATTCTTGGTTTGTTTAAAGGTTACAGCGATGGATATATTAAACTTTGAAAATAAAAGGAAAGGAAAAAACCCCCAATCATTTCATGACTTTCCTTACAGATCTTTTTAATTGGTCCAGTTTGCATTTTTAGGTGGTTTTTATAAAAGCCATTTCCATTTTCGAAAATAGGTTGTTTTATTTTTGGCGAATTCTATGTCAAACAAATTCCTTTTGACGAATTATATCTGTTCCATATTGCGAACATTCTAGTACTAATTTTGTGCGAGATATTTAGGAAAACAGTTGTACAGCTCTTGTTTTTTTATCACCCTGCACTTCCAAGCCATTCCGCTAGACTAAGATTTCTGTATAAAGCCAAACCACCACACAGAAGTCCTGTCCACTAAACTTAATAAATACGTTTCATTTACAAAACTTTTAGGTTCAATCATTGTCTTGAACGCCTCCTCTGAAGTGGTGCAAACAAACTTGACTCGCTCTACCACCCTGCGCTGTAGCTTGGATGACACCACCCCATCACTGACCGCACCAGTGGTGGGTCGTCGTGACGTCACACAGACGGCTACCAACGTGCAGTACGTCACTTCTATTATAGTGGCTCGGAACACCGGTGAAACTGTTGCCAGGGTGACCGAGCATGAAGCTGCCGCGGCGTTGGTAGATCAAGCCAATCTACGTGTGTCTGGTGACCTCTCGGTGACCTCGGGACGTCGTGGGTGAGACTCTTTCGATATTCTGCTGTTTTCCCTCTTCTTCTTTTGTAATGCAGTCGGGGTACCCTAAAAAAGGGTTAATTTAGAGTTTGAGGGAGGGGGAAGGGATGACATGCTGAGAAAATTGTACCTTGCATTTCTTGAACAAAGTTACTCTATTGTCAGTGCTGGTCACCATAAGTCTTCCCTGGGGAGGAGATATGTGTTCTTATTACCCTGCCACTCTGGTACTGCCTGGACCATCGTGTTCTTAGTCTCACTTTTCACGTGGACACTTCCTCTTCAATGGTGGTGTCAGAGTCCTCATGTGACATCCTACTTGCCTCTTTTACACGCCTATTCTCAGAATACTGTATCGTTGTCTTAAACAGTGTATATTCACCGGGTGAGTACTGCGACAACTAGGTCGTGAATGTTTTTATTTCTAGAGTTGAGTAGATCTGGGAGTGCCTTTTCAGGAAATAGTTCGTCCCCTTGGATCTTTTTAAGTCCAGAAAAGCTTCTTTACAAGGGACGTCTTCCAAACAAACCATTTGCGCCTTGAAATGACTTAAACACCAACCGAAACAACTTCAAACCTAATGTTCTCCTTGTCTGTAACTGAGCTTTCGCACCGGCGATATGGTGTAGCGATAAGGCGCTTCGCCGTCGCACGCAGATGACCCGAGTTCGATTTACGTGTGAGGAGAATTTTTTTTTCGAGTAATTCGATATTTCTGCTGGGACGTTGTATCCGTTTCAGTCAGTATTGGCCCTGACAGGCAGAGTCGAGACCCACCATCTAAATGATCTAATTTGTGCCGATGGGAGCGTACAAAAGCACCAACATTTTTAAAAGATAAAACTTTTGGAGATCTCACTTGTCATTTTAATTTCAGCTGAGTAAAGTATCCTTCCATCGTCTTTACTCACACTACCTCTATGTTTCCGTGTTTGATAGTCGACAACTGCAAATGCTTCCCCCC
>NW_004797323.1:1577800-1582627 GCF_000002075.1 Aplysia californica | reverse complement strand
CCCCCCCCCCCCCCCCACATAAACACATCAACACTATTTGGACACTGTTTTTTAGAGGCATTCCAAACTGTGTGAAAATCAACATTTCAGGAGAAAGACGGAAAGACAGAAATACAAAAGTATAATCTTCACATGCTAATCGAGGTCCTTGTTTTTCCATCTATACCAAAACACCGTTCTCATGTTTGCTGCTCCTGACCTTGTATGTCCTGGCAGGTACATAGAGCTGACCTGGAAGTACCCGACCCAAGGCCAGGCCGGTGACTACAAGTGTGAAGTAAATGCCATCGGCGATGGCGGCCATTTCGTCACGTTTTCAAACTCGTTGAAAATCAACGTCACCAAACCAGCTGATGATGACGTGGTGAGCATGCACAACATTACAGTTACACTGCTAGTAAACTTTAAAATTAAAACCACAACACTCAACAAAAATCACATATTATGTTGCATCCTTACTTGGGTCGTTAGTCCGTTCTCCTTACAGGTCGCAAGAAAGAAATTCATAGTTTCTAGCTATACAAAACCCATACCAACAGCAACATAAATTCTGAGAACAATTGCGAAGAGACACAGCTCATTTCTGACCACCACCAAAGAGTTTTGCTGACAAAGGATAGGATAATGAAGAGAAGAAGACAGAGTGGGTGCTTACGTACGCTTGCATGCGTTGACATAATAATTTATTTATGGTAATGCATGTTCGCACGTTCGATTTGTCAAGAAATATCTATAGGCAAGAAGAGGACTCTTCTAATGAGCATTACAAGTGCAGGTAAAAAAAGGAGAGAACGACTGACTGTTTCTTTTTAAACGTGTCTCGTCGATTGATGATACGCTGTTGTGCATTGCGTCGAAGCGTGAAAGAGGGAACAGCTTTGTTAAATCATTTCTAGTGTTACTCTGTACATTTTATCGGCCTAACGAACAGAATTCGCTGTGCATGTCAGGGCTGTAACTTAGTATCTGAGAAGTATAGGCTAAATTCTGTTATTCGGTTAATATAGAGCTCAACTCAAGTAACATCATATCTAACAACAGAGCTGTTGTCCTTCCTGTTAGTTCAGTTACGTATATTTCTTGAATCTCATAAGATAACGTTATTTTCACCAAGTATTTCAACTTCTGTGATAGAGTTAAAGTATGGTAGAAATGTGAAATTTTACAATGATGTATTCAGTGTGATTTCTTTTTCATACTTCAATTGTAAAAGCAGCATGTTGAAATTTTTTACTATACACATATAGTGGATTTTGCCCGAGAACACTCCGCGTATGAACCCGTTCCACCTAAAAACCCACTTTTCCATGTAACGGAATGTTCTCTATATAATTTGTACGCCTATGAACCATTTCTAAGAAACGAAATCCACCTAAAAGCCCAGGTTTAACTCAGCCAAGGCCAGACTATTATTGTCTGAACTTCCTACTTTCCTATACTTTGCCACAACTTATAACTGGTGGTCCCTTTCAATGAAGGAGATGGGAACAGTTTGATATGTATGTATGTATGTATGTATGTATGTATGTATGTATGTATGTATGTATGTATGTGTATGTATGTATGTATGTATGTATGTATGTATGTATGTGTGTGTGTGTATGTGTGTATGTATGTATGTATGTATGTGTGTGTGTGTGTGTGTGTGTGTGTGTGTGTGTGTGTGTATGTGTGTGTGTGTATGTATGTATGTATGTATGTATGTATGTATGTATGTATGTATGTATGTATGTATGTATGTATGTATGTATGTATGTATGTATGTATGTATGTATGTATGCATGTGTATGTGTGTGTGCGTGTGTGTGCATGTGTGCGTGTGTGTGTGTGTGTGTGTGTGTGTGTGTGTGTGTGTGTGTGTCTGTGTGTCTGTGTGTGTATGTGTAGGAAGGAAACATAATAGTAATAGTATACATTTTATGTAATCGCATATGTGTGGTTTAGTGTGTGCGACTGTGTATCTGTCTTTGTGCATGGATATGAAGAGAGAGTGAGAGAGAGAGAGAGAGAGAGAGAGAGAGAGAGAGAGAGACAGAGAGAGAGAGACAGACAGACAGACAGATAGACAGACAGACAGACAGACAGACAGACAGACAGACATACAAATAGATAGATAGATAGATAGATAGATAGATAGATAGATAGATAGATAGATAGATACTTAAATTAGTTTTTTACAAACAAAATTATTTCTTTGTACCAACACAGATAAATCAGCTGGACTTCACAATCATCATGGTGCAACGGCTGGCAAACGAGGTAGCCGAAATGAAGTCGAGTTTGACAAACTTCTCAGCCTTACAACACGTAGAAGCCGGGACTCTTGAGTGCCAGTACGATCACTCCGACTACTACAGCAACAACTATAACCTGACGCAGCTGTTTCAGAACCCTTATGAGAAACCTCCAGTGGTCACTTTGGGGGTGACTGGGGCAGAATTCGGAACTATATATAGAAATGCTCAATTTGATGTTTCTCTTGTGAACGTCGACGAGCTAAGCTTTACGGTGCAATGCGGCAAGGACATTGGCTACAATTCCTATAATATGTCAGTCACCTGGATGAGTGTTTAGAAATTGTGGTGTCCTATGGACAGGGAAGTGAAGGGACAGGGAAGTGAAGCAAGATTTGCCAACGAAATAAACCCCACTCAGTCCGTCCTTGTGATGACCTATCACGTCACGGTAATGAGTTAAGGAGACATCCGATGCTTAGAGAAGGTCAATAAAACTGTTAGTCCAGTGACTAGAGAATGAAATCATCGTATTTAGTTACATGAGCCAGTCAACATGAAACACACACACACACACACACACACACACACACACACACACACACACACACATACAAACACACACACACACACACACACACACACATACATACATACATGTTATTTTATATATTATTATATATGTTCGCTCGTATATTGAGGTGCATCAAGATTGGTGGAATGGACTTATATTGAATATCAAATGGAAATTAGAATATTATTGTATCTGCAATGAACAGCATCTTACGAAGACGCTTTCAAACAAATTGGAAAATGGAGCTGTTGCAAATAAATACCACGCAAAACCTGGACTTAGTAGTTATATGTGTTTATTAGTTTTAGTTTTGTTTTTCTTCAAGAGCTATTGGATATATATATATATGTGTGTGTGTGTGTGTGTGTGTGTGTGTGTGTGTGTGTGTGTGTGTGTGTGTGTGTATGTGTTTGTGAGTGAGTGTGTGTGTATGTGTGTGTGTTCGTGTGTGTGTTTGTGTGTGTGTGTGTGTGTGTGTGTGTGTGTGTGTGTGTGTGTGTGCTTCTCTGAGTAGGATTGTGTGTGAGATGTAGAAATGATTTGATGAAAGGAAGAAAGGCAAAAAAGAGGGGGTGGGGGTACATAAAAACCGGAAGTTTCAGGACTTACTTGGGAGTACAATTCTCTTTGTCTAATCTGACACGAAAGGAAATATTAAGTCTTTCCTTGTTCAGACGTATATTATTTCCACAGAGAATGTCACACAATTTTTTTACAAAGAAGATCTGCTTTTCCAGGTAACTAATAACATGTATTTTTAAAATCAAATCGGGGCTCTTGTAGCCTAGAGGTTAAGGTGTTGGCGTCTCTTTCAAAGGTCCCGGGTTCGAATCCGGGTAGCGACCGAAACATTTTCTTCTCTAAAATTGTCTCCTTTCACCTCCTTTCCTGCTCTCTTGCAATGTTCTGTTGTCTGCTTTCATTTCCACTTTCTGCCCCCCACCCCCTCACCTCCTTTGCCCCCTCCTTTGGGCTCCTGACTCTTTCTGCAGCCTTTCTACTGCTACTCCTTGGCTCCTCCTTTGCTGTCTTTCTGCCACACCCCTGATCTTCTGGTAAGAAAGTTCTACACCTAGCCTTCTCGGACAAGGGCAAAAACCTCAGAGGGCCCGTGTGCAAGTTGCGCACGTTAAAGATCCATTGGTGGTTTAAAATCGATAAGAGTAGGCTTCGGCCGCCACCCGGGCAAAATTCAAAATTTCCTACCAACTGAAAAATATTAGGTGTGTCCCCCGCACTCATATGACCTTATGCAGTGCGAGCGCCGTAAAACACTTTACAAAAACAAACAAAACAAAATCAAATCAAATTTGCCAAGTAAATATGACATTGCAATCTCTTAAGTTTTCATTTTAAAAAATTCCACTTAAGCACTCAACTGATAACCTGAGCATACAAGTGTGAATTTTTTTTGTGTGTGTGTACTTTGTCCTGAAACTGTTATGTCGCTAATGGACCTCATTCCAGCCATGAATTATCAGGGGAATTAAAAAAGAAAACTCCGAAATCATAATGCAATATTTCAAAAATGAAAAACAATAAGAAACTATAGCTTGGATTCTTGAGTTGTACATGCCTTCAAATTGTTATTTGTTTTACAAGTACCGAATGTGGCCACCAACAGCAACACAGACAACATCAAACCAATATATTAAGAGAATTCCTCCCAAACGCGCATCAGGATATTATATTGGTCCAACATGTTGATTGTAGCTGTTATTTGATCTTTCATATCATCGGTAGTTGCTGAAAGCGTGGAACATAAGCTTCGTCTTTAACATACCCCCACAAGAAAGAGTCACACACAATGAGGTCCAATGATCTGGCGGGCCAAGTGCAGAGAGCGAGGTCTTTAGCACCTCTCCTACTAATTCACTGCTAGAACACGTTTTCATTCAGGTAAGCTTGAACCCGAGATGCCAATGGAGCGGTGCTGCTTCTTGTTGAAAAATTAAGTCATTCTCATCTGTGCGCACTAAAGGGAATAGCCAGTTCTTGTGGGGGTATGTAAAAGACAAA
>NW_004797323.1:1573836-1577700 GCF_000002075.1 Aplysia californica | reverse complement strand
TGCTGTCTTTCTGCCACACCCCTGATCTTCTGGTAAGAAAGTTCTACACCTAGCCTTCTCGGACAAGGGCAAAAACCTCAGAGGGCCCGTGTGCAAGTTGCGCACGTTAAAGATCCATTGGTGGTTTAAAATCGATAAGAGTAGGCTTCGGCCGCCACCCGGGCAAAATTCAAAATTTCCTACCAACTGAAAAATATTAGGTGTGTCCCCCGCACTCATATGACCTTATGCAGTGCGAGCGCCGTAAAACACTTTACAAAAACAAACAAAACAAAATCAAATCAAATTTGCCAAGTAAATATGACATTGCAATCTCTTAAGTTTTCATTTTAAAAAATTCCACTTAAGCACTCAACTGATAACCTGAGCATACAAGTGTGAATTTTTTTTTTGTGTGTGTACTTTGTCCTGAAACTGTTATGTCGCTAATGGACCTCATTCCAGCCATGAATTATCAGGGGAATTAAAAAAGAAAACTCCGAAATCATAATGCAATATTTCAAAAATGAAAAACAATAAGAAACTATAGCTTGGATTCTTGAGTTGTACATACCTTCAAATTGTTATTTGTTTTACAAGTACCGAATGTGGCCACCAACAGCAACACAGACAACATCAAACCAATATATTAAGAGAATTCCTCCCAAACGCGCATCAGGATATTATATTGGTCCAACATGTTGATTGTAGCTGTTATTTGATCTTTCATATCATCGATAGTTGCTGAAAGCGTGGAACATAAGCTTCGTCTTTAACATACCCCCACAAGAAAGAGTCACACACAATGAGGTCCAATGATCTGGCGGGCCAAGTGCAGAGAGCGAGGTCTTTAGCACCTCTCCTACTAATTCACTGCTAGAACACGTTTTCATTCAGGTAAGCTTGAACCCGAGATGCCAATGGAGCGGTGCTGCTTCTTGTTGAAAAATTAAGTCATTCTCATCTGTGCGCACTAAAGGGAATAGCCAGTTCTTGTGGGGGTATGTTAAAGACAAAGTTTATGTTTCACGATTTCCAGCAAATATCAACGACTTGAAAGATCAAATAACAGATACAATCAACACAGTGGACCAAGCTTTTTCGAATGCAATTCTTTAAATATCTTGATAGTGACTCCGAATAATCTTTCGATTTGAATAGAGCAGATAGAACATTTTGTTTCTGACCTCACAGTAATAGTAACACAAAAGTTTGTAGTTCTGAGGTAGCGTACTGCTACTACAACCATCAGCGTGCCACTTTGTTATCATCACGAAGTAAAGGTAAAATTATTATAACGATTTTGTCCATTTGTCTGTTGAAATCGTGTATTATATTTTCAAATATTATGAAGCAACAACTACAAAAACTACCTTCATTCCAATAAAATTTTTCAATCAACAGCTAAATGCATTTATCAATATCAAGGCTCTTCCTTTCATTTTATTTAAAGAATGCCAAAGTCACAATACCACACATTTTTAATACCGGCTTCATGGTCATGTCACCTTATCCACTTTATCATTGGAAAAATACCATTCCCACCTTTTCCGCTCAACCTTCCATCACCTTCACAAGACAGAAGAAAAAAAAACTCGCCTCAAACGTCAGCAAATTCATACAACTCTGGCAACATAGTGGGACTAAAGCGCGGCTGGATTTTACCGTGGTCAATTTTTAATTGCGGTCCTTTTCTTCTGTTTAACATGCCTGCTCTTCTCATATTAACTTCCTACTAGATTAACAAACCTTTCAAGTTTCCTTTTACGGTTCTACTCCAAGGAAGCAACTCCCTGATATCGGGTACATTTTTGGAGAAAGTGATAAGATTTTAATGTGTTCAAAACAATGCTGAACGTTTAATTTTACAAAAAGAAATCGAGACTCTGCTACACCAATTTTACGGACACTGCTCTGGCTTTCAGTTGAGAAAAGAATTATGTAAAAGTTGGACATTCTATGTCACAATTGCTTGAATGCGCCATCATATTTACCAAGTCTGTTGAAACTGTATATTCCTGCTCACAGTATAAGAACATCAGCTGGCAAAAAAATAAATTTATTTCATCATCTACGAAACTTAAAACAATGGGTGAAAGGGCATTTGTATATCACAACCCCAAGATCTGGAATACTTTGGCCCGTGTTGAAGTTTAAAAGAGATCAAATATTTTTATTCTATTGTAAGCTAAATTCCTTTCTATTTTGAAATTAATGAACTACATATTCAGAGCATATATTGTTGTTTGGTTTTTATTTTGTTGTTGATTTTTGGGGCGTTGTAATAACATGTACTGTTTATAATAATAAGCTTTTGTAGTAATATAAAGCGCCCAGAGCCCGTGTACTTTCATCAGGGTTGAGCGCTATATAAATACCATAGATTAGTATTATTAAGATTTTGTCAACCTCGATTTGCGATATTTCGAGTTTCCACAACTTGTCTTTTGATGTTTTTCTGTGGGTTGTTTTAACCTTATTTGTCTAGTTGATTGAGGAGCGATTTTAAAACGGCTATAGTGCTATAAGAGTTAAGAAAAATCACGTTTTGTGATTTATACAGTGGCGTCCAAAAGAAACTTGAAAATGCAATCACCCAATCATCGTGCTATAACCCTGCACTACCCACTCATGCAGCATACTAATTTAAAATTAAATGAATTTATATCATCTGACACATTAATATTATGTTAAAAGACATCAGAGATACGGTCACTCAAAATTGACCTTATGAAATCAGGCTTTGATTTCGCACAATTTTGCCAAACCTGATTTTTTTAGGTCAATTTTGAGTGACCATATCTCGGGCGTCTCTTAACATAGATGAATTATTAATGTGTCAGTTGAAGCATAATTTATTTAACTTTAAATTGTTATACTGCTTGAGTGGGCAGTGCAAGACCTTAACACGATGGTTGAGTGATTGCATTTTCAAGTTTCGTTTGGACGCCACTGTATACTGATTTAATATTTTCTCATGGAGAAACGCACGTGGCTGTGCTGAAGGAGAAGCAGCCCGTCCTAGCCCAGCCGGAAATGGCCAAGATGAAGGTAATGCCCAATAGCTTTGACCTGAGTGCAACCAACAGCCAGACCATTTTAAAGGGAGGAAGGAGAAAAACAAAAGCTCAGCTAAAGGAAGAAGAAGAAAAAAAACTACCGGCGGGACAGACGACAGACGTGAACTGCAAAAGAAAAAGAACAGACGGAGAAACAAGGCAAAGCTGTAATGGGGAAATAAGTGAAAACGAAAGTGCCGGAAGAAAGAAAAAGGACTAAAGCTAAAATACAACGAAATGCCGCTTGAAATATAAAGAATTGGAAGAAAAGAATAGTTACGAGGACTGATTAATGCTGTCTTTGGTGACGGTCAATTAATGGTTTTTCATGATGACGACACAGATGAGAAGGAAGTTTTCGAGAAGACGGATAAGAGAGCTGAGAGTGCGAGTGGATACATTCTGAGCTAATGGATTGATCTGAGTCTATGGAAAAGGAAAGTGAAAGCCTGAAAATATTAAAGACTTTGAGTGTTTGAACCTGCATCAAATGTCATTAATCCTGAATTGGGCATGAATGAAGAGATTATTATATAGATCCATCAAATGACACGAATCCTGATCTGATGTAATTAATATCGAGTCCTTGGGCAACAGTAGATTCCGCTGACAAGCAGTTTCATTTCTTCTTGTTAGTAGTTTACATATTGGGCAATGTATACCATATAAGAAAATCTGATCGGTTCTGTGTGTGTGTGTTGTGTGTGTGTGTGTGTGTGTGTGTGTGTGTGTGTGTGTGTGCGCGCGCGCGTGTGCGTGTGTGTGTGAGAGAGAGAGAGATAGAGTGAGAGAGATAGAGAGAGAGAGATAGAGAGAGATAGAGATA
>NW_004797323.1:1570932-1572836 GCF_000002075.1 Aplysia californica | reverse complement strand
AGAGAGAGAGAGAGAGAGAGAGAGGAATTGTTCGTAGTACCGAGGAGCAAGAGAGCGGCTGAAACAGTCACTTGCATCGGCCCGTCGATGAAACGAATGTGTGGCTCGGTCGAGTGACCTTAATAATAATAATATTATATTCTTCAAGCGCGGTGAATTACGATTCTCTCGCCTTTTTGTACATTACTAATTGCAAGCCTCGTTTTCTTAGTTCCAGTGTATAATTAAAATCAGTGAAGTAGACCAAAACTAAAAACATGAAATATAAACTGTCTAGCTAATCCTGATTCGGTGTTATACCAGTTGCTGTAAGCGGATTCCTCAGTATTTACTCCTTTCCTCTCGCGTTTGGTACGTTTTTATATTGAAATAGAACATTTAGGCATATTTAGATATCAATTTTTCTTGTAAATCTATACTACAATTAACTTTTTTTATAGTTTTGTACGTTCGCCAGTAACGATAAAGTTGCAAAACGTAAGCAGCCACGTTCAGACCACGTTTTTGGTCTCACTTAGGGAACATGGCCGTGCAGGGGATACCGAAAGGGCCGTGGTCAGGGAACATGCCCAGGGTGTGTTTTTGGGATCATACGAAAACCTCGCGTCTCCTGATCTGTAAATTGTGCTGAGTTTCTTTCCTTGCCATTAAGGAGACCAAGTATGGCCATACAATTACTATTTTAACTGGACGTAACGAGAATAAATTAATGTAACCATAGTCTCGTTCACAGAGATTTCAGTTGCAGCTGCGGTGGGCACCTCTACTACATCCCTGCCATCACAGATATCAGGGTCTGTGTCATACGGGCCCCGAAAGCCACTTTCTCTTCAACATCACAAACACCACTCTATTACACACTAATACCAATAGCAGCTAAAACATGAAATGGAATATACCCCAGACCCATAGTATAACGGCATGAATCATCAAGAAAAGCAACACAGTTAATAACCAATTCACACAGCGCGTTATGAACAAAAACAAGAACCTCTTCCGTTCATGTGATGCGATAGTCATTTCTGCTTCATCCCCATATATTCTGCTGTTTGCTTGAAATCTTTGTAAACTAATGCTAGCCTACCTATTAATTCTTAATGCAGTAAAGATCATAACTCCTTCTTTCATCCACTCACCCGTTCACCCACCCATCCACGGAATGAGAAAACCAAGCCAAAGCCCCTTTCTTGCAATATTCTCAACTGGTGTGAGGGAAAAAGGAAATGAATCTTGCGAATCCTTACACTCAAACACATTATAGGCTTATGTTACATCTCTTGTTTTTCTGTCTATGTTGACTGGAAGCATAATGTATGTCTGCTAAAATGACAATCTTCACTTACTTCATGTCTTGAAAGGCGTAATTTCTTCTCAAATTCTCTGCTGCCGCTATTATTTTTCTGTTTTATTGTTTTGTTTTGTTTTGTTCCGACAAATGGAGTGTTTGCAGCTGTCATTACGGACGAGGAAGTGTTGTGATATTGAGGTCTTGCGATTTTGAAAAAAATGGTCGCATGACTGTTATCAAACTATGGTATCTAAATTAGGTGATGTGGCCTCGTGTTTCTTTTCCCCCAACACATAGGACTTATGCGGTACTTCCACATAATTTAACCAGCTATGTTATTACTGCCCTAGGCAGTGATTAAGTTCAGTCTTGCTTTCATTTCAATTCTTCATTTTTTTCTCTTCTTTTTATATTATTGAGGGGGGGGGGTTGTTGACAGTATGTATCATTGTCTATAAATCAACTCAATCATCATGATAACAACAACAACAAGAACAACAGTAATAATAATAATAGTGAGCATTGTTATTATCATTGTTATCATTATTAGTAGTAGTAGTAGTAGTAGTAGTTGCAGTAATAGTAGTAGTAGTAGTAGTAGTAGTAGTAGTAGGAG
>NW_004797323.1:1566565-1568829 GCF_000002075.1 Aplysia californica | reverse complement strand
CATCACACTCGTTTTTTCGGCGCTGGTCCAATGATATATCAATATTTTTGTTGTTTTAAAAAAAACGAAAAAAGTCAAAGCCTATGATCACAGATAATTTGTTTGTAAATATGTGTGTAAAGTTTGAGGATTGAATTATTATATTTTCTGAGGAAAACGATTTCCCCCGCAACATGGCCAAAAATCCAAGATGGCCGTCATAGAGACCAACTTTTTCATGAAACTCGACAAATTCCGTCATGATTCTTCTAATTAGTCTGTATTTAGTCTATATCACCTTTAAAAATAGAAAGAAAGTCATACCCCTAGAAAATTACTCGTATCGTGTACCTAACCCCTTAAAATGACACACAGACCTGAGACGAACAAAAGAGAATCAGAAATGGCAATTCGATCTCTTTCACGACTGTTCTTCGTCGTTTGAAAGAGGGATACTTTCACGCTAGGTGCTTAGTTTGTCGCCTAAAGCTGCAGCCCCAACACATCCAGAACAAACCTCACCGAGCATAGCATCGCGTCAGATGGCCACTTCGTATTTGCTATACATACGTCATGTTTTCAGATGAGCCCCAATATCAGCTGGAACAACTGGATGAATGGGCCAGAGTCTACCCTATGAAAGATACAACCCAACTTGTATTTAAAAAAGTCATTAATAATTCCGATTGTAATTGTGAGAGCTGTAAAACACTTATCAAAACAAAACAGTAATGAAAAGAATGTTTTTAATCTTGAAATTGTTGTCACGGGTTTAAGTGGAAAGTGACAGTTTCAGTAACGATCAGTGTTATGACCTTCATTGATCACAGTTTCACGTCGTCGACGCATGGACTGAGAGATTCAAGTTATTGTCTTAGTTCAAGGCTTGTTCGAACCGATTAAGGTTTCGTCGGGGCTGATGTGAACAAAATATTTTGAAGCTAAAAAGAATTAGTCTAATATTCATTTTAGATAAGTCCATTGAATGGTTTTGCTTTATATGCCCCATTAAAAACAACAACACATTTTCAACCTTGTCCTCATTTTCGTTGTATGACGCACCAGTTCCCATACGTCCTACTACTCAAAGTTGCAACAATCGCTCTAAATTGTAAGCTGCAGCAGTCTAACAAACAAGTCAACAGAAGTCAGCAGATACATGAACTATTTTTTCAAAATTTCGTTTGCTTGCTGAGATTATGGTTAGGTTTAGTAAAGAGCAGAGAGCTTTTTGTATTGAGCATTGCCTCTCCACAAACTCACCATCTCTGACATTTCGTAAGTTCTGCGCATGAATGATTAGGCGCCCTCAAGACCTTTAGTGTCACAAGTTGAGAAATTCCTACGGCGAATCAGAATTAAAAGTTTTCTTTACAATGACCTTCAGGTCGAACACTTACCACGGGCAGCCCTTTAAACGCCCCCAGGGTGCAGCTTTCAGTAGTCGAGTCCCCTGAGACGTCTTTCCGTAGACCATCTGCAGCTAGGACTTTCCTGTACCTCAGTCTGCATTCTCATGGTAGATCTTAAACTACGACTGTACCATTTTAATCTTCGCAAGGCTGAGATGACATGGATCAGAGCATGGCAACGTGTTCATTATTCCTCGATTGTCTTGAAAAGCGAGATCATTTCCTCGATGACATTATTTGGTTAAGTGCAAAGCTCATTTTCACCTTCCCAGATATGTTAACTCCAAACATGCCGTCTATTGGGCACCCCACTCCCTATTGTCTCCAGAAGCCACTTCATACTGAATATTATACAGTGTATGAAGCTTTAAACACTCATGGTATAGCAGGTCCTTGTGTTTGGGCAAGATTGAACATTTCGAACGACGTGTTAAAAATGTGTCGAGTTCAAAAGAAGGCAAAGTAGAGCATTCTGAAAAATACTTTTAATATAATTGTTTAAATGTTACAGGGATGAAAAATTAAATGTCAAAGAGGAATTTAAGAAAAAGTCGGTCAGTCTTTTCACGACTTCCTTAACAGTATTTTAAGAAATTGGTGAACTTTTCGTTTCTGGGTGCTATTTCCGTTTTCAAAATACGTTTCCTCTTCGTGGATTTTATGTCCAACAAATTCCTTACGAATGAATTATTTCTGTTCCAAATAGAGCAGTCTAGAATAAGTTTTGTGCGAAATATTTAGAAAAAAAATGGTACAGTTGTTGTTGTTTTTTTATCACCATGTATAAATGTGGTGTGTATGTATGTGTGTGTGTGTGTGTGTATATGTGTGTGTATGTGTGTGTGTGTGTGTGTGTGTGTGTGTGTGTGTGTG
>NW_004797323.1:1558727-1565545 GCF_000002075.1 Aplysia californica | reverse complement strand
TTCTCCTTCGTTCTTCTCCCCCTCCTCCTCCCTCCCTTTCTCTCCCTCTTCCACTTAGTCTTCCTTTTTCTTGGTCTAACTTCATTCATTCATTAGCATCATCATCATCATCATCATCATCATCATCATCATCATCATCATCATCATCATCATCATCATCATGAATGGATGATTTCGACGAAATACAGTTGAATTGCTTTTCTTCCAATGTTGGGATGTTTGTTTACTTTGTGAAGCGCAGGACAGGATATTTTCACAGCGAGCTCACTTGTCGTTTCTTGCCAAAACTTTCCTTTCTCTTTAAATGTAATACCGCTATTGCTTAAAGGATAATTTGCATTCGTGTTGCTCACAAGGTCATGTTTGGCGGGGGGGGTAATTTCAGTCAAACAAGAGTGGCGTCAGATTCATGATGGTTAGGCTACCTGACTCTCAATCGGAAGGGGCCCGACTTTGTATCCTTGAAAAGGCACTTTACATCAATTTTCCCCACTTCAACAAGGTGGGATTGGGTAACCGGCTTAAGACTGCGACAGATCTTGTCTGTTTGTTAGTGTTTGAACACGTGCAATCTGCATTTTGCACTGTATGCTTCCTAGGAAGCCAAGAATCTGAGTGTTCTCGGGTCTACTGGGGATAATGATAGTTGTAAAGAGCACGCTGGAGGGAGTGGATACTATAATTATATAAATGCAATTATTATTATTTTTTTCTTATTATAATAATAATAATAATTATTATTATTATTATAATCAAGTGCAGCAATGCACATTATCTTTCGTTCTTTTGGATGATGCCGTGCGTAACACGTTATGCTGTCTCATTCCGATAATGATGTGATCTGCAAATCGTGACCTGTTATCATTTCCCTTGAGTCTGCGGCTGTTCCACTTCAACAACAATACATGCAACTATTTCTACCACTAACACTTAATAACTACTACTATTGCTACTACGGTAGTAATAGTGGTAGTGGTAGTGGTAGTGGTAGTGGTAGTGGTAGTGGTAGTGGTAGTAGTAGTAGTAGTGGTAGTAGTAGTAGTAGTAGTAGTAGTAGTATTTCTTAAGCAAAATTAAAGAAATAAGGATCAAGTTGACCTGTGGTTTTTTGCAAAGGAAAATGACACCGTTTCTGGCCGAGAAGAATGTGCCACATTCTGACCATTTAAAAGTTCCATTGCCGCTTGTGGAAGTACAGAGCTTGCGGACTTTTTTCATGGCTTCGGCATAATTTCTATTTCATAAAGCGTCCAATGATTTGCTACCCTCTGTGAGTGTTGCTCTCCAACCCAGCCTGTCAGGAGCTGGGTTCTCCCACATCGAGAAATTGATGTTGAGGTCTTTTAGAACATTTTCAGGGTTCCTTTGCTGTGCTAGTCTGGTGCACCAACTTAACACTTTCCCGATAACAGCTAGAATAGAATACTCCCTTCGGGATTCTTATTACACGATCGTCCCTGTAAATTTGAGTCCTCCTGAGCTTAGAAAACAGACTCTCGGAATTTGCCCTTCGGAGTCTAGTATTTTGTCCTGCCATTTGGCGTGAAGAATTCTCCAGAGACAGTTCATGTGGAAATGATTAAGCTTCTTCAGTCTCAGGAGATTTCTTCGCGTCCAATGTTCTTAACATGGCTTTGGTACACTATTCAGGTCTGAGCATTGTACAACAGAGTTGCGAGAACAACAGCATTGCAGACGTCCAGTTTTGTGTCTGCACGAATGTCACAGAATTTCCAAACTCTTGCTGTCCTTTTTGTGAGTCCAAAGTTCTCACATGCATTTAAAAAGAAGACAAACGTTTGTTTAGCCTGCTTAATTTTTCATGAGCAAGAGATACACAATCATTGTCAAATAGCAGTTCATAGACATACATCAGGCTCGTTTTCTTCTTTTCCAGAAGTCTACCAGAGTTTAAGACTACAATCTAGTTTGAACCTGAAGTCTGTACTCGAAAGGGAGCTCTGGAATGCTTCATGTACAATGTATGAGAACGTGATGCTCAAAAGCATTGATGCTAATACACAGCCCTTCTTCATTCCATTAGTTACACAAAACGTTACACATATACCACCATTGCTCTTTCATATTATTGTCATGAAATTGGCAAATAAAAGTAAGGAACTTCCGGGGCGACCATAATTTAATTTTAATAGGATTGTCCCTCAACTCTGTTGACTTATAGTGATGAAGACCTTTGTTACATCAAGAAAATGTGATGTTTAAGGCTTCATTCTGTTCTATGTATTTTTCCTAGCTCTTCCTTGTCGAAAAGATCATGCCTGTTGTGTCCCTTTCAGTGTGGAAACCACTCTAACATTCAGGCAAGGCGTCATTAGAAGAGATATTCGATAGATATAGCAAAGGCTGTCATAGAATTTGCGAATGCTGTTTATATCCGCCCACAGCTGAGTCGCTCTAATCCTATTCTCAAAACAGCCATTTTTCATTTGCAATGACTTTTTTTTTTACTAGCCAGGGTCTGCAATAGCTGTTTCTTTTTTAGAATAAGATCCTGATCTCCTTATTATTTCCATCAAACTAGTACGTGTGATAGCGTGCAGGAAACCCCATTGTTTCAGAGACTGTAGGTGGGTGGTTGGCAGGTGCTCTGGTGTCGTTTGCTTCTTCTTTCCCATCAAACATCTATCGTCTTTATCTCCCCCTCCTTCTTTTTTATGTTTGTTACTCTCTTGTAACACCTTTAATCTTCTGGCGCTCATATGACCTTATGCCGTAAAACTTCTACTAAAACTGAACTAAAGAGACTGTAGTGTAGAGTGTGTTTCTGGGTAAAGCCCTTATTTTGCTTTCAAAATCATCAGAAGTGAAGTAGACCTTGTTCAATCGAAACAGTTGCATTTTGGTTGTTTTTTGGGGGGTAGTTTACTTATGTCACTACTACTACTACTACTACTACTACTACTACTACTACTACTACTACTACTACTACTACTACTACTACTACTACTACTACTACTACTACTACTACTACTACTACTACTACTACTGCTGCTGCTACAACTTCTATTACTACTACTACTACTACTACTACTACTACTACTACTACTACTACTACTACTACTACTACTACTACTACTACTACCAACCTACTTACCTACCTACCTACCTACCTACCTACCTACCTACCTACCTACCTACCTACCTACCTACCTACCACAGCTACTGTTGCTTCTACCACGACTACCACAACTAACGATTTTGCTTTTGCTATTTTTAATGGCACTTACGAAGATAACAAAAATGATAATGCTGCAACAATTTCAAAATGAATAAACGTAACGCTGAAATAACACTGACTAGCCACGAAAATGAGTTCATGCAAACTGCGGTCTGTGAAAGGAGAACCCCCCCTCCGACCCCCCCCCCCCCCCCCAAAAAAAAAAATCGACTTGGCGTCTATATATTCTAATAGGCCATTGAAAAACACCTACGAGGAAAGGGGGGGGGGGTCGTATTTGGTTATCATGTCTTTTTTAAAATCACGTATTATCTTGCATGATTACGACCTTTAATCATATATTGGAAGACCATCGAGACACTGACCCTGATAAGTCAAGGTGCGTCAGGTCTTGGTTATCAAGACTTATCTCGAATTTTCTTACACTGTCATGAACTTTGGTCATTACAATGTGTATCGTGTTTTTATGAGGACGATTGCTTGACCAAATTATGCAAGTAGAAACTGAATTTAAAAAACAGGTGGTAAAGATAAACATATCTTTTACAGAGAGTCAAAAACGTGATACAGGCAGATACAAGTGACGAGTTCAGATAGTGAACGATTTGCCCGGTGCAGTAATCATCCGCAGGAACGCTCACTGGCTTTGACACCTTCCAGGGTACACACAACTATAAAGTGAGATAAAAAATTCGTGGCGAAACTTATTGTCAAGTATTTCCTGAGCTATCGAACACAGACTTTCCAGTTTGTGCACAATGACTTGTATCAATTTGTCTTAAAAGATCAATATTTTTGTAAACACTTGTTGCCGGTATTCAAGAAACATTCCTTAATAAAGACAGATATTTTAAAATTCCAAATGGGAGGGTTCTACAGATTTTAGAAGGTTTACAGCACATTTAAAAGCAAGTCCATCCCTTTTTTTCTAATCGTCAAACTATCTTTTTTGAACGCATGTTTTGAGAACCTTTAACTTTACTTTAAGGCAAAAATGTGTTCATTATAAAATTGATTTCTTGTAAAAAGTTTTGCCACAAAACGTGTCTTTGGTGAGCTGTGACGCAAGCTGTATGCGTAGGCAAAATGTGTGTGAGAAGCGGGAAGTGTTTCTAATAATCCCATTTTCTGTACCATGAAGAGTTATTGTATTTATATAAATTTAAGAAAATAATTTTAAAATCTAGCCTCAAACTGTAGTGGGAAAAATCGGATTAAGTTAAAGCAAATTGATACAAACTGCTGTGTAAAGTATGGATGACACTGTCTCACTCGTTAAAGAGATATTTGAGGATAAGTTGCGCCACGAGTTTTTGACCGCACTAAAACAACACACTGCATTTCACAGAGAACATTTGGAAGAGATGCAACTTTTTGGGACGGGAATGAGACAAAAGTGTGAGTGTTTGTTTAGGGAGGGGGAGGGGGTCTTTAATGCGGACCAAGACGCTGAGAACCTGGCTTCACGCCATACTCTAGGTAAATTATAGTGCGGTCAAAAATGCATGGCGCAACTTATTGTCAAATATCTCTTTAACACAGATTCTTCAACTTTTGCACAATGACTTATATCAATTTGTCTTACCAGGTGAATATTTTTTCAAACTCTTGCACACTGTATTCTAGAAAATTCCTTAATAAATACTAATTTAAAAAATCCAAGTTGATGGTTTCTACAGGTTTTTAAAAGATTACAGCTTGAGTAATATCACTTTTAAAAGTATGTCTGTCATATTTTTCTAATCGCAACATTATGGTTATTGAACATATTATGTTTAGGGAACCTTAAGTGCAAAAAAAGTGTTCACTATAAAAGTAATTTCTTGTAAGACGTTTGTCACTAAAAAGTGTCATTGGCGAGCTGTGACGTAGGCCATATGCGTATGCAAAATGTGTGCGAGGAGCGGGAAGTTCTGTGAACAATCCCATTTTCAGCAGGATGAAGATTTATAGCATTTATTTTACAAATTTATGGAGAAACGTTTTTAATTGAGCCTCAGTTGTTGTGGAAAGATGTGATTAAGATAAGACAAATTGATACAAACTGATGTGCAAAGTATGGGTGACATTGATTCACCCGTTAAAGAGATATTTGAGGATAAGTTGGATAAGTTGCGCGACGAATTTCTGACCGCACTATAAATGTTTATTGTGGAAGTGATAGCTGCAAATGTTTTACTCCCCAATCAGCACAATTTAGACAATTTTGAAGACATGCTGCTATAAACTCTGGTCCAACTCGGGCTGGATTGAATACAGCCTCCCAGCTTGCAGACGACGATACTCGATAAAAATATACTGGCTCATTGGAAATTTACCTTGGATTTCTGCATGCATGACGAAAAGCCTAACTATTTCATCACATAGAGAAATCGGGAGTGAGCAAGAGAGAGAGAGAGAGAGAGAGAGAGAGAGAGAGAGAGAGAGAGAGAGAGAGAGAGAGAGAGAGAGAGAGACAGACAGACAGACAGACAGACAGACAGACAGACAGACAGACAGACAGACAGACAGACAGACAGACAGACAGACAGACAGACAGACAGACAGACAGAGAGGGGGGGGGGCAGGAGAAAGAGAGAAAGAGACACTAGTAATATAACTTAAGCTTTTAAATGACCTTAAAGTGTTTCTAGGGTCGTTAAATCCATACCATAATGACCTCTGTTAGCAATGCACTGAATAATTACGCACCACCTTTCAAGCGCTGCGCTTCAAACTTAGGAAGAATTAGCCATGAAAGAAGCTGCATCAAGACAACCTTGAGACCATGTTAAGCTAAATTGACCGTCTGCATTGACGAAAAGAGTCATGATAATTCATACCAGCACCGTGTTTGTCCCTTCCATGTTCCTTGGCATTTTACGTTGTGTAATATGAGATGAATGCCTCTTTCAGGCTGTTGACATTATTGTGTCAGTGCTGTTACAGCAGATGCTGTTTGGCATCGGTTCTGCAAATGAGAGAGAATAATATTCCAGTTTTGTTAGTGGGTAGTTACGCGTGGCTGGCTCCTTCATTGTCTGTTAAGATTATCGCCAGTGGTTCTGTTCCGTTTTACCAACCATTTCAACTATCACAACGTTGCGGCTTGACGCTTTTGGCTGCTTCTTTGAGTTATGTTCCTGATTTCTAAAGGCCAAGTTACTTTTGACGGCCAGCAGTGCTAAATATAGGCATACTATTTGAGCAACGCACAGTATAGTTTAATGATTTCGAAAAAAAACTGTGGGTTTTATTCTAACAACAAATAACCAAGTAACTTGACAATTGGGGCTCTCGTAGTGTAGAGGTTACGGTTTTCGCTTCTCATACACTGGGTCCCGGGTTCGAAACCTTACAGCGACAGACATTTTCTTCTCTAAAATGTTCTCCTTACACCTCCTTTCCTGCTCTCTAACCATGTTCTGTAGTTTGCTTTTGTCGCCACTCTGTGCCCCCATCCCTATCCCTTCTCCCCCTCTTCTGGACTCAAGATTCTTTCTGCAGCCCTTCTACGGTTACTTATTAGCTTCTGATTACTGCTGTCTTTCAGCCACTTCCTTGATCTTAGTGTAAGTAAGATCTGACATCTAGCCTTCTTGGATAAGGGCTAAAAATCTCGGAGGTCCCGTGTGCAAGT
>NW_004797323.1:1544062-1556005 GCF_000002075.1 Aplysia californica | reverse complement strand
CTTTCCATTTTTCCCTTGTGGTTTTGTTGGTAGTTGGGGGGGGTTACATTATAACGACAATATCCAAATCGTCCACCTTTCTAAGAAGACCAGTGTTCTTCTCGGCAATGGATGTCCGTTTTACACAATTTCCTACTGTTTCAGACTCGATGTCTGTGAGGAAGTAATTAATTACTGATCTGCACAAAATTATAGAGGAGTTATGGTACATTATCCGGATGCCATAATCTATGATCAAATGTGTACTGGTCAGACAAGCACCTTTACATCAACCATGCCTTACAGTAACCCAGAAAAAGGCTTGTACTTTAGAAAATAATCTAAATTCAAATCCGCATAGAAGCTTCAATCTCGTTATTGGAGGGAGTATGGAGCTCATTCCAGATCTAGATCTAGTGCACCTTCTGAGAGAGCGATTTGGAGGTGAAACGAACAATTCAAAGGGAGGGGTTGTCTGTCAGTAAGCCATTAAGGAGGGGAGAAAGCGCTAACAAAGCTGTGCCAAATGAAGATAATGTGGAAGCAGTTCGTGCATCGGTCACGACAACGCAAAAAAGTCTATTCGAGGATGTAACGGTGAACTGTACTTGGCAAAGTCCCCGACTTACAGAATCTTTCCAGGAATAACCCCATATAATGCTTTATAGGGAAAAAAAGGAGTGCTTGGGTTTTTATAACAAGTGAGACAGAGTGAGATTTTCTGCTATTTGTTAGCTATTGCGATGAGCTCATTTCTGCGTGACTAGAAATGATAATTCTACGAATAATGCGCGCTTGGCAACAGAAAGACCAAAATGGTGTGAATTAGAGAGACTTGTACGATGAAAAAGCAACAGCAAGGGTAGCTTCAAGTGCCTTAAGGCCATTTTGGTTCTGTGATGAAGACAGAGTCACACAAAGGGCCCCTGCGGATTCATTCTTTGACAAATCGCCCTGGCATATTTTTTCAGATACAGAAAAGCTGGACACGTGTGCTCAGACACATGCAGAATGGAAAGAGCGGTTTGATGTAAAGTAAAAAAAAGGATGAAGGAATGTATTTCTTGATGTACCTGCCAGCCCAGAAGAGATACAGATTTAGCAAAGGCAAGAGATGTACCCAGAACTGCACTCTGCATGAGAAATGATTTAACGCTTACCATCGCCCCGTAACGTTGGAATTTTTCGTGAGCCCAGTTTTGAAATCTATTTTGCATTCATTCTGTTGCAAAAGATTATTGTCTGAAATTTCAGTTATTGTTACTGTTTACACTTTTGTAAGCTGACATTTTTCACATCTACACGTACCCTTTCTTGTATAGCGTCCAACTCTTAGAGCGAAATTGAAATCCGTCATTACTAGCAAAATATACGTTTTAAGGAGAAAAAAAGGCTATGGAAAATTTCACAACTGCCTGAGAGGAAACTTAGATCTACGTGAAAGTAAGGCCTTATGCTTTCAGGGGTCAAAAACAGGGTTAATTTTTAATTAGAAATGAATAACTTCATCAAATTGGCTGTGTTTGGTCAAAGTCGGTCACTAGGGCTTGGCCCTGACCCACTTGCCAAGACAAATTGAAGGTAACAGTCAGTCCACTTTGCTCACATGAACAGAATAAACCCGGAACTTCCCCCCAATGTGTCCCTTGTGTGACTATGCATATGAGACTGTGGATCATCACCTGTTCCACTGCACAGTCCTAAATGACATCAGAGCTATCCTTCTCCTTCCGAGACCTAACATTGACAACACACTCTATGGAACATTACAGCAACTGCAGAAAACCTGCACTTATCACTACATGGCATTGGATAGAAGGGCGCAAGCCCAGCTGTTGCGGGATCGATAACAACAACAACAACAACAACAACAACAACAACAATAATAATAACAACAACAACAACAACAACTCACCTAACACCACCCATTACCTGCATGAAGCAACTATCTTGACCTTGTGAGGCCTTTAGGGAAAATCAATACCCCCCCCCGTTTCGAGATTTGTTATTTTTCAAAACACCAAATTTTTAGATCGTGGGTGGTTGGCGGGTGCTCTGGTGGGGTTTGCGTCTTCTTTCCTATGAAACATCTATCGTCCTTATCTCCCCTTCGTCTTTTTTATGTTTGTTATTCTCTTGTAACACCTCTAATCTTTTTTCGCTCATATGACCTTATGCAGTTGCGAGCGCCGTAAAACATCTACTAAACCTAACACACTATTTTTTTTTTTTTGGATCATGTTTCCCAGTTACAAGTTCCTCGCGCCTTAGCACCAGTTTCCCGACGATCACGTGAATTGTAGCCAACAGCAGACTTACCACAGAAACTGTAGTAAGAAGGTCATTATGGAGTTCATTCAAACAAGAAGTTTGTCTTTTCAACTTTCAACAAAACTGTGCTGATAGCGTCATAACAAAACAAAACACCCAAACGAGCAATTTGTTACTGTTATCTTGTCTCGTATATTTCTCATGATATTGTTATTGTAATTAGAATATCATATTTTGAGTGTTTGTATACATAACTGTTGGGCTGAGAACCTGTATAATGTATTATTATAAAGCTGTAATCCCTCCGACCTCCAATGTCTCCCCTTCCTCGCCAAAAGAGAAGCACGAACATCTTTTTGGATACAACCTAAACCTGAAATCTAACACCCGATAATGCTGTACTGTAAATACCAAAATACCATACGTATAAACGTTGTCTTTTATACGTATACTTTAAAATGTACACTAGTGAATGATTTAGGCTTTCCTTTTTTCATATCGTACGAGTTCATTTTATCGATATCGCAGAGAGTATAAGGTCATATAGTGTGCTAAGAACAACAAATTGAGACTACTGACCAGTGGATGAGAGCTCGATGACCCAATAGAAGGTCTGTATCTACTGATAACAGTCGTTTTGGAGGGGAGAATAGTTTTACAGCTCTAAAGGAGGAGAATGACAACAGTGATGACGTCAACTGAGTATCGGTATTTAGAATTGCTAAGGCCTGCACCCGACGATAACATGAGTCCATATAGGTGAAAAGGTCTAAATTTTTATGTCAATATATAGGATCAAACTGAATATGTGAAGAAGCAAATGGGTTAAGAGTCAAAGTAAAACTATGTAATTTGTTTTCACAGTGAAGAAAACTCAAAGAATTTTTTTAAAAACGTTTAGCTCTTCTTTTTGACATCCAGACTTGCACTGTCATACATTAACTATATTAAATTAGGAAAAGCGTAGGTTTTGTCAGATATTCTTAATGATAGCCAGTGCATGTTTATATAAGACCCCTTTTCAATCTTGCAATATCATTGGAATGGCAAAGACAAATCTGGTGAGATTAGTTGGGGTTGTTTTTATTTTAGAGAAGTTGTCATTAACTAACTGGGAGTCCTTATAAGCTCTTGTAAAAGCTTCTACAGACTTTAATCAAACGTGTTTGATTTCCTTGAGAAGTAAATAGAATCAAATTCTCTTTTTGAAACATTCTGTTGAGAATTTGACGAATACAAAGGTTACCTCCACTTAAAGAGCAATAATATCAGACAGAATGAGTGAGAATCTTCCCCACTAGACTCTGTACTTCCTTTTCCTTTCACAGGACTATTTATTTGAAAGAATTTAATGTGAGTTCTGACGGAGGCCGTAATGTATGGGTATCTACTAATTAATTATCGCCAAACAATATCTCGGGGAAACCATATCATTGCTAAAGTAATGACTAGTTTGCCAAATTCCCAGACACAAAGGCGCATGTGTCGCTCGCGTTGATAACCTCCTGAAATGTGTGAAAAACGACGAGGTGTTTTCATTTTTCTTTTCTTTTACCCCACCCCCCATTAGGTGTAGATATGGCACTGTATATTTTGGCATACAAAAGATCACGAGTCTCATTTGATACAACCTTTCCCATTTCACCCTTTCAATATTGATTCCAGTCCTCTAAACTGTCCTCAACTATATGTGAGGCAGCGTGGTGGAATCAGGCTCTCGTCAAAATAATCAAAATGAAGAAACTTGGTTTTTCCGCAGGTTTGTGAATTTTTATTAAATTTTGGATTTTTTGCTATCAACACCTTTCATGCCCATTAAAGAACTCATTTCTGTGTGAATTTTTCTGAAAACAGTTGATTAAAGGCACAGAAAATGTAAATCTTCAGTTAACACGGACTCTTAGGCTAAGGAAATAACTCACCTTTGGAAGCCATTTTCTCACTAATTTTACCTCTGAAAACAGGTGACCCTCACCTCCTTCTTTCGTAAATATCTCAACTTGTATTCAAGATAAATGGATACTTTTTAAATCCAAATAAAGACAAGTGAACAAGCTTTAAGATGATACCAATAACTCTACATGCCCAAAAATTGACAAGAATCTGATTACACCACGCTGCCTCACATATTATGTCGCTCATCCTTGTTCGAACAAGCAAGCAAACATTGTCCATTATGGGGATACTTTACACATATTTATTATGTTACAGCTAGTTTTGGAGTGCCCACCAAATGAGACGTTATTTTATTTATTTATTATTATTATTTCTTTTGTTTTAGGTTTTGTTTATTTTTAAAAAATGTGTTTTACATGTAGCATGCAGCGTATAACTGGGGAGGGCGGTACTTTTTTAAGGAAGTATAGTCCTAAGGGTAAAGTGGTTTCATTGTATTGTGATGACTACTCAACCCGTGACGGTAAGTCGCCTAGCAGGTCAACCCACAAGTCGTGGTAATTACCATGTTGGATAAGCGATCCGGTTGAAAAGCAATAACATTGATTCATGGAAGAAAAAAACCTCTGCATCCATGAGATAAAGGCCTTCTAAACAGGGTAAGGCCTATGTTCAACTAAAATCAACTTAAGTGCACAAATATTAAAAAGAGACTAAACATGCAGAAGCAAACTCGAAAACATAACCCCTATACCAGCAAAATTTGTTTAATCTCTATCTATACCCCTCTACCTACTCGTCTTGGCACAGTAGTTTATGTACTAATACTGACCTGGAGCAAACTTTTGGAAGCTTCAGTGACACTATAAAGATGACTCCATTAGGGAGAGGAACAGAGGGTGCCCACCTCGTGACTCGAAATAGCAGAGGAATTTGAGACTAACAATATGATCTGAACTAATTAACTATACTTGGCGTCAAAAAAAAACAGACACCCCTTTTTCAGTGTTTTTTGTATTGAAAGACTGATTTTAACCAGAAACAATCTCTCTATAAGGAAAGTTTGAACATTTTACAAATCAATTACACAAAAAACAATTTTGAAAAATGAACTTTATTTCCTGAAATTTGATCTTTTAATTGTAGGCCCTAAAATGAAAAGTCACAGTTAATACCGCGTATAGCCGCCGTAGGCATTGGCGACTCCTGTGCACCTCTGCCGCATGCTTCGCAAAAGTCTTTGTATGGGATGCTGTGGAATGTTGTTCCATATGTTTGTAAGTGCTGTACGTAGCTGATCCAAGGTGACCGGCAGAGGTCTAAGGCGTCGGCGCACTTATGGTTCTCCGTCCCTTCCACTCCCTGGCTGTCTTGGTAGCAGGCCGGAAGCGATCTCGTAGGTGCAAGACCCGAATGTACCGGTCATGGGCTGGTGTTGTAGCTCTAGGACGACCCGTCCGGGGACCATCATGCACGGATCCAGACGTCTGCAAACGATTCATTAGTCGATATATCGTGTCTCTTGTCACATTGAAGGTCCTTGCAACATTCGCTACTGGCGTATTGGCCCTCAGCATACCAACTGCCTGATTGCGCTCTTCGTTCGTGAAACGCGGCATGCTGTATCTTTAGATTTAGATGTTTTGAAATGAAACTTTTAACCTTTTATTCTTGGCTACAGATAAAAGATGTGTTAAACCCCAAAAATAAAATAAAAAACCCAAAAACGTTCGAGAAAAATGACAAAACACGGTTTTTAACAAAACAAGACCTGAGATTTATTAATTGGGGACCTGATCATAAATGCAGGCTGATCAGGAGCGTCAAGTGTTCACAATCACGTGCGGAAAATTTCAGCTCAATGGGTTTTCAACTTTTCTTGAAACACGCAATTAAAATGTGTCTGGTTTTTATTGACGCTAAGTGTACTAGCCAATAACTAAACATAAAAGCACCAGATCGTGGAATCGGGCAGGGTCTAAAAAAAGAACAGCCTCCTGTGCTTCCCGACAGGCCTCAAGCCACCCTCTTCGGCGGGTTCTCACCTCTCGGTGAAGTTTGATGTTCATGCGGATGGCTTCACGTACTTTGTGTGTTTCTCAGTTGTTCTCCTGTCTGGCTTTACTGTTCCAACGTTGTTGTTATTGTCATTTTTGTTGGTGGTGTTATTGTTGTTGTTGTTGTTGTTGTTGTTGTTGTTGTTGTTGTTGTTAATGCTGTTTTGTTTTTGTTAATTCTGTTTTACTGTTGCTGTTTTTGTTGTTGTTGGTGGTGGTGGTGGAGGTGGTGGTGTTGGTGTTGTTGTTGTTGCTGTTATCGCTGTAGTTGTTACTATTTTTCGGTCAGATAATCAGATTCCTGTTCTCAAATCTCAAGGTAACTTTATATAACGAAATTTACAAAAAATGGAATTTGTTTCAGTTGGCTTCAAAAGTAGTTAACATCTATGTGGGCCACCTAGCCCTTGTTCTCTCTACAGGGACTGTTATCTGCATAAATTATATGTGTGTGCGGGAGATAGCTGGACAGGAGACAGCAATCACACCAGTTACCTGTCACCGTGGCCTTATTCCTGTGTTGGTGCCACACTCCTTGCCACAACAGGTCTACCTACATCTTCCCCGGTCTTTGCTTTGATGTTATAATATCACTTCATAACGGGTTTTTTTATACATGGGGTAGTAGATCTTCCCTTATTTCTCACCGCTTCCATTTTGCCCGGTTGTCCAGTTGTCATCTGGCTTTTATTATATTTCTGTTTGCATGATCAAGATATTTGAGTCTCCTTTTCCTGATCTTAGAAAACGTTCTACTCTGTGTATCAAGGACACCTGCATTTGGTTTTTTTATCTGTCCATTTGACCCGAAGTAGTCTTCTCTAAACCACATTTCTGCTGCTTTGGTCCTGTTTTTGTGTTCCTTTTTTTAGGTGCTTAAACCCAAAATTGTACCGAGCATAGCCTGAAGCATCCTGTGTGTACGATGTATATGTGTGCGTGTGTGTGTGTGTGTGTGTGTGTGTGTGTGCGCGCGCGTGCGTGTGTGTGTGTGTGTGTGTGTGTGTGTGTGTGTGTGTGTGTGTGTGTGTGTAAGAGAGAGAGGGAGAGTGTGTGTGTTTATGTGCGCTCGTGCATGTCTGGGGCCACGTTTGCATACTAGCGATCGAAAAAAGGCCCCATTTTTTAATCGTGTAAAACGTCTAATCTTTTGAATCTGTACGCAGTTTCTTTCATGTGAGCAACTCTATATACTTTTGATAAGAAATGAAGCCATCGGCATGCTCCACGCGTTTCTGCTGTTGCTAGAACATTCAACGTTAACAAAGAAAGAGACGCGGAATGTCCTGGCAACAGTGGAAACGCGCAAAGCATGTCGATGGATCGATTGCCCTAATGTTGAGTTAAACCTACTATCATTTCTTAGGTGACATTGATCAAATAATATGTTACTGTGGTTTTTGGTAAAAACAGACCCACACTTCATTTTTTTTTGTTGCAAAGAATAGGCAAAGATTCGCCACGTGGTAGGGAAAAAATGGCAATGTTCTTAAATTGTACATTGGTGCTTTAAACACTAACGGGGACACTAAAATGTGTGTGTGGGGGGGGGGGTATCAATATGGCCTTCTTTTTGGACTACTTAGTATTACTCACTTAAAAGGAAAAGGGTAAAGACTCAAATGACTAGGTTTTATACACAATCTAAAAGTGGTTCCCTTTTTCTTTTACTTTTCATCGCCAGTATTGTGGCGTTGGTAGTCAAGTGGTTAGTCTACCGGACTCGTTATTGTGAGGCTGCGGGTTCGGGGATTCGAGCCTCAGGCCCGACCTTAGGTCTTCAGGAAAGGCACTTTACACGAATATTCCTGTATTCACCCACGTGGGAATTGGTGGTACCGGCCATCAACAGCGAAAGATCTTGTCAGTATTTTAGTGTTTTGGCGCGTATAGAAATGCATCTTGCACTCTATGCTTCTCAAGAAGTTGAGATTGGTTCAGAATGCTATCAGGTCTGCTGGGGTAATAATATAGATTGTAAAGCGCATAGAGCTTGTTGATGAGCGGGAATTTGTGCTATGCAAATTAATGCTATCTATTATTATCATTATTGAACGTACTACATGTACACAGATGTCTTAGGGGGCGAACTTTGTAAAAGACTACTCTGTGTAAAAATAATCATAAATACTGTTTATCTTTACTGTTTACAAGTAACTGGTTTAGCAACTGTTGCAATAGCGGATTAAGCAGCAGCTATGTTACACTGGTTAGGCTTTTCCCGGTTGAACAAAAAAGACATGAGTTCCATTTGCATGAGGAGAAGTCTTTGTTAACGGGCATCTCTATCTTTCCACTTTCCACAGAATTGCTGTAACTCCTTCAGTCCAGGTTTGCCCTGACAGACACGGTTGAAGCATTCTGCCTCCTAAATGATTTTAACTCTTAGCATGCAGAGTGCTAGTTCAGTTGGCACACGACATCACTTGGTTGTTTATAGACGTAACAAAAATCTACAAGCCTACATCAAATTCATCAAATATATAATAAAACTATACGTTTATTCTTTGGGTCATTTATCTCAACTCAATTTGGTGTTTATTTTGTGCAAATAGGTTAAATAGGAACGTAATTAAAGGGAGGTTTGTTATGCTAAACATTTGAATGCCAAAATTTTATTGGCTGCGGTTTTCACGATAATTGAATTAGTTATTGTGTCGATGGTAATGAGAAACATTTGCATAATCGACTAATAACAATGTGTTCACAATCCATAATTGGTGCTGATGTTGCCATCATACAATTAGACCAGCTTGACCTCTGCTTAAACTGACACAGTCGTCTGATGGGGAAAATCCAACCTGAGACCCCCTGTCATTATGAAAGGACAAAGTATGCGTACTTCTGTTCATCTACTGAACTAAAATAATAACTTCTGTTCATCTACTGACTTAATGTACAAAAAGATGACAGGTGCCATTTGTATAATACGTATTCTCTCTCAACAGTAAGGTCTAAACACTTTAAAATCTAAATTGTTACCCCAGCTGACTCTAGAACACTCAGAAACATTTTCGGCTTTCCAGAAAGCATGTCGTACATGCAACAGACTAAGAGCTCAGACACTAACAAACTGACACGTTTTTTACTTGCAAAATAAAACAACGGGTACCCATTCCTATCTGAGTTAATGAGGAAAACGTGTGCACAGTGCCTTTCCTAAGCATACAACGTTGGGCCCATGATGGGGTTTGAACCCACGACCTTTCGGTTGGGATCCTAACAGTCTTACTAATAGGCCACCGATGCCACACCTAATAATATTACTCTTTGCCACTGACGCCCCTTTCTGCTGCCCGAAGTCCAATTTTTGTGCTCAATTTCGGATGCCAAATTTTTCTCATACGTTTTGTTTTACTATTGTTTTGTTTTGAACAAAACCACACTCATGATTAGAATTGGTGTCCTTTTTTATGTTCCTTTGTTTTTGTTGTTGTTAGGTTGTTGTCTTTTTTTTAAAACATTGCCTTATATCTTAACTGGTTGGCTCAAGTGTCATGATTTCGATGTGTGTTCACAGCTCCGTCAATCATCTAGCACTCACACCACCCATCTCTATCGGGACATAGATAACAGAGAAAGGACAGAAACAGAAGCCCCGGGCATGCTTTATCATTAATTTATCAATACGATAACCTCAAGGCCTGCCTGTCTTTATCTACAGTGCAGTTACACTTTGTTCTATTTTGCACTTTTTCGAGACAATAAACTCTCCATTAATTTTATTTGGCCTAGAAACTTTAGTTCTTTTTGGGTTATCTGCCATTATACTCTCATCTTTTCTCGGTTACATCTCAGTGACATTAAAACTGCCAAAGTTCCAGATAAACGCAATTTCATCTTCATTTAATCGCTGTTCACTCGACCTTGACGCCCAACTGGACCCCCTCCCCCCCCCAACCAACTCCCAACCCCCACACCCGACTCCCAACCCCCAACCCCCATCACCTATTTCTACTCCCCTCCCCCAAGCGACGTCTGGGATGTTTTTAAAGTATCTGTTTCGTTCTCTTTAAAGTTTTTTGGTCTCAATTGTTTGTTTTGGGGTTTTTTAGGTCCTGAACAAAAACAAACAACAGCTACAGATATAGATCTGCATTTGTATATAAACAGAAGGAATTGTCGTAGAAAATCAGTTCTCTTTTGAGGAAGAGACTAAAGCTTTTTCGCCAAAATGAAGATTTCTCTGCTCTTGGCAGTTTGCCTTGCTGGTAAGCCCGACGTGCTTGAATTTTCTAACATTAAAATTGTATAATTGTAGTAGTAATAGTAGTAGTAGTAGTAGTAGTAGTAGTAGTAGTAGTAGTAGTAGTAGTAGTAGTTATTTAATGAGAGTGAGAAATAACTGATGACTTGTGGTTTGCAATTCCAAAGACGTCGTGAGGGTTATAAGCTTTACCGTCTTGCTGATCATATTTTAATATTTCAAGCAACTAAATATATTTGCTCTTTGTTTTATGCTTACACCTTGTCATACAATGCACACCATGCATTTTACCTAGCCGAAAGGCGATGTGTGATGAATGTATACTCTCACACTCACACACAAAATGTGTCTTCAAAATAACAACTTAAAATGTTATTACTTTGGACACGTTGGAAGAGGTAGGGTTACTTTAGCCCCAAGAGCCAGTATGTCCATTTGAACTATAAGAGTGTTTAGGTGTGAGAGCATCCCAGAAAAAAGTCCGTACAAACTGTGACGTTTCTGAAAACAACTTGTGTAGAAATTAAAGTTTGTCCTAACTTCTTTTAGTCGATATGCTAGTACCTGTTTTGTAACTGCCTGGCGAAAAACGTAACTATCAGCCTCAGCAGGCTCACGACGTGAGTTCGATTCGCGTGGATGATAGTAAAGGAATGTCTCCATCTTTTGTAGGGATATTATGACCCATTTAGCGGTACAGGTGAAGAGAACTTGATGTGTTGCAATTAGGTTTGAAATGTCCCAGAAAAATAGTTGATTTGCGACAATTTTAGTGGAGTGTAAGTAAAAATTTGCGAGTCTGACGCATACACACTAAGCTTGGGTTAGTCCTGACAGCCAGCCACTCATCAGTTCTCTGCTGTCCTTATAGGCATATAATCAATCTATGACTGAAAAAGTGCTTCCTTATGGGGTTGAAGTTATTTACTTGCTCTCATGAAATGTTTTTTCTTGTGTGTGTGTGTGTGTGTGTGTGTGTGTGTGTGTGTGTGTGTGTGTTTTATTAATTGCTCTGCTTGTTTTGTTTTCTGACAATGTATTTTTTTTCCTTTGGACAATGATGCAAAACAAAAAGAAAGGTGAGATGGTAATCCTCCCTTCCTAAGTAACGGACGGCACTCCCCCTCTCCTCCCCCTCCCCGTCCTTTCTAAAAAAAAAAGTATTATTGTTGGTGGTGAAATCATCCTCAGGTGCCAGATTTGCAACAAACATCGGTGGTCATGGTTCGCCATTCATTCTTTTGTTCAGATACTCTCAAAAAAAAGGTATATCATCCTGATAATTCCCCGTCTCCCATCTGTTTAGGCTTTCCAAGCAGGATAAGATGCTTTGGGTCTTCCTCTGCTTCGTTTGCCTTCAATTTCATCAGTAAGAGCATGATATACGTTCAAGGCCCTCATGTCTGTTCAAGTGGTGAAATATTTATTGAAAATATTCAAAGTGGAAGAGGTTGCTGTTATAGAAGCAAAGACACAACTAGCGACCATGACGGATCTGTGAAGCAGAAAAATATTATTATACTTATACAGAAA
>NW_004797323.1:1537419-1543962 GCF_000002075.1 Aplysia californica | reverse complement strand
TTATTATTATTACCGTTCTTGGCCGTGGTTGATAGTAATTAAATGATCCATGAGCTCACTGACACAATTTAGGCAGTTCTAGACAATATTACCCCTTGATCTATACATGCAGGTTTTATCAGCATGGCAAAAAGTGCCGCGCCGACACTGGCGGACTTGAATGCCAAACAAAAGCAGTTGGAGAACATCATTAAATCGATGAACACCCAGATAATGCAAGCGCAGCTCTTTCTTGAGGAAAGGTGAGCTTTTTTTTTGCCACTGGGTTTAATTTAACCACGCGGTCGCCCTTCTCTTTCTTTAGTTCCTATTTTAGTAAGAATTTTACGGCACTTTTGATACAGACATGTCATATAACTGCCGAAGATTAGAGATGATACTAGAGAGTAACATACAAAGTTAAGAAGGAGGAGAGATGAGGATTATAGATGTTTGACAAGAAGAATGTGCAAACCACACCAGAGCACCCACCAACCATCCACCGTCTCTTTCTCGGTGAGTCCTATGATGCAGCATGCATGGATTATGATGTACCCTTAATTTTCACCCACAAGGAGTTGAAAACTATAAAACACATGATCATGCACAATGTATCGGAGTTTTTTTTTTCACTTGAGATCACTTAACGCAGACAGTTTGATCAAATACTCAGATGAAATGGTTGCATTATTGATTTTGTTTCGTATGTTAATCTGCCATCGAATAACCTTGCGTGGTGATTTCACGTGGTTGTTTGTAGCTTAAGGCAGGTTGGGGGGGGGGGGCTTTACGGTTCAAACTACATGGTCATAAAGTACAGAACAATAATGTACCCGGCCGGTTGCTGTAGGAGATACACCATTAAAGCCAGTACTATCACTATCAAAAGCCACGAAGGCAACAACGATAACAACAATAAAACCTGCTGTAGAAACAGGCAACAGCAATATTAACTACGATGACAACAGCAACAACAAAAACAACAGCAACAATATATCTTTCCTTTCACATAATAACCACCCATAACGCTTCAACAGGATTTTAAAATGTTATTGATATGCTTGTCATTTATGCTGTGTTCAAGGCAGTCTCTTCTGTAAAATATGGAGGTATTATTCAATGTGGCTCAATGGCCTTAAAGTTAAATACTTAATATAAAAAAACTACACCTATAACACTCACACCCCTAACCCCCTGTATATGTATGTTTCCAAGGAAGTAGAGATTATTTCAGAATGCTATCAGGCCTGTTGTGGGTAATAAAATAGATTGCAAAGAGCATAGAGCTTGCTGTTGGGCGGGAATTTGCGGCATACACAATAATGCTATGTATTATTATCTCATTACTTCCCCCCAGAATTCGCTCAGATGGCGCGTCCGGAATCAAGGCAGTGCGGCTGTACCATGAGGGTACCAGCGCGTTCTTTGAAGACAACCATATCGGTAACGGGGCCCTCTCCATGCACGATCACGCCAACTATGACCGAACAGTCGGACTAGGTGAGCAGCGTCGACTTGACCATAGCGTCTTTGGATATCTGTCTATTTGTCTGAATAGATTTATTTTTGGTTATCTATCTATCTATCTATCTATCTATCTATCTATCTATCTATCTATCTATCTATCTATCTATCTTGCTATCTGTATTTTGTTTGTCTATCAAGATATCAAGAGCTCCCCATTTACACAAATTGGTGTGGATGGGCTGTCAAACAGTTTCAAGATGCGGTTGGTTGGAGGACGCCACAGGTAGATTCTATTCCTTTTACTTCCATCTTTTCTTTCTGTCTGTCAGTCTTGCGCTTTCCTTCCGCTAAATGTTTTAAAAAAGTCAAAGTGCTTTCTTTTTTTTACACCAGTAAACAATGCGAACAGTTACAACATTCCAGTGAAAACTGAAGTCATTTACGACCCCACCCATCTTTCCCCCTCCCCCTTGTAGGTGAGTTCATCGCTGTGATGAACGGAGTGGAGTTCAGAACACGTCACAATGACTACAAGCTGAGAATGCCACTCAAGCGCGGCAAGTACCTAGACACAGAGTACATCCCCTTCCCACCTGTGCCGCCATCGGTGCTCAAACAGGGTAGTGTCCCGGTGAGCGAAGAGATTGCCTGTCTGTCCATGTTAAACCCTTTCATTGTCACGCCCATGACCTTCTCTGGCTTTTTGGAAGAATTAAAAAGCAGGCCTTGGAGTGAATTAATATGCATTTCTGCGTTTCAAAAATATGGTGCTATGGATAGTTTATAGTCATAAAAAATGTATTGCTTTATCCCTTTTGCTCGAGTTTAGAAATGACTGTTTACGTCTTCTCTCCCTTTCAAAATCGTCCAAAGTATGGCGATATTTTTCAACAACAAAAATTCACCATCAAGCAGCGAAGGGGTTAACCTGAACCTGCATATTCGGAATATCCATTTTTCTCAAAAAGTCGGTGAGTGGTTGGGTGTGGTTTGCTCCTTCTTTCCTAAAAAGTCTATCGTCTCCATCTCCTCTCCTTCTTGTTTGTGTTTGTTACTCTCTTGTAACACCTCTAATCTTCGGCATTTATATGACCTTATTGTGCTGCAAATGTCGTAAAACTCTTACTAAAACTAAAACACTAAAAGTCAGTCTAGTGCAAGTGAAGGTGGGCACAGTTTTGCATCTTCGTTTGGTTCCTACCATATTCTATGGACAACATTATGTTGAATTTCTCCTCCCTCTCTGTGGCATTCCATAGTTCCAGTTCACCCCAACAAGAAATCTTTCCTTTAAATCCTTCAGAATGTTGCGCAAACTATTTCTATAGGGCTTGAAAACAACTAAAGCAAGCATTTTTTATGCATATAACAAAAAAACCCTATGCCGCCACGTTGAACCACCTTCACAAAATCTAAGTTTGTATCACCATCACTGTACTACCTACCCACCATCACACACCGTGCCTCTTATACACGACCACACACTGTTCTCTCTTCTCATCACCATTCGCCGTAGATCTACCTCCAACACAAAACGCGCTCTTTTTTCTACCAACAGAAAGAGGCGTTCCTTCAACTCAGTTTGCATCCTGCTTGACTGCGAAGCGGATGTCCCTGGTTGGAATCCCAGTATGGGCGTTCTTAAACTCGGGTCGATTTGTAAAGTTTTCAAGGTACTCAACCTTATAGGCTTGATCATACCGGAGATGAAAGTTAAATTTGAAGTTCCCGTCTTTTAAATAATCCAATAGTGTTGATATGGCCATTAAACTCATACACAGACGTATACACATTCAACAGAAACAAGTGGCGGAGATGCAGGAGTATTTCCGCGCCTTCAGGGACCAGAACGTGACCCACCGTGACTACCGCAACTACTTCAAGGCTAACTTGTGTGTGGCGGAGGGATCCTGGACACTGAACACTAACACCCTTAGTGAACCCTTCCAGAGTGACCGGCATCATATCGACGCCACAAGCTGGCAAGATTTGCAGGACAAGGTAAATAAGCACAGTAAATATAAAGTATAGCCCCCATGTCTTCGTGCATCACGAAGATCGCATCCCGCTTATTCCTGTTCCTTTCAGACATAGCTATTACCCCCTCCCCCTCCCTTTCGGACTGTGACTCCTCCAACAATGACCCTGGAAGTGTGCACTAGGTCAAGAACCTAGGAATTGGACTCAACTTCGTTGGGCTGTCCATTTCGTAAGAATGCCTGATTTCAGAACCTCAATAACCCTTTTCTTTTCTGAACTGTCCTCAAATAAGCGTAAAGTTGGCGCATCAAAAGAGCACTACAAAGACCCCCAGAATATGTCTCCGAAGGACTTCATCATAAATCCTTCGACATGGGAGAGCCTAGCTCTTAACAAACCTAGTTGAAGAACAGCAGTCATATGAGACTTCACCAAGAAGAAATGTTGAAACCAAGAGAGAACCCCACAAGCTATGCAAATCCACAAGTGGAAGTAAAGTTTTTGAATGTTCAAAATGTGAGCAAACTATTTCGTGCCAGACTTGGTCTCCTGGGCCATAGCAGAAGCTGCAAGTCACCTTAACCATTAAATATTCCATTCCTCTTTAGAAATATTTTCCTCTGCAGATGCATTGTCTTCGTCAGACATTGACGGACGAACTAGTACCTCATTGTTACGGGTGTCTCTATTCGTGCAGGTGCTCGGCGAACGTCTATATGTGTGTGTTTTTGTGTGCAGGTTCGGTTCACCTCATACACAGGCACCAAGAGTCGACTGGAGAACTTCTCGTGGCTGCCCACCAAGTTTTACGGTCAGGAGAATGGTGTTCCCAAGGTGGCCCAGTGGACCTATCGCATTATCTGCAACCCTATTAGGTACGTCATAAAAGTTTCTCCCTCTCCCCCCCCCCTCTCTCTCTCTCTCTCTCTCTCTCTCTCTCTCTCTCTTTTTTTTCTCTCTATCTCTCTCTCCCTGTGTGTGTGTGTGTGTGTGTGTGTGTGTGTGTGTGTGTGTGTGTGTGTGTGTGTGTGTGTGTGTGTGTGTGTGTGTGTGTGTGTGTGTGTGTGTGTGTGTGTGTGACTATTAAACTGAAAGACGACTATGTGAGATGAAGAAGAAAACCATGCATCTAAAAGGTTATCGGAAGACGAGAAAATATACTTTTTCTTACAATGTGACCACCTTTAATGGACTATTTTTTACACAGCGGTCTGCAGGTAGATACACCTATAAAAATATTGTTAAATGTGTCATGGTGCAGTGGAATCGGGGGCTCGTAAATTTTGGGGCATGTTATTATGGCGTTACTGATATACTCTTTAAGCTTGTTCACTTATTTTGCTTTTAATGAAAAAATTGCCCATCTATCTTGAGTAGGTGTTGAGGTACTTGGGAGTGAAGGAGGTGGGGGTCGCTTGGTGTCATGGGTAGAATTAGCGAGAAAATGACAGCTAAATTTTGATGACTTCCAAGGCTTGAAAGTCCGTAGAAACTGCAAATCAAGGGGTATTTTGTGTGTCTTTGATCGCCGTTTGTCAGTAAAATAATATACATAGAAAGTATTTTGTAATGGACATAAAAGGTGTTGAGCCCCCCAAAAAGTTGGTAGAATTGCCCAACGCGCAGAAAAATGTCAGTTCCCTCAATTTTTTTAGTTTTGACGAGCACCCGATTTCACCAAGATGTTGTTCCACGTGTGGACGCCTCTGGGAGCCAACTGTTCGCTATTTAGATACGCCTGTCACCACTACGTTCTATATATCGTTCCATATCTGGGCACCTCCGTTTGTCAACTTTGTGGGTTTACGGATGCCAAAGAGTAAACAGAAGTCAACATCAGAGCAACTCTGATAATACATCTTCTTCGAGACCCGCCCCCACCCCTCCTCCCAAATAAAAAAGACACGCTAGTGTTGCTTACCTGGTTTCGTGTCCAAACCATTGTTCTTACCTTTGGCAGTTCAGTCTGGGTGGTCAAAAACGGCATGTGACATTTTAATTAATTTGAATTTGATTTTACTTCTTGCCCATTCCCTCTCCCCAGCTGCATTATCTCCCTTTTCCCTATCCCACTCCAATCCACCTCTCGACCCTCACTTACACCCCCCTTCCCGCCCCCCCTACCACCATCATTTTGACTATACCCCCACTATCCCTCTCCGAATCACCACCTTCTCCAACTGTCCTTTGATCCACCCTCATGTCCCCACCCCCTAACCATATTCCATACCCCTCTTCCCATTCCAAATCTCTTTCCATTCTGCTATCTCCTCTCCCCATTCTCACCCTTTTCTCCACCCCAACACTCTCCCAGTCTCCATTCCCCCTCCCCATCTCCACATCCTCTAACCATCTATACATCTTCTACCCATACCTAACCGTCCACCCCCTCCACCCCTTCCCCGCCTTTCTCCACCTCACCACACTCTCAACCTTCACCCGTAGGCAAAACATCCCGACCTCGTACTTCCAGCAACAAGACGACCTGGCTCACCGGCTGAGCCGCTGGCGGACCGTAGATCAGATCAAGAAATCAAGAGCCGCCAGGTTCAAGCTCAACGAGTTCGCCATGGAGAGGTCAGTCACAGAGATCACTCTGGCCACGGGTCAATCCCTTTCATGATGATGCTGATTTTTTATTTATTTTTTTTTTGGTTTCCTGAATGGGCCTGGTGGATTCCGCGAAGAAATCTTCGGACGAGAGAAAGCCTCTTTTTCGGCTCCATTGCCAATGTACGAGCTTAGAGGCACATCCACTCGTCCGAATAACTCCATTCGAATTGACATTGTTCCAGGACATTCTAAAATATGTTTGACATCCTATCTTTCATGGCCGAATCTTCGGCAACGTGGGCTGAGCTCTTCATTTTCAAAGTTCTTATACCATCTTAAGCTTGTTGCCAAAGGGCAGATCTTCTTGATGTCTTCTCCCTGATTGGCGAGTAGAGGTGCTTCTTTGCAGTGACTTTGGTGTCGGCTGCAGAGCTTCCTCATTGGTTGTGGCTGTCTTCGTTGAGAACGGTACTCTCCGTCGTGAAGGGGACGGCTTATTACTTTGAGTACTTGATGATGATGATGATGATGATGATGATGATGATGATGATGATGATGATGATG
>NW_004797323.1:1533977-1535236 GCF_000002075.1 Aplysia californica | reverse complement strand
TCATCATCATCATCATCATCATCATCATCATCATCATCATCATCATCATCATCTCTGTTCTTTTCGTCGTCGACGTCGTCATCATCATCATCATCATCGACACCATCAATAAGAGACACAAAGATCTTTTATAAAACAAGAAAATTTAAACATGCGTACAGTACTACTTCAACGCCAAAACATCACAAGAAATATTGCAACCTTGCTTATTGCCACAGTGAAACACCTTGTTTGCTTCGTTTTCCACCAGTCGTATTGCTTGCCTAAGAGAGAGCCACAACCTTAAACTTAAAGCCGTGTCTCTGACATTATTATTATTGTGTACTTGAGCTTACTAACCTCTCGGCTGCAGCTCAGAAGGGTATAATCAGTAATATTCTGTCTTTGTTCCTTACTTCGCTCCTTCTTTCTTCTTTCCTTCCTTCTGCCTCCTGCCCTTCCTTGGACCTCCTTCTTCAATCCCAGAGCCCATAATTTCTTTACGTTAAAGGGGACCTTTCGGCCTTTTACTGTTTACACGTTTCTCGTTCCTCTGTATTGACTTAAGATGTAGATCTACATTATATTTTCCGTATTAAAGGTGAATTTAACGTATGTAATAAGGATATTTTTCCATTGTTGCTTTCTTTAGCTTCCATTATTTTATTGGTGCATTTTCGCCCAGTAATCCAAATAATATAATCTTTTGTTGATTTATTGTCAATCAGTCCTTCATTCATTCGCTTATCATTCTTAGCTCACCTTTTACAGATCATTCTTTCTTCTTTTATTTCATCGCTCGTTCACACGCCTTTCATTCAGTCATTCTGGTTTTAAATCCTGTTTCTGTTCATCTTTGTTCAAGTCCGTGACTCATGATTCAATCATTCATTCTCTCAATAATCTCTCACCCATTCACCATTTATTCATTCGTTTTCCATCAATGTAACAGTACCGTTTTTTGCACCGCCTGTTCCACAGAGTATCCTACGCCATACCCCTTGAAATCGTTTATATGACCCCTCTCTTGAGCTGGAATCCCTACCACGTTGCATACACAGACGTGAGTTTTCCTCCCAGAACTTGTGTTTTGTTTTCTTCTGTTATGATATACGAGTATGTCAAGAGGTAAATACATGCAAGTGTGTTTACAAGTGTGTGTACATTCGTGTGTGTGTGTGTGTATGTATGTATGAGCGTGCGTGTATGTGTCTTGGTGCGTTGTATGTGTCTTGGTGCGTGTATGTGTGTGTGTGTGTGTGTGTGTGTGTCTGTTAGTG
>NW_004797323.1:1531999-1533130 GCF_000002075.1 Aplysia californica | reverse complement strand
ACAGACAGACAGACAGACAGACAGACAGACAGACAGACAGACAGACAGACAGACATATTTATTATGTGTTTGTGCGTTCACAATTCAGTGAGGCCAAGTCGACTCAGAAGTTCTGTTAATTATGTTCCCATTGTAGGTAAGCTTTAAGTGGGTGGCCTTATCTGTATTTGGTTCTTTGTCTAACTTTGATTACTATGTAAAAAAAAAAAAGTCAGCTTTCTCCCCCGCACATCTGTAAGATGAACAATGAAAACGAATATCCAAGGAGTTAGATTCAATAGACTTAAGTAGAACCCTCAAAACCTAATGCAATCTTCTTTTTTTCTCTCTCTTAGCTGTAACCTTCTTTTTGTTCTGGTTTCAGATCACCCCAAGTCCACAGGCTGCCGCTGTGACGGCGAACGGCAGATATGGTGGCTTTGACAAACGCACAGCCTTCAACGGAACTAACAAGTCCGTGTTTTACAGGTAACTCTTTTGTGTGTTCAAGAAAATAACGTCAGTAACAGACCTAACGGCGGAGGGACACAAATTATATTGCGGGTTTCTTGAATGGGCACGTCTGCTCACACAAACAATAAACAGATCTACAATTAATTTGACAACGTTTAATCTAAATTGCGAATTCTCCGAGTTTACAGAGCCCCCGGCCGTTGTCGAGAGTAACAGCGTGGGTATACCTGGCGTTGTAATCCATATAATAAGTCTAGAAGTATGTTGGTTGAACAAAATGTGTGGTCTTGTCTGCGTGGTCTCGTCTATTTTTGAATTTTAAAAAACCTTTTGTTGGCTTTTTCTTTGGGGGTAGTGTTTTTTAGTTTTTAATTTTTCAAATTGCGTGAAGGGTTGTTCTTTGACATTGTTCCCATACTTTAGAAACGTTTACGCATCTAATAAAAACTATATCTTCGTCATCATAGGAGCTTAAAGCTGACATTCCATATGCCCGAAAAACCGATGCGAACTTCGGGTGCGAATTTCGCTTGCGAATTATTGTTTTCGCACCAACGTTTTTGTCATTGGGTGAATCCATATACAGGAATTTAGCATGGCCGAGTCCGAAATTCGCATGCGAAGATTTTGTTTCGCACGAGGGACCGAAACTTTTTTCTTCGCATGCGAATTCTTCGT
>NW_004797323.1:1528753-1530756 GCF_000002075.1 Aplysia californica | reverse complement strand
CAAAAAAAAAAAAGTTACATGCATATTCATGCTACTTTCGTAGGCAAAACGTTGGACAAAGATAAATTGTCCAGGTTGATATCAGCTGCATGGATTATAGTCACCTTAATCTTTGACAATTTTTTCACAACTACACATGTCCAACTGTAACAAACGACACATCAGGATGAAAGTTGTGGACTTAATAATAATAAATGACATTTATATAGCGCTCAACCCCGAATAAAGTACACAGGCTCTGAGCGCTTTACAACACAGTACAACATACAACAGTAACATAAAACGTCGTGTTCTGACAAAAGAAAATTATTCCAAATATTCATCTTATTAATTTTTAAAACAGAAACGACTTCAGCTGGCATTTGAATGAATCAAAAGATTTGATCTCTCTCAAAGTACTTGGTAATGCATTCCAGATCTTGGCAATCTTTATGGAAAACAATTTTGCTTGAACCTTTCTCAAAGCAGGGGCACTTACCGTAACAAAGTGTTTTCACGTTTTATCTGAATCTACTGATGATAATCGGAAACAGGTTAAATTTGTACATTTGGGAGCCTTTGGAAGGTGCTGTTAATTCTGTCGAGAATCCGTTATCAATATTCCTTTTTGTATGATTATCATGCTGCAGAAGGAGATGTCCCATGCAGGGGCTTGAGTGATAACAACGCTATTTGGTAATACCACACACGTACGCACAAATTACAAGCATGTTGCGTTCTCATTTGTATGTTAAGGGCTCGTATTACGACAAAAATGTTCAACTTGAAAACACTTAAACTGAAAATTATGCCACGCCCTTCACAATTCGTCAAGATTTCCCTATCAGTGATAATACTAAGACTTCTGTTGCGGAGGGTCTCTGGTGTACCCAGTGTCTATATTCAATTCTACTATTCGACCGAGTCTGAGGTAGAGGAAAAAGGGAAGGCTTGAAATACATGTACCTTGAAGGGAAATTTAGATTCCAGCCTAAAGGAGGAGGGATTCAGCTTGACAGAAGTGGAGGGTATAGCACAGGACAGAAATAATGGGGAGCTCTTGCTGGTGTCCCATTATTCTGGTGCGGAGTAAGAAAAGCTGCTGCTGCTGCTGCTGCTATTGATGATGATGATGATGATGATGATGATGATGATGATGATGATGATGATGATGATGATGATGATGATGATGATGAAGTATGAGTTTTGCAAAATGGTTTGCCTTATCATTTCTATTAGGGGCAATGGTGATCCAAAATGTGTTCACAGCTGTGTTGACATATTTATTATGTTGGGGGGGGCAAGATGAGCAATGAATTCTCGGGTTCTACAGTAGAAAGGAAAAGAAAGAGAGTGAGAATAGAAAATATATAATATCATCCTCTAGCGCCACTAGCAGGTCTTATTTCTGTTTTTTACCTCGGTTGTTTCTGTCAGTCTTTATTGCTTTTTACCCTAGCAGTCAATGACCGTTATCTTCCTATGTGCGTCCCTTCACTCAAACACACAAAGAAAATAGGGTCCGAGGGTTAAAAACAGAGTAAAACTCATCCCAAATCTCGCGGTCCACCATGTGAGTTTTCTCTCCCCTGTGTTTTCCAGGACGCCAGAAGAGTTCTACGCGACCGGGAAGGTAGAGGCAGACAAAGCTGACACAGCCAGAGGGTCTGTAGGTGTTCTCGACAAGCAAGGAAACGTGCACCGCGTGGCAGGCTCGGGTGTACGTGTGATCACCCCGTCTATTGGTGGAAACGTAGGCCAAGTCAGAACGCGCTATCCCATCTTCCCTGTGCACGCGGAAGGAAGTTCTACTGGCATTGAGCTCTCGGTGAGGATTTTTTGTCTTAAAACCGAGCATGTGCAAGTCAAATAATTTAATCTGCGTACTCTGGCGTCATCTGGGTCTGAAAATGACGTCACATTACTTTAAAAAATATCATCTCCTTCCACTGGTGGTCGTGCTCCCCCCTCCCCTCTCTATCTCTCTGTCCCTCTGTCTTTCTCTCTCTCTCTCTCTCTCTCTC
>NW_004797323.1:1525542-1528133 GCF_000002075.1 Aplysia californica | reverse complement strand
CCTTTCCCCCACTTTCAACGTCACTAAGATCCTGAAGAAGATGGCGATGTATATTTACAAATACAACCTCCCCCCACCCCTCACCCCCCAACAAATAATTGCATGAGATTGAAAGAGTTTTTATCTGCACGTAATGTACTTTTGAACTGCTGGACGTCAAAATGTGTGAATTTTACGTGCATAAGCAGAGAGAACCTTTTTCATTGTAGTTTTCTCAGAGCAGAATAGTTTTTTAAAGAACGAAATAAAGGTTACCATGTAGATTCTAGTTCGTTGCAGACAGAACCCACATCAAACCTTGACTTGAAATATCCACAAAACGGAGACTGAAGTCTGTTAACATGCGTCTGTAGTGTTGCACGCAGGAGACCCGAGCTCGGTTCCCGAGTGGAAAGAAATTTTTATCGAGTATCTCGTTTTGTTTTCTGCAAGAATGTGGTATCCCACTCAGTCCAGGTTTACCCTGACTGACAGAGTCGGAAGCCCACCTCCTAAATGATACAAATTGGATCGATTGGGGCGTAAAACATCTTCATTAAAATGATATGTTCAAAAAAAAGTGTCCGGTTTTTGCATGATGGTTCAAAATGGACTACAAAAATGGGGCTTTCGTTTTCTAGAGGTACGGTGTTCGCCTCTCGTTCAATAGGTCCTGGATTTGAAACCTGACAGCGATGGAAAATGTTCTTCTCTAAAATTGTCTCCTTTCACCTCCTCTCCTGATTTCACATCATGTTCTGTCATCTTCTTTCATCTCCACTTTCTGCCCTCCCCCCCCCCCCCCCAACCCCTCCCTCTGGGCCTCTGACTTTTTCTACTTCTACTCCTGACTCTTCCTTACTGCTGTCTTTCAGCCCCAAACCTGAGCTTAGATTAGGTAAGATCAAACACCTAGCCTTCTCGGATGAGGACGAAAAAAATCTCGGAGGTCCCGTGTGCAAGTTGCGCATCTTAAAGATCCATTGGTAGTCCTAAAAATCGATTAGAGTAGGCTTCGACCTCCACCCGGGCAAAATTCAAAATTAATTCCTACCAAACCGAAAATGCGTAACGTGTCCTGCTCATTTATATGACATAAAGCAGTTGCAATGGCCGTAAAACAATTCTCGAAAATTTAAAATATAATTAATAAAGACTACAACATTGCCTTTGGTCAGCTGCTAATCAGGTCTATGTGTCCACTTCGCGCTATCCTCTTCACTGCTGTGTAGAAGTATGCACTCACTTGTGTTCTCCCCAAACTGGTTCACTGCCAATTGGTTTAGAGTTGACAGATTTGAAGATGTATTTGTGAAGTTTCTTATTCTTAATGGGAAGTATACATAATATTCTTGATGATCATTTTGTCCTGTGTGTACAAAGGTACATACATGTGTATTTGGAAACGCCTCAGCTGTGAAAGGGTTAAAGAGTTCATTTCATGCGACGACGTGTGATTAACACTCTATCCCCTCCGCCCTCCACCATCCACAGGCCCTGAAGGAGATGGTGATGCACATGGGCAGATATAGCAGTCTGTACGAGTCGCCGCCCCTGAACATGGAGCCACAACACACAGATGAAGTCAAACTGGCCATGAGGCCGGCTAACAAGTAATATATTTTTTGTAGATATATATATATATATATATATATATTATGTGTGTTTGTGTGTATGTGCGTGTGTGTGTATGTGTGTGTATGTGTGTGTTTGTGTGTATGTGTGTGAGTTTTTATGTAAGTGTGCGTATGTCAGGTTGCGTATTATGTGTGTATTGGAAGGGGGGGGTGGGGTATATAGTTTACTCTGCCAACAACAATAGGAGGTGCAACATTCATCTGATTCTTTAGGGAGGGGGGGGGGGGCTCTAGAAAACATGTACCCCAGAAACTCTCTGATATAAGGGCCGTTTCTCCCAGACTTTGTATATGTTTTCTCTCCAAGTCTATGTTTTACGGACTCGGGAGCGGAAGGTAGAGCTGATTTATTAAGGGGGGGGGGTTACACCTGAAGGCTAACTCGCCTATTACTGTACCATTTGTTACCAAATTTCACACATATAACAAGCATAGTAAGGAATCTTAAAAACCGCAGTCAAATTTTAGAAAATGTTTCGTTTCCATGGATACCGCGGCCATATTGGATTTTGTTGACATGTCTTACGTAATGAATACCGCACTTACTGCTCATGGAATTTGATTGCTTTTTTTGCATGCGTGTTAACAAACATTAGATCTAAAAATTTGTCTGTTGTTTTTTTCCTAAACGAATTTTTTTTAAATTTATGAATTTTTTTCTGAGGTACCATTCAAGTTTGAAAAAAATCCGTGAAAATTCACACTCAAGACACCACCAACAAAAAACTATTCCAAATATCAAAAATTCAACAGACAAATGGTGAAAATTTCATGAAGATTGGATGAAAAATGGTGGAGTTATTCAAAAAAGTATAGAGAAAAGTCGTGTTTTGAGAAAACGGCCGGTAAAGAAAAAGAAAATATGGACTTTATGAGGAAATGGTGGTGATAAACATGCCCGGTATGGGGAAAAATACGGTTTTTGGGGGTACTTATGCGATGAAATAGTTGTAGGAGAGGCTGAGGAAGCTAAAA
>NW_004797323.1:1523676-1525442 GCF_000002075.1 Aplysia californica | reverse complement strand
AGGCGGAGCTCTAGAACATGTACCCCAGAAATTCTCTGATATAAGGACCGTTTCTTCTCCCGGACTTTGTTGTATGTTTTCTCTCCAAGTCTATTTTATACGGTCTCGGGAGCGGAAGGTAGAGCTTAAAAAGGAAAGAACAACCCTGACTTCTCTACACAACTTAGTCTCGCCTTCGAAAAAACATGTTTGTGTCTAAGAGGGCCTATGAAACTCACCCCAAAAAACTATGTCCTTGTTCAACAGAGATCCTCCTGGCAGACACTTCCACGTGATCACCTTGACCCCGGAGCAGCACAGACAACTTGTCACTGGAAGTCAGCTCACCCTGACCACCTCCTTCGCCGCGGGCCACTCCCACAAACTGGTGGCATTCTATGACCCCCACAGACAGGGCTACTTCTACCGTACATGTGACGGTCAACCTAACTGCTGGGACGGACATCAGCACAACCTGGAGCGTTACTAGTTGCCCCATGCTTATGGGTCAGCTAAACACAACCCAGACAACTACAGTGGAGTCCGTTTAAACCTAAGACAGTTAATTCGAAAATAGCGGTAAACCGAAAGAAAAAGAAAATCCCCGATTTTTTTTCTTCTCTTTGAGCAACATCTCTAAATTGAAAACTCGACTTTACCGAAGAAAACACAGCTGTTCCACATACTTCGGTTTAAGCGGACTCCACAGTCACTCATTGAAGACGCAGCTTTCTGGGAAAATCTAACCGCCATTTTTGAGAGAAACATCAATTCTTGAGAACAAAATCTTGAACATCTTGAATACGGTTTTCTCTGTGGCAGAATGGCTTACGTCATAGGGATCCCGGAGTGAACCTCTCTTGCATATTATTTTCACTTAGCCTTCTCGCTCGTTTTCAATGAGTTGACAAACGTATAGACATTTTACATTGTACCCTTACCTCAAACCCCAAACAACAAAAAACCCTATCCTACCCTTTACCGAGATATGAACATTACAGATACCCATACTACTCAGAATACTATGCCTGTGAATGAAGTCGTTTTTGGGATGAAGTGTCATTGTCACTGAAATCTGTTTCTGAAAACAACCCATATTATATTTTAAGAACAAACAACGAGCGACTATAAATCATATACGTATACGCATTTCGGAAGAGAATAGTCTAAAATGTCTTGTGATCTATGAAAAAAAGGTTTTGCCAAGAAAAAAAAATAGATTGTAATAATAGATAGCGTACTTTGTATAGTGCATGCTCGCCGAATAGCAAGCTCCACCCGCTTTACAATTTTTTTTATTATCCTTGCAGACCTGATAGCGTTCTGGAACAATGTGAACTTTCTGGGAAACATACAGTACATAATAATAATAATAATAATAATAATAATAATAATAATAATAATAATAATAATAATAATAATAATAATAATAATATAAAAACCAGAAACATTTTCACTATTCTATATTAATTTGTTCAAGATCAGATAAAATTGCAATATTGTACAAGAAGCAAAATATAAATTTAGTGGTCGTATGCTTCGTTTTAATTTCTGTGTGTTTTTTTTTAGTCTGAACGTCACAGCGAAAGCGAACATCAAGATCAAAAACAATGAAAAGTGAATAAATCTTCGTCGGTGTCCCAAAGGTCGTTATGTGTAAAATTGTGTGTTTTTTAATGTGAATGGGTGCCGGAGAAAGAATTTCAGTGTGTGCGTGTATGCGTGTGTGCGCGCGCGTGTGTGTGTGTGTGTGTGTGTGTGTGTGTGTGTGTGTGTGTGTGTGTGTG
>NW_004797323.1:1521336-1522348 GCF_000002075.1 Aplysia californica | reverse complement strand
TGTGTGTGCGCGCGCGCGCGTGTGTGTGTATTTATATGTGCGTTGGTGTGTGTGAGTAGAGGGGGGGGTAGTTATTTATCAAAATAACCTCAAATTATGTTACTGTCTGTCCTTCCCATCAAGCCGCCTTTGGCGAATGGTAAAAAACGTTTTGCATTCCATCGACACAAACAAAAAGGACTACACATTTACATACTGAATACTGCCTGTCAGGACCGGCAGTGGCTGTGTGTGGCTCTACATCCCAGACAAAAGGGTTCGTTTTAGTGACAGTTTTACGGCACTAGCAACACAATGACGTAAGAAATGAAGATCAGAGGTGTTACAAGAGGGTAACAAACACAAAAACGAAGGAAGGATCAATAAATAGTAGGACGATAAATGTTTGATAAGAAAGAAAGAGCAAACCATACCAAAGTACCTGCCAACCACCCGCACATAGAAAGGTTAAAATTGAAGTCCCTAATTAGTACACTGCGGTTCTTTAGAAGAAAGACTTTTGGTGACAATTGCTGTTTGTTCTTCAGCAAAATAGAAGTCTGACATTACATTAAAGTAAAAAATATATCAAACTCACTCAGAGAATGCTTTTCTCTTCAGTTCACATAACACATCTCTGATTTTAATTAAAAGAAATGAAAAGAGAATGATGAAATGAAAATGTTTACAAACTTTCATGGAAATGGGGAAATCCCCTTTTTTCACTTCCTACTTTCTGTTAGAGTCCCATATTCATGAATTATTTTTCTTACCGGCATCTGTGGTGTATCGGTTAGGCGCTTCGCTGTCGCACATAGGAGACCCGAGTTCGATTCCTGAATGGAAAGAACATTTCATTTTTATCGAGTATCTCGTTCATTCTGCTGGAATGCATTCCCTCTCAGCTCGGGTTGGTCCTGACAGGGAGGGTCGGAAAGCCGCCTCCTAAGTTATCTAAATTGTGTCATTGGGGATGTAAAGACACCTACATTTTGAAATTTGAATAGATTTTTTTTTATTATTTTTTTTAATT
>NW_004797323.1:1511110-1521236 GCF_000002075.1 Aplysia californica | reverse complement strand
ATCGGGCCGATCGCCCGACTCGATCACCTGAAACTGAAAACAAACACGTTTGTTTTTTAGGCGATCGAGTCGGCCGATCACATCCGTAGTGGGGACCCCGTATAAATCGGAAAGCGAAAGAAAGAAGATACAGACACAAAGAATGACGCAGACAAATGGATCAAAAAGACGGACAGAAAGAAAGGGAGATTATTCACTAATGTATTTATTTTTTTCGGCTGTCCATCGATACAAGATAAATAATGACTGTGATCAAGCCGGACAAGGCCTGCATTGGGTCTAGAATATCTTCCTCATGTTATACCCAGTGCCCATTGGGCGATCGACTAACCGATCGCCAACCGATCGCGCGAAACGCGGCTTGAAAACAAAAGCTTTTGTTTTTTGAGAATGGAAGTCGGGCGATTGGTTTGAGCCACGATGGTCGCTTTACGCCCTCAATCTGGCTAGTCCTACCTACCAATCCGAACAGAACCGAATCGAACCGATCGCGCCAATGGACACCCCATATAAGTCTTTGAAAGTCTGATTGTAATAGTCTGTGATGTCTAGTGTGGTGAGAGTTAATGTACATTGCTTGGTTTCTTTGTTCCATTGCAGTCCTGTGGGTGATTGGCGGGTGCTCTGGTGTGGTTTGCTCCGTCGTTCCTATCAGACATAATTTATCGTCCTTATCTCTTCTTCTTCTTTGTGTCAGTTACTCTTTTGTAATACCTCTAATCTTCAGCACTAATATGACCATTGTGTGGCAAGCGCCGTGAAACTCTTACTAAAACTAAAATCACTACAACCCTCAACCGTACAACTTTTCTGTCGCCCACTATTTTGGACGATTCATGCATGGCATGTTTTATGATAAATGGTGTCATCTATGTTACAGTTCCTCGTGAATTTAATACAAAAAAGACACACACACAATTACAAACTGCAACGCTATTTTGAATATTGGATTTGACTGGGGGGGGGGGATTATATTGTATAAACATTCCCTCTAAAAAGGCATAATGTTTCCTTCTTCTTTTTAACATGCTAAAAATGGAGAGGGGGGGGATCATTTTTCATTAAAGGATGTATTAAAAAGCACATACTTTTATGCCCACAGCCATTTTGGCTGTCTTAGTACCAAAAAGAACGGAGAAGTAGAACAAATTCGCCCACGAAAACATTTTAATTTTTATGAAAAGGTTGATTTCAGAGAAATAATACCAACGAATACAGTATCGAACTGACGATGATAAACGCAGTAAAATATATCCTATCCAGACGCTTGTCGTCGTATGTTCGGAACCAAAAGTTGAGTCCTCCACGCTGTGTTTTGTCGACGCTTGGGTTGCCAGGTTCTAGCTTTCCACCACGATCTTGCTGAGTGGAGAATATCATACCGTTTGCTTCCCCTGATTGCTTTGTCATTTCCTGAGTATCGGAATTTAACACGAGATCCTCCAGACAAGCCCTGGTGTTCTCTCTACTTGGCTCAAGATAGCACATGCTGTTCGCTTTGGGTTCCTGCAAAGCATGCTTTTTACAACCTGCTTTAAAACTCGAACCGTTTCCTGGGTGGACACAGTTCCTTTTCTGACCTCTTCGTGGATTTGGATTTGCGCATTCTTCTTCACCAGTTTCTCCCAGACAATCCTTCTCCTGGCACTTTGCCTGTTGGTGATAACGGTTGAGGACGTGAGCAGTCGCCGCGGCCACTAGCCCAGCATTGGCCGTAACGAGAGTGACCAGATACACCAGACGAGGCAACTGGTCAGTGCTTCTGGGGATGACATCAACCACGAAGTTGATGAAAACAGTCATGGAGACGAAGATGGAGACGACGTAGGAGATCTTTTCCCCGGACTCGGCAGGCACCCAGAAGACAATGAGCGTCATGTAGGACATGAAGATGAGGGGCACCACGATGGTCACAGTGTAGAAGATGCTGCGTCTTTTTATGGTGAAACAGCACTCCGTGTGATTGCCAAAACCTTGACGCTGTGGCGAAAAAAAGGGGGAGGGGATGGGAAATTAAAATTAAATTAGATATGCAGGTAGAACATAGCTGAGATTTTTAAGCTGACAAATAAGGCAAGAAAAATCAAACCGGCCAATGGGGGCCAGTTTTACCCTGGGTGATTTTATTTCTGACGAAATGTATGCGGAAGAGCATGTAACCCGTCCGTCAATCGACATATGCCTACACGATAATCATAGATCCAGTATCACCACAGCTGTACTTACAAGAGGGAATACATCGAAAAAAATATATAAACATAGATAAAGTATCTACAGATATCACCGTTATTCTTCCTTCTTAGCCGAGAAAGAAAGAAGTTTTCTTAAAGTTCCATAATATCAAACGCAATATGGTTTGCAGTTAAAAAGCATATAGCCGCCAAAGGCGGTGGGTGAATCAAAATTTGTGCGCAGCTTACGTTGCATTTATTTTTACCATTAAATAGCAAACAATAAACACTAATTTTTGTGTACCCATGGTGAGCCATGCACATTTTGAGAACCCCTGACAAGACAGAAGTCTTCTTTGTCCTCCATCTCTTAATTGTAATTAAATCTTCATGACTGATAAATGCAGCTGCCCAAACATAAATGTGCACACAGGCCTCGCAAACATATGAAAACTCACAACAGCCTGCAACTGGGTTGGGCCTTATTGTCACAGAATGTAGAATTTAAAGCTGCAAAACATTATCCCATACGGGAATCCAATGAGAGCGTAAATAATTACTATGTCACGGGGGAAAGTGTGTCGTTAACTTTATACAAAACGCAACAAAGCTCCGGAAAATGGGAGAATTCACAGCATTAAGCGCCATTTACACGTACAGTTCATTGATCGACAAACAGTAGGATATCAAAAGAATGGCGGGCATCCTGTCAACTTCCAGGTAAAACTGAGCGTGGAAACCAGCAGTCCTCTCGATATCGAAGGGTTCTCAGTCCAGCCACCAGATATTTGGTGGAGCAAGATATTTGCCGGTGTAATAAGCCAAAATCACTCTATGCAAGAAACACTACCATAGTCATTTTGGCAACGCTGAAAGCACTAGTAGTAGCGTTTATAGCACAGACCTTCACGCTGAATAAACTACTATCCCGCAAAAAACACTACCATCAGATGTACGTAAAGTACATTCACTACCATCACGCAAAATCCACTATCGTTTGTGTTCATAGCATGAGCCTTCAGGTCAAAATCACTATTTCTGGCTAGATCTATATCAATGAGTTCACTCTCTTTCAAGCAAAATTTACTATTCAAGTAGATCTATGCTTTAAAAAAAAACAGCTAGATCTATCCCGATCAATGATCACGCTAAATAAACTACTGTCCCTCAAAAAATACTAGATCTAGATCTAGAGATCAACCACTAAATGTACGTATATTATTCTTAGCCTCAGGCAATATATATTATACAATCACACAAACCCCACTATTTTCGGCTTCTCACGCCGAATGCACTACTATAGAGACTTCAAAAACCACTAATATTATTAGGGATCGTATTGTGAGTAATTTGCAATCATCTATTTTGTGGACAAATCTTGGAGTTGCCATGGTAACGGTGGCCACAAGGAAAATGAACCATTTTTTGCATGTTTTTTAAATCTAAAAAGGTCAAGACATCACAAGCTTTTTCAGTTACATAATAATATGTATCTTATAGATTTATATTTTTGGAGAAAAAAATAATTTTTTTTTAATTAGTCATTGAAAAAATTTTTTAAGCCTTATTAGATCTAGATCTAGATCTAATCTAGATCTTTTTTTTTAACTTACAAACATCAATAACTTTAGGTAGAAATAAGATATTCAAAAAGCATGTGATATCTTGCTAAGCTTTATTTGGACCACATCTCTGCCAAGTTTAATTTAAATTTAAATCCATTCTTAAACTTCTGACTTTAGCAAAAAAAATGTACAGAAAAATATGATTTCGAGGAAAATGCAATTTTAATTCAAAATTTGTTCTCAGAAGTAGTACATCACTACCTTTTAAAAGCATTTTAGAAGAAATATAATAATATTCTATTTGAGGCATAATACTTAGGAGAATGAGACAATAATGGCTACACTAAAGGATAAAACACAAATTTGAAGCTAAACCCTCATTCCAGGTGCCATCTTTTAGTTATAATAGCCCAAGGTTGATCTACTGGTCTTAAAAATACTGGGATAGTGTTTTGAGCATCATGTTTAAACCACGAAAACAACCGCAGTAGTGTTTATTGACGAAGAATTATGATAGTGTTTTTTGGCGTGGGTAGTCAATCTGGCGTGTAAGCGGTAGTGTTTTTAGCTTAGAGATAGCGTTTTTAGCGTACGCCAAAATCACTACGGGTAGTGTTTACAGCATAAATGTGCAAAAATCACTACGGTAGTGGTTATGGCATGAAAGCTTAATTGCACGGTAGTGTTATGAGCGTGTTACACCGGCCGGCGAACTGAAGGCATGACGACGAGGGAGTGGCTTCTTTGATGTTGCCCAAGGCGGATTTGAAAATGCGTTCCAAAAATGTCCTAAATATTGCTCAAATTTAAAAAAATGATAAGATTTTCGTGATCAGCGACCCAAAATTAGTCAAAATCACGGGGGGAACGCAATTTAACCTCTTCACTGCTGTACAGAACAATAGCATGGCATAGGTTGTTAGCTTTCTGTCTTTAAATAAGACAAAGTAACTTTTGCAATGACTAAGGAAGAGGCACGGGATAAATTACAGGTAACGTTTGTGTCGTCTCTCAAGTTCTATATTGGTCGTTTTAATTAATGGGAGCATCTCGTGATTTTAGAGAAGCCGTTCGCCTCAGCAGCGAAAGGGTTAATGCCGGATAAATGGAACTTCTCTCGTCAACAAACTTTCAGTTCAACGATGACCCAGATCTTTGTTGGGTTTTTTTGTGTTTTTTTGTAAAGTGTTTTACGGCGCTCGCAACTGCATAATTATGTCATATGAGCGCGCGAGACACACCTAATATTTTCAGTTGGTAGGAATTTTTTTAATTTTGCCCGGGTGGGGGCCGAAGCCTACTCTTATCGATTTTAGACCACCAAGGGATCTTTAACGTGCGCAACTTGCACACGGGCCCTCCGAAAATTTTCGCCCTTGTCCGAGAAGGCTAGGTGTAGATCTTTCCTACCAGAAGATCAGGGGTGTGGCAGAAAGACAGCAGTAAGGAGGAGCCAAGGAGTAGCAGTAGAAAGGCTGCAGAAAGAGTCAGGAGCCCAGAGGAGGGGGCAAAGGAGGTGAGGGGGTGGGGGCAGAAAGTGGAATTGAAAGCAGACAACAGAACATTGCTAGAGAGCTAGAAAGGAGGTGAAAGAAGACAATTTTAGAGAAGAAAATCCTTCGGCACGCACATTTTGCATACGTATGTGGCCAACGTCACAATTCACCAATGACACTTTTTAGAGAAAAAAACTTAAGTTCAGTATAATTACGAACTCCTGATGAATGAAAGTGAATTTGTAAAGAATTCCTGCTTATAATATAATTACTTAATAACTTATCTCTTGTCTATTGAGAAGCAGCATGATTGTGAGGAGGAGTCATAGTCAGGTACTGCAACAGGGAGGTGCCTTGTTTTGATGCCGTAATTCTTGGTTTTATTTGATAGTGGTAAATGTGTGCGATTCTTCAAACAATCCTCATAGATTATTAGATCCACACAAACAACTTTCAATGTATTAATACATAGTATACAAATACTTACATGGGAAGAACAGTGTAACCTACCACTATTCAGTAACAGTGCACTGACCACACTGCGTTTTGGTTAAAACATAATTTTTTTTAATGTACACGTGTGGGGTTGCAGAAATGGAAAAAAAGGTTTGTTCCACACTATTTATTGCACTAAAAGGTTCCCAAAGCAGGAGTTCCATAAAGATAATGTCACGATTTGAAGACGTAGGAGGGGCTTGCTTTTAAAGGTGCTATTGTCCCAGCTCATAGGATGTAAGCCTTTGGAAATATGTAAAAGCCTTAGACGTATTTATTCATTAGTATCTAATAAGGAATTTTGTAGAATGCAGGGCACAGGTATTTTAAAAAATATTCATCTGTTGAGACAAATTGAAATAAACCATTTAGCAAAATTAATGTTAGTTAGTCTATGTTCTATAGTTGGGAATATATTAAACAATAAATTGCGCACGATTTTAACGCACTATAACTGTTTACATAATACAAGACTTGTCGAAACTCTTAACTGTCAGCGTCTTTGCTCTCCTTTCTTTTATTCCAAGATACGTGTTACAAGAACAACGTGGTCAATTTACAACACATGTTCACTGACCTGTGTGAGTTTACAACTGTTGCCCTCTAACATCCACTCAGCGCTGGTGCTGAAGTACTCTGACAAACCAGATGCAACAAGGATGGAATAGTTGGCAGGCATCACATCAAAGTCAGAGGGCTCAACAAACGCTACAGCACATGTGTGTGCGTCAAACGGGTAATTGGCAAGGTCAAGATAGCACAAAGTGCTCAATTTCCCGGGAATATCCACCACCACAGTACCATTATAGTATACCTCTACGAAAGAAGGTATTTCTATTTTTGGATTAGCAGTAGCTTTAGGGGTCACAACCGTGGGAGTCCACATAAGGTCTGAGTTCATAAATAGTCTGTCTAGACCGTTATAGTCTGCTGGCTGCCACAAGGAGTTGTTCAATCTCCACGACATAATGATCATCGACGACAAGTCCACAGACTGCTGGATTTCGTCCACGTTCAAGACCTGGAAGGGTGTGAAGCTGAGGCTTATCTCCCTTGGTCCATAGGCAAAAGGTGGCACTCTGTGGATGATGCTTTGCTTGGACAAGAGGTGTTGCCGGAGTTGAATGTAGGCTTCTTCCATTGTCATCATGGAGTATTTGCTTGGTGAAGTGTCCGCCTTGGTCTTATGTCTTCCCCATACAAGGAAAACTAGTAGTAGTTGTTGGGGCATACAATTGTGAAACCTCATTCTCGTGTTGTCCTTTACTACCGGGTATTCAAAGATCATACAAATTACCAGAACATCACTGCCATAACACTGTTGTCTAATTCCTGTTTTATCATTTTTATAAAACTTTTAAAATACAGCGCTTGCCTAATTCAATCTAATGGCTTGAACAAACGTGAAAATGTCTGAATAATTGTATTTTAGTATACGAAACCAAAGAATGTCAAATTGATGATACAAATCAAGTAACAAACATTAATTTCATCATATCTATGACAGATACCAGATGACCTTATACAATTGTGGTTTGATTGTGACGACGGTAAACCTGTAGTGAAAAGACAGTACTTAAGTTTTGAGTTGAGAGTTTTGAGATCTCATCCTGATTAAGAAAGCTGCTCAAAAGGTATGCTCAAAGAACCTCTACAGACGGACGATGTTTGAAAATAAAATTGAACTGAGGTTTGTGATGTAGTTCTTTTGATTTTCATTCTTTTTGTTAGGGTTGTTGGTGGCATTTTACGTTAATCTCGACTATGGAACACATAACAGAACTTCGCAAAAGTATGTATTCCAATCAGATTCAATTCTTGAGCCTCCTATTATTGTTTATCCCGAAATCAACTAGATCTACGCTACTGCTGTCTGTGCTGACCTCATTCTCCAAATGTTAATGAAAATCTGTTCACGCTTCTCTTATCCCATGACTGTTCCCTGGTCGATATTTAAAAACACGGGGCGTTGCACGTGTGAGCGCTCACGTCAGTATTAGTGGCTGGTGGGTGCTGCAGTGTGGTTTTCTCTCTCTTCCCTATTTAACTCACTTATCCTTATCTCTTCTCCTTTTCTTAGTATGTACCTTTAGTAATACCACTAATCGATGGTATCTATATGACTCATTGTTGTGTTGTAAGTGCCGTAAAACTCTTACCAAAAACTGAAACTCTCGTCTGTTATTATCGTCGATATTCAGTATCGATGAAGAGTATTGGCAAGGATCTTATACAACAAAATGGTTCATGCCGCTACAAAAGCGTCCGTGTCCGCGTAAATTCTCATGTGGCCCTACTATTGTTATTTTGGCGCTTTCTTTCACTTCTCGAGAAGAAAAGAAGCACATCTTTCAGTTCGCAAAATAATGTCATTACTAAATTAACTGTGACCAGGTTTTAATTTGGTTTCTCCAATTTTAGCTTTTTAAATGTCGAAAACAATCGCCCCCTTCTTCCTGACGACGAAGTACGACAAAAGTCAACACTTTGTCGCTGTTTGTCTTAAGTTCCCTTATTTCAGTACTTTGTAGCCTCAGTAACTTTTTGTGTACTGCATGATTGCAAACACGCTGTGCCCGCAAGTCTCCATAAAGATCGTGGAGCTTAGTTTAGAATAGACTAGATATATGTGCCTGTCAAGTGATGGGTCTGGAAACCTGACCAACTACTATTGAATAGAATGAATGCACGCTGAAGTCTTCCGTTGTACTTTTCATTCTAATGGCCCTACCGACATGAAAGAGCAGAGATGAGTGGCGTCGATAAAGAGAAATATAACAATGCTATAGATCATTTTAACAGGCCCAAAATTGCTTCACTTATTGCTACATACTGCAATGAGAGCATAGTAACAATGTTACCCTGGTGTATTTCTTATGCTTCCGTTGTCAAGGTCACCTAATCCAACGAAATTTTCAAGTGGCGCCAGCATGGATTTTGAGCAGGCCGTTTTAGTTTCTCAAAGAGAGGAGAGAACCATTGTACGGTTTAGAATCTTTAGTATAAGCAGTTTCATGGGTCAATAATGCTATTTTGTGCTTGGAAATGGGGGTGCGGGAGGTATGCTTGCGAATAAAAAGCGTGTAAAGCCTACGCTGAAGAAACAGGGAGACCAAGATGTCGTTGGGTCGACTCTGAAAAGAACACCCTCAGAGCTCACGACCTGACCCTCGTCCCAGTCACTCAACTCGCAGCTCAAAGACGATTGTTTCTCCCTGCGGCACCCGATGGACACGCCTGAAGGAAAAAGTAAAGTGAAGCATTGAGACTGGTTACTGTTGATACTGATTTTTAAACACAAACTTTCAGCAATATCTGGAAGCCCTCACCGCCCCCCCCCCCTCCTCCGGAATATTCATGTCTTTCCCCATCATCCTTACTGCAACCTCTTTCTTCCCCCTCCCCCCCCCTCCATCAGCACCCACATCCCCCCTCCAAACCACCCTCTTTCACTGCACCTTCCTAAGCTTATATTTTACATTTACAAGACACCTGATCACTTCTAAATTTACACCATTCCACTCACTGATTACATCAGAACCCGTTGCTATGGATTTACAAATTAAAACAAAACACATAACCCACGTGATAGTACTTTTTAAAAATGCGTCCTATGGCTGACGAAGCATTTTAATTGAACAGGTTATGGCGTTTACACAACCTCGACTCCTAACACAATCACACAAGTTTAGGAGAAACAAACCCAGCTCCAAACTCTGTTTGCTTCCTTCGATTAATTAAATCAAGCAGGTTTGATGAAAACGTCAATATTGGATTCTGTCGTTAACATAACTTGGTGAACGAAACTATAATCGTTTACTTGTCGTTGATGTTAATTGTTGTTGTTGTTGTTGTTGTTGTTGTTGTTGTTGTTGTTGTTGTTGTTGTTGTTGTTGTTGTTGTTGTTGTTGTCGTTGTTGTTGTTGTTTTTTATGATGATAATGATGATGACGATGATGATGATGATGTTGTTGTTGTTGTTGTTGTTCTTGTTCTTGCGTTTGCTGTTGTTGTTGTTTGTAGCTTTTATCATCCCATAACAATAACAAGCACTTTAACGTTACTAAATGAAAACCTGCAAATTTGGCCCCAGACTCACGCCCTGAAATTTGTTATAGAACCCGAACAGACAAAATAATGAAATGGGATGTACAAAATAAATTATCACCGAATCGCTTTAAAACACATTACTAGAGAACGCCATTGAGATAAATAACAAGCCGTGCAGCTCACCTCGCCGAGTTGACTTTGAATAATTCCCATGAGATCTCCACTAATGATGCCGTCTCATTTTGTTTGGGTTTTTTGTCAGGTTGTTTTCGTTTGTTGTGGGGGTTTTCTTGTTTGTTTGTTTTTTTTTTTGTTTTTTTCTGTTGTTTCTTTTTTTTGGGGGGGAGGG